>NC_084828.1:29912387-30266887 GCF_033115175.1 Lepus europaeus | reverse complement strand
ATTGATCTAAATAGTATGTTGTAGATTTCAGTGGCTGTTTTGCATATATTTCAATGTCTTACTCATGTAAAAATTTTATCACTATGCATTTCATACTCTGGTCCTATAATTAATGGCATTATTTCATTTCAGTTTCTTATTATTCATTTTTAGTGTGTAGAGATGGAATGACTTTATATTATAACCTTATGTCATACAACCTTGTTAAGCTTACTTATTGGCTTTCAATGAAAGTCTACTATAAATTATTAGCTCCTATTCTTTGTATACAGTGTGTCTCTTCACTTTGTTCCTTCTAGTTGTTAATCACTAGATTTCAATAATTTTATTTTATGTCATGGTGTGATTTTGTTTATATTTATTCAGCTTGCTCTGTCTTCTTACGATCTACTTACTCATTTGAAAGGCAGTGACAGCAACAGAAGGAGAGACAGAAAATGAGAGAGAGATCTTTCACTGGCTGGTTCACTCCCCAAATGCACCTACCAGCTGAGGCTAGACCAGGCCAAAGACAGAAGGCAGGAACTCCTTCCAATTCTCCCATATAGTGGCAGAAACTAAAGTACATGGGCTATCCTCCTCCTCCTCCTCCCAGGTGTATTAGCTAGAAGCTGGATCACAACTGTGAATTAGCCAGGGCTCAAACCAGGCACTCTGATGTGTAATGTGGGAAACCCATGCAGTGGCTTAACCGAATGCACCATAATGCCCACTCTAGATGATTCTTTTAAATGACATTTTAAAAATTGCTCTGGTCCTTTTTTCTCCAATTATCTGCCTTCCAAGCCCAGGATTCCAATTTCACTTATATTAGAAATTATATTGAAATTAAATTATATAAGGTCCCCGATTAACTAAACTTTGTTTTCATTCTTTTCTCTTTGTGTTTAACTCTGGACAGTTTCATGCCTTCATGTCCACTAATGTTTGTCCAGCAGTGTCTAACCTGCAATTAATCGCACTAGTATATTTTTTTCTTTCAGATATAATGTTTTTATTCCCTAGAAATTCTAAATCTCACTTTTTAACTCTCTTTTTTTATCTCATCCTGTTTGTCTTAACATTCTTAGATATGCTTATAAACTTTAAAGTAGAGGCTTAAGGAATTTTTGCCTAAGCTGTCACAGGTTCTGTGTTGGGTCTGTATCTATTGATTGTTGTTGGTTTTTTTTTTTTCTTTTTTCTTTTCTTTTTTTTTTTTTTCCTGGCTATGTGTCATGTAGTCCTGCTCTTGAGCATGGCTGATAAATTTTTGTTAGATGCAAGACATTTTGAATTGTGCGAGTTTAGATAGTGACTTTTTTATTTTCCCCTTTGAATAGTTTTGAACCCTTTTCCGGCATGTGGTATGCAGGTAAATTATCTCCAATGAGTTTAATTCTTTTAATGCATGCTTTTCCACATTCATTGAACTTTTAAAATATTCTTGACTCGAGTAATTATTTATCATTACTCTATCAAATGCTGCATGTATAACAAAATTTCACTCTAGCTATCGTGAGCACAAATTCTTCTACCCCTTGGGGAACTACAGAAAATTTTCAAGATAATGGTTTCAGATTTTTCCTTTTCTTGGCTTCATGATGTTTTGCTTCATGCAATCCAGATTTTATATTTAAAACCTCTAGAAGACACATCTATAGACCTCCAAAAATTCTGTGTGTTTGTCTCTATGTTTGTGTGTATGTTTGTAAAATTATGTCCTTTGTATATTCTACCCCACAAAATTTAGCCAAATTCCTTACTGAGTTTTAAACTTTGTCTCTTAGACTCCACTGCCATCACTAGGCTGTGTTTAAATCCCCCCTTCTTACAGTGTGATCTGCAAATTGCTTCTGGAGAAAATTTTTAATTTACCACATTGTTTCCCTAATTTTTTTAAATTTTTATTTATTTATTTATTTATTTTATTTTTGACAGGCAGAGTGGATAGTGAGAGAGAGAGAGAGACAGAGAGAAAGGTCTTCCTTTACCGTTGGTTCACCCTCCAATGGCTACCGCTGCCGGTGCGCTGCAGCCAGCACAATGCACTGATCCGAAGGCAGGAGCCAGCTACTTATCCTGGTCTCCCATGGGGTGCAGGGCCCAAGCACTTGGGCCATCCTCTACTGCACTCCCGGGGCCACAGCAGAGAGCTGGCCTGGAAGAGGGGCAACCGGGACAGAATCCGGCGCCCGGACCGGGACAAGAACCCGGTGTGCTGGCTCCGCTAGGCAGAGGATTAGCCTGTTGAGCCACGGTGCCGGCCTGTTTCCCTAATGTTAAGATCACAGTTCTGTGTTGTCTATTGTTCAGTGTATGAAGTAGGTTGTTTCGTATGTTTTATCCAGCGTTATTAGTGATTCTGTCAGAAAGATATTTCCCATTGCAGTTGATCATTCGTGAGTACTAGTGGAATGTTAAGTAAAATTTGATGAAAATGAGGATTAAGACAGCTAGAGGGGGCAGATATTGCTGTGCAGCAGTTAAGCCAGTGCTTGGGATGCCCCATCCTGTATCAGAGTGTCTGGTTTGAACTGCGGCTACTCCACTTTTCTTACTCAGCTTTCTACTAATGTGCCAAGATAATAGCCAAAGTGTATGTTTCTGCCACCCACTCGAGAGACCCAGATGAAGTTCCTGACTCCTGCCTTTGGCCTGGTCTTGTTCCATCTGTAGTGGGAATTTGGAAAGTGAACCAGCAGTGGAAGATCTCTTTCCTCTTTCTCTCTGTGTGCCTTTCCTTTGCTCTATGTCATTATTTCAAATAAATGAATAGCTTTTAAAAAGATATCTAAAGGAAGAAATGTGGTTCTGTGGGAAAAAAAAAAAAAAACAGTGGAAAACCCAAGCAGGGAATCAGAGAAAGCAAAGGATAACAATAAAAGGCACTTGTGAACGAAAACAAAACATAAATTTTACTTATTGCCCAATTTTTTCAAGTGAGAACCCCCTATTTGAATCATGTCTGTCTTCACAAAAAATTCTATGGAGAATAATAGAGCATTCGTCAAAGCTCTAGAGGGAATTATTATCCTTTCCAAATTCTGAATTGTAGCAGGACAGGGAATCTAAATTTGGCCTTAAAAAACCTCCTTGGGGTCAGTTTCTTCTCCTCCCTCCTTCTGCTGCTCCACTTTCAGTTTTTTTCACTCAGTTTGGTGGCTCTATTCTTGCTTTCTCTGCATTTTTTTTTCATTTCAGATGTATAATAATCCATAAAAGTTTATTATTATCAAGCTTCTTACTAATACATTTAAACCTATTTATTCTTTCTCTCTTTTTTAAAGATTTATTTATTTAATTGAAAGTCATAGTTACAGAGAGAGGCAGAGACAGAGTGTTACGAGGTCTTCTATCTGCTGGTTTACTCTGAAAATTGCTGCAGTGGTCAGAGCTGAGCTGATCCAAAGCCCAGAGCCAGGAACTTCTTTCAGGTCTCCCAAGTGGGTGCAGGGACCCAAGCACTTGGGCCATCTTCTGATAATGTCCCTGGCCATTAGCAGGGAGCTGGATAGAAAGTGGAACAGCAGGTATCCATATGGAATGCCTGCGCCACAGGCAGAAGCTTAACCTACCATGCCATAACACTAACTCCACTTTCAATTTACATCATATTTTTAAAAGGGGATATTATACACATATTTTTAAAAAGCATCCCTTGAGATAGAAATTATATTCATCACTACAAATAGAATCTGTATATTGAAATTCCCCAACCAGTATGTGTATCTTAAACTTCAGCCATTTCCATGTTACTACTTTCTCAACTCTTCCACTTAGAAGATATATTTCAAATTAAACTTATCACCCTCCTTGAACAAATCTATTTTTGATAGTGATTGTCTTTAACAATCAGTAAGAGAAATCAAGGATAGGAAGGATAAGAAATTGCTATTTATTTCAAGTATTTTGTATGTTTTAAGTTTATATACTGATTATCACAAAATTTCAGAAATAACATAAGAACAAAAAAATTACCCTCTGTCTTGATAAAGACACCATCCTAAATGAAATACTAATCTTAGCCTGTGAGAAAAACAAGCACTACACTGAATCTTGAACTGCAACCACATGATGGCACAAAAGAAGGTATTTTCCTCTTCACTTCCAGTCTACCCTTCCTCCCTCCACAAGAGTGAAGCACAAAAGAAATTATCTCAGGATTTTCATTTAAATGTACATGCTAAACTAAATTCTATGAAAAAGAGACAAATGTCATTTTTGTATAGTCTAGTAATTAACTGACAAAAAGAACATTTTCTAAATACTTAGGTAATAAAATGTATGACATGATTCCTAATGAATGATGGACACTGATGAAAACAATTTCGAATGCATGATGAGATTGATTGTTTTCCTTCCTTTGGTTCATGTAATTAAATTTAAAATATCCCTGCAAGGTGAAGAGAATTATACTTTTAATTTTTTAATCTAATGTTGAGCATATTCAATTAAGGCTGTCAACATAGCCGAGCCGATTCTGCACCCGCTATTTGGAGACTTGCTATTACAGACCTTAAGGAAATTATGCTCTGGTTTAAGAAGAAGATTTGTTTTATTAACTGTATAAAAACACAAGGGAAAAGTTGAAGATTAGGTTTAAGAATTTAAACGTTCACTCTGAAGTTACTTGCTTCTAAAGACCCATGTTAAGTAACTAAGTGTATTTTAATGCAAGTGTGGTAATTCTATTTAGTTGAAATGAGAGAGAATTTGACTACACATATTATAACTTCATTTTAAAATGACTTTCTGGAGTTGCATTGCTTCAGATAATCTCAGGAGAATGGATAGACAGTTCATCCTGCCCCATGTTCTCCAGTAATTCTAAAGCAGTACATCTTAGTGGCCAGATCTCCTGACTTTAGATAATAACACTTTACTTTCTCCCTTATTTGTTTTATACAAGTTCACATATCTGCATCTGTGGTCACTGTACTTCTGTCCTTGAGATTTCTACTTCACGTTTAAAAATGCCACTGACTGTATTATACTTTCTTTTATTTATTTATTTTTTGGACAGGCAGAGTGGACAGTGAGAGAGAGAGAGACAGAAAGAAAGGTCTTACTTTTTTCTGTTGGTTCACCCCCCAATGGCTGCTGCGGCCGGCGCACTGCGCTGATCCAAAACCAGGAGCCAGGTGCTTCTCCTGGTCTCCCATGGGGTGCAGGGCCCAAGCACTTGAGCCATCCTCCACTGCCTTCCCGGGCCACAGCAGAGAGCTGGCCTGGAAGAGGAGCAACCGGGACAGAATATGGCACCCCGACCGGGGCTAGAACCCAGGGTGCCGGCGCCACAGGCGGAGGATTAGCCTATTCAGCCATGGCGCTGGCCCTGCATTATACTTTATTATTCTCATGAAAGCATTTGCTTTACTTTATTCTTTGAACTGAATTCAAGCAGATAAAAAATAAATAGACCCAAACATTTATCACCTTTTCAACAGCCTGACCAATTGCACAGAGGTTTTTATGCTGACATTTTAGTATCCACTGATATATATTTTTTGAATTATAAAGAAAATAAAACATGTTTGATATTTATCTAACACATTACAGACTGCAGTTCTGTTATTTTATGTCAGCTTGCAACATAGATGACAGAAGATCCATTTCAAGATACTAAATACTACAAGTATTCAAATATTGCATTTTTATAATTTACTTTAAAAATTATTATTCTTTTAAAAACAGCCATGGTGTGAGCATTCAGCCTACTAGCTACTGAGTTAGACACCTGAATTCCTTATCAGTGTGCCTGTATTCAATTCCTTGCACCAATTCCTGATTCCAGCTTCCTGCTAATGTAGACCCTAGGAGATAATACGTAATGACTCAAGAAGTTGGATCCCTATTACCACATGGGAGAACTGGATTGAATGCCTAACTCCTGCTTTTGGCCTGACCAATCTCTTACCACAGCAGCATTTGAGGAATGAACCAGCCGCTGGGAACTCTCTCACTCCCTTACTGTCTGTCTCTGTATTTCTCTCTGCTTCTCAGATGAATAAATAAAAAAAATAAAAATAGACATAGCTTTATAATTATTGAGGAATTAATTGTAAAAATGAAGAAGTAAAATATCTGAAGTAGGTGGCCAGAATAGATGAGGAACATGGTGGAAGAGGAAACAGGTAAGATTGAGGTTATTTTTTATGACCTTCTGTTTCTCATCTGTATCGTGAGTTACCTATTTGAAATAAACTGAATGATTGTAGTGGTGGCATTATCCATTCTCAAAAGGGCTAAAATGGATGAAGACATTCACTCAGTGGCCCAATCTATGTGACCCAGAGAGCACTGTCTATGTTAATGACAATTGAGAGTGTTGTAAAAACTGCATAGATGTCATGAAACCAAGATAATTTCTTACAGAAGAGGAGATAATCCAGATGTCCAGGCTGAAGGAAATGGTTGAAAAGGAAAGACATAACAAGGGGAAGCAGATGACACTGGCGGATGTCTTCAGAAAAGCTATCACGTCATCCTCTACTTTGGTTTCTACACATGCTGTTAGCAATAATCCCAGTGACGAGTGCTTTGGCTTCAGCACTTTCTGTAGATCCACAAAGATTCTCTAGTGAATAAAATTTCAAGTTCTCTATTTTTTTTTTCTTTCATTAAGCAAAGTCTTTTGCCATTTTTAAGAGAAAATTTCGGTTTACAGTGAGCGATTTGCAAACCAAGACTTTTCTGATTTTACTTTGTTCAAACATTTAGGATTTACATTTCCTACATTTTTAGATGAAGTTTGACATTTTAATATTTGAAAAATGATAGATATTTAGTGTATTCTTCAACTTACTTGCATGATATATTTATAGACAATAAGAAGTTGTTTGACACAATATTATTCATTAAATTTCTGAATATTTAATTATCTAAATATATAAATCACACAATATTTTCATTTTCAGTTATTGTGCTCTTCAGAATATAAGCTATCAACTTATACAATTTTTTTAACTTTTATTTAATGAATATAAATTTCTAAAGTACAGCTTATGGATTACAATGGCTTCCCCTCCCATAACTTCCCTCCCACCCGCAACCCTCCACTTTCCCACTCCCTCTCCCCTTCCATTCACATCAAGATTCATTTTCAATTCTCTTTATATACAGAGATCAGTTTAGTATATATTAAGTAAAGCTTTCAACAGTTTGCCCCCACATAGCAAGACAAAGTGAAAAATACTATTGGAGTACTAGTTATAGCATTAAATCACAATGTACAACACATTAAAGACAGAGATCCTACATGATATTTTTTTAAAAAATTGATTAATTTTCTATGCAATTTCCAATTTAACACCAGGGTTTTTTTTTTTTTTTCATTTTCAATTATCTTTATATACAGAAGATCGATTCAGTATATACTAAGTAAGGATTTCATCAGTTTGTACCCACACAGAAACACAAAGTGTAAAAATACTGTTTCAGTACTAGTTATAGCATGACTTCACATTGGACAACACATTAAGGACAGATCCCACATGAGAAGTAAGTACACAGTGACTCCTGTTGTTGACTTAACAAATTGACACTCTTGTTTATGGCATCAGTAATCTCCCTAGGCTCTAGTCATGAGTTGCCAGGGCTATGGAAGCCTTTTGAGTTCACAGACATCGATCTTAGTTAGACAAGGTCATAGTCAAAGTGGAAGTTCTCTCCTCCCTTCAGAGAAAGGTACCTCCTTCTTTGATGGCCCCGTTCTTTCCACTGGGATCTCACTCACAGAGATCAGAGATTTCATTTAGGTCTTCTTTTTTTTTTCCCCAGAGTGTCTTTGCTTTCCATGCCTAAAATATTCTCATGGGCTCTTCAGCCAGAACTGAATGTCTTAAGGGCTGATTCTGAGGCCAGAGTGCTATTTAGGACATCTGCCATTCTATTAGTCTGCTGTGTCTCCTGCTTCCCATGTTAGATTGTTCTCTCCCTTTGTGATTCTATCAGTTAGTATTCACAAACACTAGTCTTGTTTGTGTGATCCCTTTGACTCTTAGACCTATCAGTATGATCAATTGTGAACTGAAGATGATCACTTGGACTAGTGAGATGGCATTGGTACATGCCACCTTCATGGGATTGTATTGGAATCCCCTGGCACATTTCTAATTCCACCATTTGGGGCAAGTCTGATTGAGCATGTCCCAAATTGTACATCTCCTCCCTCTCTTTTTCCCACTCTTATGTTTAACAGGTATCACTTTTCAGTTAAAATTTAAGCACCTAAGAATAATTGTGTGTTAATTACAGAGTTCAACCACTAGTACTAGAACAAAAAAAAAATACTAAAAAGGATAAAGTATTACATTGTACATCAACAGTCAGGACAAGAGCTGATCAAGTCACTGTTACTCATAGAAATATTAAAGTATCCAATACTTAGTCTTGTACAGTCAGGTAAGAAATATTTTAATGCAATGTAGTATTCTCACAAAATACACTACATTTTAATTTAAATTTTAAAAGAACATTATAAAAATATAAAGTTTGAAAGTCTTCATTTTTTAAAATGAGGAAACAAATTACTAAAAGTCTTCTAATTTTTTCAACATCATAGAACTTGCTAATAGAATGGAATGAGATTTGAGTTAAGTGTTTTTGTTTCCAACTCAGACGTTCAACTTGCTTTTTAGAAGATTCTTCCAACGATTAAGAAAATTCTGAAATGTGTTTGAATGGTTCCAATTGATCTGAAGGCAGAATAATATGTTTTTTTTAAATTAAACTTTTATTTAATGAATATAAATTTCCAAAGTACAGCTTATGGGTTACAGTGGCTTCCCCCTCCCAAAACTTCCCTCCCATTCACAACCCTCCCCTTTCCCGCTCCCTCTCCCCTTAGAATCACATCATGATTCATTTTCAATTCTCTTTGTATACAGAAGATCAGTTTAGTATATATTAGGTAAAGATTTCAACAGTTTGCCCCCATATAGCAACACAAAGTGAAAAAAAATACTGTTGGAATACTAGTTATAGCATTAAATAAGAGTGTACAGCACATTAAAGACAGAGATCCTACATAATATTTTTTTAAAAAATTAATTAATTTTCTATGCTATTTCCAATTTAACACCAGGTTTTTTTTTTTCATTTCCAATTATCTTTATATACAGAAGATCGATTCAGTATATAATTAGTAAAGATCTCATCAGTTTGTACACACACAGAAACACAAAGTGTAAAAATACTGTTTCAGTACTAGTTATAGCATCACTGCACATTAGACAACACGTTAAGGACAGATCCCACATGGGACTTCTGTTGCTGACTTAACAATTTGACACTCCTGTTCATGGTGTCAGTAATCTCCCTAGGCTCTAGTCATGAGTTGCCAGGGCTATGGAAGCCTTTAGAGTTAACTGACTTTGATCTTATTCTGATAGGGTCATAGTCAAAGTGGAAGTTCTCTCCTCCCTTCAGAGAAAGGTACCTCCTTCTTTGATGGCCCCGTTCTTTCCACTGGGATCTCACTCGCAGAGGTCTTTCATTTAGGTCTTCTTCTTCTTTTTTTTTTTTCTTTTCCATGGTATCTTGACTTTCCATGCCTACAATACTCTCATGGGCTCTTCAGCCAGATCTGAATGCCTTAAGGGCTGATTCTGAGGCCAGAGTGTTGTTTAGGACATCTGCCATTCTATGAGTCTGCTGTGTCTCCCACTTCCCATGTTGGATCCTTCTCTCCCTTTTTGATTCTATCAGTTAGTATTAGCAGACACTTGTCTTGTTTGTGTGATCCCTTTGATTCTTAGACCTATCAGAGCCATCGATTAAGAAAATTCTGAAATGTGTTTGAATGGTTCCAATTGATCTGAAGGCAGACTAATATGTTTTGACAGCAGATTTACTTTCAAAAATTTCTTTTTGATTCTTAAGAATGTCAGATATTGTTAGATATAGGAATGATTCCTAAACTTTTCAAGTATGGATTCAAAGGATACAGTGTATTTCTGTGTGTGTATGTATGTGTGTATGGATATGAATATGACAGTAGGGAAAAAATTGGGTAGAAGGGAGAAAAATGAGCATTGTAGCAAGCATTATGGAGCAGCATGTTAACTGACTGCATGGGAAGCCCACATATGCTATTGTGTGTCTGTTCCCATCCTGGCCTCTCTGCTTCCAATCAAGCACCTCAAGCAGGAGTGGATCATTGTTCCTAGCTGCTTGGTAGGTTGTCTCATGATGACAAAGTATGAAGGCATGGACACAGAAAACTGGGTGAATAGTTTAGCAAAGTTTAATGAAGATAAATATACCTGGTCCACTAGGTACACATCTTAGACATGAACAGAGAAACCAGTTTGCAGTCAGACTGGAGTTTGAATAAAGGTATGGGCCATCTGTTTCTCCTCCTTCCTCCCTGTCTGAGGTATCTCCCTGGAAAAAGGGCTTCTGATGCGGAATTCTTAATATTCTTCCCAGAACCTCTAAATTGACTTCACAGCTCCGTTGGTGTATAGGGTAGAGAAGGTTCCCCTAAGTTGCCCTCTGGAAGGTATAGAAAGCCACTAGACCAAGTTATTGAACAAGGACGAGACTTTTGGTAAGTAAATGCTGGTTTTTTTTTTCTAGATTTCTTCCTTTATTCAACCACACAAAATTTCTACCAAAAAAAAAAAATTAACATTTCATTTGGCCTTTCATACACACATATGCTAATGTAGACCTAGCTGCCTTAACAAGTCCAGCTAATGTGGCTGGGAAATTAGAAAACATTGACCTTAATATTTGGTTCCTTGGCAGATGTCCTAAATAGCACTCTGGCCTCAGAATCAGCCCTTAAGGCATTCGGATCTGGCTGAAGAGCCCATGAGAGTATTTTAGGCATGGAAAGCAAAGACACTCTGGGAAAAAAAAAAAGAAGACCTAAATGAAATCTCTGATCTCTGTGAGTGAGATCCCAGTGGAAAGAACGGGGCCATCAAAGAAGGAGGTACCTTTCTCTGAAGGGAGGAGAGAACTTCCACTTTGACTATGACCTTGTCTAACTAAGATCGATGTCTGTGAACTCAAAAGGCTTCCATAGCCCTGGCAACTCATGACTAGAGCCTAGGGAGATTACTGACGCCATAAACAAGAGTGTCAATTTGTTAAGTCAACAACAGGAGTCACTGTGTACTTACTTCTCATGTGGGATCTGTCCTTAATGTGTTGTCCAATGTGGAGTCATGCTATAACTAGTACTGAAACAGTATTTTTACACTTTGTGTTTCTGTGTGGGTGCAAACTGATGAAATCTTTTCTTGGTATACACTAAATCGATCTTCTGTATATAAAGATAATTGAAAATGAATCTTGATGTGAATGGAATGGGAGAGCGAGTGGGAGATGGGAGGAGTGTGAGTGGGAGGGAAATTATGGAGGGGGGAAGCCATTGTAATCCATAAACTATACTTTGGAAATTTATATTTACTAAATAAAAAATAAAAAAAAATAAAGCTTATTTAACACATAAAAAAATATTTGGTTCATGCCACCTACATGATAGAGTTCCTGGCTCCTGGCTAGCTTCAGCCTGGCTCAGTCCTGGCTTTTGTGGACACTTGGACAATGAATCAGAAGATGGAAGATATCTTCACTTTGCCTTTCAAATACATAAACCTGTCTTTCTTTCTTTTTTAAAGGAGTAGATGGAAGAAAAGCTCAGAGAGTCTTTTATGGAAACATTTCTAGAGTAAAACAAAACAAAATAAATAAACAATTTAAAGAAAGAAAATGACTTGGAAAAGAAAGGAAAATGGAAAGTAAAGAAATAGGTACAATTTATCTATAGTAGCAGCTAAGTGTTGATGCATAACACCAACTAATTCAAGTGGAACAAAAAATTCAGATGATTTCAACAAAGGTGTTGGTATTGATGAAGTGAGATTGGAGGCAAATGAAAGTATGATAAAATTCATGTCTTATTTTGGGAAGAAACTATAGTAATAGACTTTAGATGTTGACATAAAACTAAAATGTTGCTAAGTATTTGTACTCAGAAGAGACAAAGGGTGTTGTTGTTCTAGTACTATTGGTTGAACTCAGTAATTTACACACAATTATTCTTAGGTGTTTAAATTTTAACGAAAAAGTGATCCCTGTTAAATCTAAGAGTGGAAAAAGAGAGGGAGGAGACGAACAATTTGGAACATGCTCAATCGGACTGTCCGCAAATGGTGGAGTTAGAAATGTGCCAGGGGATTCCAACACAATCCCATCAAGATGGCATGTACTAATGCCATCGCACTAGTCCAAGTGATCAATTTCAGCTCACAATTGATAGCTCTGATAGGTCTAAGAGTCAAAGAGATCACACAAACAAGACAAGTATCTGCTAATACTAACTGATAGAATCAAAAAGGGAGAGAAAGATCCAACATGGGAAGTGGGATACACAGCAGACTCATAGGATGGCAGATGTCCTAAACAACACTCTGGCCTCAGAATCAGCCCTCAAGGCATTCAGATCTGGCTGAAGAGCCCATGAGAGTATAGCAGGCATGGAAAGCCAAGATATCATGGGAAAAAAAAAAAAGACCTAAATGAATGATCTCTGTGAGTGAGATCCCAGTGGAAAGAACGGGGCCATCAAAGAAGGAGGTACCCTTCTCCGAAGGGAGGAGAGAACTTCCACTTTGACTATGACCCTATCGGAATAAGATCGAAGTCAGCGAACTCTAAAGGCTTCCATAGCCCTGGCAACTCATGACTAGAGCCTAGGGAGATTACTGACGCCATGAACAGGAGTGTCAAATTGTTAAATCAGCAACAGGAGTCACTGTGTACTTACACCCCATGTGGGATCTGTCCCTAATGTGTCGTCTAAAGCGAAGTGATGCTATAACTAGTACTGAAACAGTATTTTTATACTTTGCGTTTCTGTGTGGGCACAAACTGATGAGGTCTTTACTAATTATATACTGAAGTGATCTTCTGTATATAAAGAGAATTGGAAATGAAAAAAAAAAACAACCTGGTGTTAAAATGGAAATGGCATAGAAAATTAATTAATTTGAAAAAAAAATTATGTAGGATCTCTGTCTTTAATGTGCTGTACATTGCTATTTAATGCTATAATTAGTAATCCAATGGTAGTTTTTTCACTTTATGTTGCTATATGGGCAAAATGTTGAAATCTTTACCTAATATATACTAAACTGATCTTCTGTATACAAAGAGAATTGAACATGAATCTTTACATGAATAGAAGGGGAAAGGGAGCGGGAAAGGGGAGGGTTGCGGGCGGGAGGGAAGTTATGGGAGGGGGGGAAGCCATTGTAACCCATAAGCTATACTTTGGAAATTTATATTCATTAAATAAAAGTTTAATAAAATAAAAAAAAAGAAATAGGATATATAATTTCCAAATCACAAAATGAAAATGTCACTGAATAACACCCCAAACTAGTTGGAGATGTTGCTATAGAACCCCAAACCTGGATCCACTTGCCCAACAGAAAGCCAATCACTGACATTGGGGTGATGGAGGAAACTAGATACTTATTGAAAAGCACAGAGCAAGGAGCCAGGCAGCTATTATTTAATTCTTAGGCTCCCCAAGCAGTTAGAGGTGAAAGCTTTTATAGATTGAAATTGGGACTGATAGATGAGTGATCATCTCATGTCCAAATTCCTGGTTGGTCAGTGGCGTTCATGACTTTCCTTTGATTAGTCATTGATATCATGCTCTTCAGGGAATTTATGATGGATAGGTAGGCTCCACTTGGTCTCAGGGTTATGGGCAGATGGCTGTTACATTTTCCCTAGACCTGAAATTCCCCTGAACAAACCCCTTTGGACAATACTGGTCATCAATGTGCTTATCTATTGGAGAAGCAAATGACTCCTAGAGTCTGGGATTAGAACTTTGTCAGGCCAGCTGTATCACTCCCTCAATTCAGTGAATTGCTTTTGATTAAGGATACTCAAGAACACCTTGGGCTAAGGGAGACAGACAAGATGCAGGTCCGGCTTTTACATTATAGGGGTTCTGTTTCAAAAGCAAAGAAACAGGAAAAACATGCAGTAAAAATATTTTGAAAAAGGATGGAAAGTAATAGCAAGGCAAATGTTGGTAAAACCATTGTAGACTGAAAGATGTTTATATCAGATAAAATAATATTTAAGATTCTAATATCCAAATGGGAGAGAATTTTTAAAAATCACACTGACAAAACATAAACAAAGTTAAAACTCAGCAATCATTAGTTAAGGACTATACATAGTTATTCCAAATCAATAGAATAGATTTCTCACCATTCTCAAATTATATATATATATATATATATATATATAATATTATATTGTATATAAGATATTTATATAAACTACTTATATATTTTAGAAGCAATATTTTACATTGTAGATTGGATCTGTATAAAAAACTTTAAATTATTCTTACCCTTCATTCACATTTAAAACTATCCCATTTGGTACCATCCTGGAAAAAATGAATGCTCAATGTGTTGTAGAGTTTGTTACTGACCTTGAAATGGAAAGAGGAGGATGTGAAAGGACAGGGACAAATCCTCCTTCAGATATTTCCAAAACACATTCTGGCTCAGAATGTACTCAGTACTGAATGTGAATCTTTGGACTTTCTTTACAAAGAAGGTTTTCTAAATTGGTACCAAGAACTATGACTGCCAAAGAATTCTAAATGTGAAGTTAGTCAGTCTTCTTCCAGCTCTAAAAATACTAAGAAATCCTTCAGTGTTTCAATTCTCATTTCTCCTCATAATAATTAGATGAGATTGTAATCTTAGAAACACCCTACCATGGTTTATATCTCACAAATTTGGCACATCAGAGATATGCTCTTCCTGTAATGACACAATGAATGGCAACTATTATATTGAAGCCTCACTGCAACAAGTTCCTTCGGGTACATGCCACAACACCATGAAAGGTGAAATCAGTTTATGACTCATTGTATTCTAGTGAAAATTATCTTGCTCTTTAACATTGTCCTGTGTGTTTCTTGCTCCATGGAGAAAAAAAAAATTCAGAATCGAGAAAAACTTTCACCAAACAAATATCATGTCATCTAAATTGTAATTCAATCTCAACTGGAACATAAACATTCTTATTCTAAGGAAACAACTCTTGTTGAACAACTTCCTCATAAAATTCCATTCTTTAGATGTGTAGATTTAGAAATAATAACAAATGAATAGATCTCATGTTTCAAAAATATGTTTTCATATATATGTGCTGAACTATTTGTTTGAATAAAAATTATTTCTAAGAACTTCCTAATTAGTACACTTAACTTACACCAATGCTGTTAAGACCTAAAAGAATTCCCTATCAAAAATCCAAACGATGCATGTATCTTTTTTATTTTTCAAGAAAGGGAACTGTGATATACTTTGAGAGAATGCTAGAGTCATTTTATTTCCTGAAATACAACTTGGGGATTTTATGAGTTATTTTTAAAAACTAGGTTGCTTAGCTAAAATATTATCGCTATAAATATAAACACAAACATGTTGAGTTTCAAATAATTTCACATCCCTGTACACAATAAAACTTGCTTTTATACTGAAATTATTAAGAATCTAGCTTTTAACAAGCCTAATAATCTTTAAATTGTAAATGTTTGGAAGCAGGAGTTTGCTATAGTGATTAGGATGCTGCTTGGGACATCCAATTCCCTTCTCAGAGTGCATGGGTTTAAGTCTAGATCTGTTGACTTCCTGCTAATGAGCACCCTGGGAGGCAGCAGGTGATAGCTGAAGTAGTTGGGTCCCTGTCACACACGCGGGAGACTTGGATTGAACTCCTAGCTGTTGGTTTTAGCCTGACCCTGTCTTGGCTGTTGTGGACATCAGAAGAGTAGTAGGCAGCCTCTCTCTCTCTCTCTCTCTCTCTCTCTCTCTCTCTCTCTATATATATATATATATATATATATATATATCTTCTGATTCCTGCAAAGCAAAGTACGCAAAGCCCATGTCCCCACAAACAAATGCCTGCAATGTGATTTGGGGATTTTGTGTATACGGTTGTGCCAATAGAAGAAGCTACAGAGAGAGTATAATAACAACACACACTTGTCTATTACAACCCCCCCCCAAAAAAAAGCAATGTGAAATAATTGTGAATTTAGTTTGCAGTTTGGTTAAGCACAGTTCACTTTAAATGCTCTCAGATATTTCTCTTGCCCTTATCACCTTAACTGGTCACCCACTCACAATGAGTTGTGTTTATAAGTTATGAGGTGTTTCTAGGACTTTAGTGGCCTCTGAACTCATGTGAAATTTATATGTTTAAAATTGTCCTAAATGGATCACATTTGTTTCTTTTTGTTTTTAAACTGTGGTCAATTTAAAACATTCAAGAGAAAATGAGAACTAAAAATGCTTCATCTGGTTTAGTGGTGCATAGACAAAAGATATGAAAAGATACACAATTCTGACATAATGAAAGTTAGTTTATCCTAATATATTTGCAGTTTTACTGTCAGCAAAAAAACACTGAAATTGAATTTGGATACATGTCACCAAGTGACAGAGCTTTTTCTAACATAAATGTTGTAGGGACCACAATTCTTTCCCTTAGAAAAAAAATGAAGCTCTTAATTCTAACCAGAGTTTTCAGAGACCTGGTATTATGGAAGCTGCCCTTAATTATAAAAGGGTTTTTTATACAAATGCAATTATAGTAATCAGACCAAGGTCAAAGTCAACTAGCCTTGAACAGCTAGAAAACTTAATGAATGTTTTTGCTGATGTTTATTCCTTATAATTCTTTGGAACATCTTTGTTATTTCCTGATGCTTTCTTGTTTATAGTGTTTTTTTAGCGTTTGGATTGAACTGTGGTATGATACAATTTTGGTAACATAAACTTGGTAAACAAACATACCCCACATATATGACAGATCAAAATCAATAATAATGAATTTTTTTTACACACTTAGTAGTTAAAGGGAGGGAGTTATTTTTCAACTGATACCTATCATTTTTTGATGCCTCAGGAACCCATGTTCCTTCATCTTATGACTCTGCCCATCCAGAAGTAGAGTTCTCCATTTTGTTTTTGCTTTTGTGCTATGGTCCCATCTTTCACTCTGGTAAAGGCTAACAATCTTTTCTAAGTATAATGTATTTAAATTCATAGAAAAATATATTTAGGTTTTTAAAGGAAACATGATATAAATTTAGAAAATTTACATAAAAACTTGATGCAGTAATATATGTGCTTTTAATTGACTTTAACTGCATGAAGGAGCACATTTCTAATAACAACAGTCTTGAAGTGACAATGAGAGTAAATAATATTTTGAGATCCCTGAAGGAGAAAAACTGTGATATGAAAATATCTGTGATTCCTTAAAGTCATACCACATATTCAGAGGGCTGTTGTGCAGCAGGTTGTCTACCTGAGGTGCCCACCACCACCTACATTGGAGTGCACAGTTTGAATCCCAATTACTCTGTCCTTCCAATCCAGCTTCCTGCCAATTTGCCTTGGAGGCAGCTGTTGATGGCCCAAGTACTTGGGTTCTTGCCACCCATGTGAGAGACCCAGATGGAGTAACTGGCTCCTGGTTTTGGCCTGGCTTAATCTTGGCTTATGTGTACATTTGGGGAGAACTTTCAGATGGAAGATATCTCTTTGTCTCTCCGCTCTCTCTCTCTGTCACTCTGCCTTTCAAATAAATAAAATGAATATGTTTTAAAAAAGAGAAAGAAATGGAAAGAGCTAAATCTAAACAATGCCACCAAATTTTTGTATCCAGCTCCATACTAGCACAGTTGGAAGGGAAGGCATAAATTTTGTGAAAAATGTTTTCTTGCAGTTAAGTCAGTTTACAGAGCTGTAAGAGGGAGTCTAATTTAGAACCTATTAACTCTGTTGTGATCATAAGGGTAAATTATAGAACTCTAAATTAGTCTTTCCCTGATGTTTTCTAACCCTTTAATGTTTTGCCTTTTAGTTTCCATGCCCTTTTTCTGTTTATTGGTAATCTTAACAAATTGTATTGGCAAAATAGTATCTAAATAGCTATCATAATAATATAATATATGGAGAAATATTTTGTGGCTTGTGAACATCATATAAGCATTTCCAAAAACAAGCCGGCTATTCACATAGTAACCATTCATTAGTGATTCATGTTCTGTATGCACTCACTGTGAGTGCTGCAGAAGGAAAGTAAGTATCTGACAGAGCCCCACAACACCTGAGAGTGTAGCAGAAGGAAGAGCATGACTATGCTTGGAAAAGAGATAAATTGTTAAGTCGAGGTGAAGCTTGGGCAGGGATTTTAGGAATGGATGTCATTTCAACAGGTGGGAAGCAGATGGGAGAAAAAGGAAAATGAGGTTTTAGAAATGCTGAATATCTTGGGTTGACTATAGCACAGAGGCTACAAGGGAGAATAGAAGGAGGGTCAACTCCGAAAACGTATGAAACACTAAGGTCATGAATAGCTTAATTCTGCCAAGCTTTTAGCATTTACACACATTATCATCCTCATCATCCTCACCAATACACCGTGATGATATCACAGCAAGAGAGAGGAGCAGAGAAGCAGGTTAGAGCACTATTATAAAATCCAAGGAACAGTGAGTGTATTCCTGAACCCATTGACTACAGAAAAAGAAATAATAGAATCAAAAAGGGAGAGAAGGATCCAACATGGAAAGCAGGATACACAGCAGACTCATAGAATGGCAGATGTCCTAAACAACACTCTGGCCTCAGAATCAGCCCTTAAGGCATTTGGATCTGGCTGAAGAGCCCATGAGAGTATTGTAGGCATGGAAAGCCAAGATACCATGGAAAAGAAAAAAAAGAAGACCTAAATGAAAGATCTCTGCAAGTGAGATCCCAGTGGAAAGAACGGGGCCATCAAAGAAGGAGGTACCTTTCTCTGAAGGGAGGAGAGAACTTCCACTTTGACTATGACCCTATCGGAGTAAGATCAAAGTCAGCAAACTCTAAAGGCTTCCATAGCCCTGGCAACTCATGACTAGAGCCTAGGGAGATTACTGACACCATGAACAGGAGTGTCAAATTGTTAAGTCAGCAACAGGAGTCACTGTGTACTTACATCCCATGTGGGATCTGTCCTTAATATGTTGTCTAATGTGCAGTGATGCTATAACTAGTACTGAAACAGTATTTTTACACTTTGTGTTTCTGTGTGTGTACAAATTGATGAGATCTTTACTAATTATATACTGAATCGATCTTCTGTATATAAAGATAATTGGAAATGAAAAAAAAAAAAAACCTGGTGTTAAATTGGAAATAGCATAGAAAATTAATTAATTTAAAAATATATTATGTAGGATCTCTGTCTTTAATGTGCTGTACACTGTCATTTAATGCTATAACTAGTACTCCAACAGTATTTTTTTTTTCACTTTGTGTTGCTACATGGGGGCAAACTGTTGAAATCTTTACCTAATATATACTAAACTGATCTTCTGTATATAAAGAGAATTGAAAATGAATCTTGATGTGAGTGCAAGGGGAGAGGGATCGGGAAAGGGGAGGGTTGCGGGTGGGAGGGAAGTTATGGGAGGGGGGAAGCCATTGTAACCCATAAGCTGTACTTTGGAAATTTATATTCATTAAATAAAAGTTTAATAAATGAAAAAAAATACCATTAACAGCAAAAAAAAAAAAAGAAAGAAAGAAATGAGTGGATTAATTAGAAAATTTATATTTAGAAGTAACAGGTCACTTGGGCAGGCATGTGGTAGATTGTTCACATGCTGCTTGGGATACCAGTATTTCATATCAAAGTGCCAAACCTCAAACCAGGATCTGCTCTCAATTCCAGCTTCCTGCTGAGGAGGCAGCAGGCGGTTGCTTGTGTGACAGAGTTCCTGCCACCCACATGGGAGATCCAACTTGAGTTCCTTCCAGGCATTTGGGGAGTGAACCAGTAGATGGGAAAGTCTCTGTCTGCTCCTCTCTCTGTCTCTGCCTCTCTGCCTTTCAAATAAAAATAAAGACAAAACCAAAAAATAAATACTGGCTCCTGGCAGCCCTTTTTTTTTTTTTTTTCAGGGCTAAATGAGAGAAGAAGTTGAGGCAGCGATTTCTGACTGGTTACTCCACAGGCTGGTTGCACTAGATAAACCACAGTAGAAAATGAAGGCAGTGGGTTAGACTGCAGGAAGAAAGATAATAGGCTTTGCCTGAGACATTTTAAGTTTGCTGTACGAGCAAGACATGCATTTTACACTCACAGAAACAGTTGCGGGTATAAATCTGAAACTTAAGGAGGAGCTAGGGTTTGAGTCCTAGGTCTCCTGAGAATTGTTTGGGAAACGTGAGTAAAATCAGTTAAGAAAGCACTGTCAAATAGAACATAAATCAATTTGGAATCACCTAGAAAAGTAGCTGCACTGAGCAATCATGACCTTCTCATACCAGCTGCAATTTTTTTTTTATTAAACTAAATGATAGATGAGAAAAAAGAAACATCAAAAGACTCTTGAGTAAAGCTTTATAAAATATGCTCTGCTGTACTTTCACAGAGAAGATTAAAGCAGGATTTTATTCCCTTTAATGTATTTATGTTTGTTTTGAGATAATGGCAAATGTGTCATTATCTACAGATACACTTACATACTGAAGAGCAATTTGAGGCCTCTGTAGAAGATTCCTCAGAAACCAAAACTGGGACATGTGTCTATTCCTGGACCAATCACTTGTAAGGGAAATGGGATTATCCCTAGAATCATTATTATCTTCTGAGAAAGAGAATAGAAAGGAAGAATGGGGTTTACCTCATTGAGATATTTAGCTATGTGCGTGGGTGGTGTAGTGATTAAAAAAAAATAAACAAGATATTCTTGGAAAGAAAGGAGTAACAGGTGCCTGTGCTGTGCTGTAGCCGGTAAAGCTGTAGCCTTTGAGTGCCAGCATCTCATATGGATGACAGTTGTGTCCTGGCTGTTTCACTTCCAATTCAGCTCTTTGTTGCTGACCTGAAAAAGCAGTGGAAGATGGCTTAAGTTTGGGATCCCGCCACCCACATGGGAAACTAGGTTGAAGCTCCTGGCTTCAGCCCAGCTCTGGCTGTTGTAGCTATTTGAAGAGTGAACAGCAGATGGAGGATCTCTCTCTCTCTCTCTCTCTCTCTCTCTCTCTCTCTTTTCTCTGTCCCTCCATCTCTTATGACTTTCAAAACAAATCTTTAAAAAGAGAAAGGAGTAATAGATCTTGTGAGCATAAAAGTAGTGCCAATTATATCTTGATGATCTGATTAAAAAATAACAATAACAATGAAAACAAGTATTGGCATCCGGACCATTAGTTTTGTGCAAAATTTATGTTGTCTTCCTATTTGTGTGAGTGGAGTTTTATAAAGGATTTTGTCCTCAGGGTTATTGTTGTGGATTAGCATAAACAATCAATTAACAAAAATTTTACATAAAAGCTATGGAAAATTGGGCTGAATACAGATAGCACAAGGAAATAAGTTAGAAGGTATTTTAATAAAATTTTATATTTTATATATTAAAAATATAAGTTCACAAGTGAGGGTAACATTTAGTGTTTTCACTGGTAAATGCCTGGTGCCTAAAATGCTGCAGTCTCTCAGTAAAAAACCATGGAATGATTAAATGGAGAAAAATCTTTCTATAATCTTTCTTTAAGCAATGATTTCTTTATTTACTTGAGAGAGAGGGAGAGAGAGTTTCTATCTACTCTTTTACTATCCAAATGGCCACAATGACTGGTGCTGCGCCAGAATGAAGCAAAGTGTCTGGATCAGAAGTGGAGCTGTTGGAACTTGAACCCATGATCGGATCTGGGATGCCACTGTCCCAGGCACCAGCTTAACCCACTGAGTCACAACTTGGCCCTGTCACTTTCATGGTGATCGTTGTCCTCCACTGAAAACAGAGAATTCTTTATAAATATTTTATTTCTAATTACTAGACATTTTTTATTCTACTCTTTCCTTTCGCAATGTTCTTTTTAAATTTAATGTGGTCTCTCATCTGTCTTTCAACTGTATCCAAAGCTCTGAATTTATTCATATTGGCTTCTTGTTTCCCTTCTTGGCTTTCAAACACACTGGCAGAGTTTGTTCTGAGTGGGTGAAGCTGTGTTCTTATCAATAGCCACCTCCCTTGAACTCCACCCTGTAAGGTATGGCCAAGGACTCACTGCACTAGTTTTCAAATTGATGAAATTAGCTTTCTAAAGTTAATTTTCTTAATCTTGCTGACATTTCTTCTCCCTTTTCTTAGGGCAGGGGACTCAATTTCATCAACTTGCGATTACTTCCTCAGGATTTCCTTATACTATTAGGAGCCTGTCTAATTTTTCCCTATGAGCAGGAATAACATCTGATATCTGTTCTGGAAAATTTTTCCTTCATCACAGAACATCATACCTTGAGATTTCAGTGCTTCATAATGGCTCTGTCATCTGTATTGTCATTTTGGTATATGCCTGTCGATGCTTTTCTGTCTTTATTTAAAATTGTGTTAAGTTGACTAGAGAAAACCTCAGTAACCTTCTTTTCCTGGTTAGGTGATTTACTCCAAGGGGCTTCAAAAAATCTATGGAAAGTGGAATTAAAAGAAAAGTTTACTTGTGTTGAAAAGCATGCATGTTTTCATAAATGCATTTCTTTTTTTTCTTTTTCTTTTTTCAATTATTTGTTTTTATTTTTTTAACTTTTATTTAGTAAATATAAATTTCCAAAGTACAGCTTATGGATTACAATGGCTCCCCCCCCCATAACTTCCCTCCCACCCTCAACCCTCCCAACTTTCGCTCCCTTTCTCATTCCATTCACATCAAGATTCATTTTAAATTATCTTTATATACAGAAGATCGATTTAGTATATATTAAGTAAAGATTTCATCAGTTTACACCCACACAGAAACACAAAGTGAAAAATACTGTTTCAGGACTAGTTGTAGCATTAAATCACAATGTACAACACATTAAGGACAGAGATTCTACATGAGGAGTAAGTGCACAGTGACTCCTGTTGTTGACTTAACAAATTGACACTCTTGTTTATGGTGTCAGTAATCACCCTTGGCTCTTGTCATGAGTTGCCAAGGCTATGGAAGCCTTTTGAGTTCACAGACATCGATCTTAGACAAGGTCATAGTCAAAGTGGAAGTTCTCTCCTCCCTTCAGAGAAAGGTACCTCCTTCTTTGATGGCCCCGTTCTTTCTACTGGGATCTCACTCGCAGAAATCTTTCATTTAGGTCCTTTTTTTTTTCTTTTCTCAGAGTGTCTTGTCTTTCCATGCCTACAATACTCTCATGGGCTCTTCAGCCAGATCCGAATGCCTTAAGGGCTGATTCTGAGGCCAGAGTGCTACTTAGGACATCTGCCATTCTATGAGTCTGCTGTGTATCCCACTTCCCATGTTGGATTGTTCTCTCCCTTTTTTATTCATAAATGCATTTCAGTGAATCTTTGAGCCCTTTGATATTATAACCTTGGATTTATAACATGGTTATTTCATGTGTTCTTAGTATATATCCGTATTATGGATTTATAAAGACATTTATTTTACAAATAATCATGCAATGTTTTCTGTTTACTAAGTCACTCTTTCAGTTCCCAGAGTTATTCTTCTAATTATTGGGTATGTAAATAGCATACAAACATCTGTGATGGGACCTCCAGATATTTCTGATGAATTATGTTGTTCAAAGGTCACATCAGAGTACACTTACATAGTTGTATGATTATTTTATATCAAAGAGATATGGCAACCAGTAGATGATGTAAGGTAAAATATATTATATTGGCCGGCGCCGCGGCTCACTGGGCTAATCCTCCGCCTTGCGGCGCCGGCACACCGGGTTCTAGTCCCGGTCGGGGCACCGATCCTGTCCCGGTTGCCCCTCTTCCAGGCCAGCTCTCTGCTGTGGCCAGGGAGTGCAGTGGAGGATGGCCCAAGTGCTTGGGCCCTGCACCCCATGGGAAACCAGGAGAAGCACCTGGCTCCTGCCATCGGATCAGCGCGGTGCGCCGGCCGCAGCGCGCCTACCGTGGCGGCCATTGGAGGGTGAACCAATGGCAAAAGGAAGACCTTTCTCTCTGTCTCTCTCTCACTATCCACTCTGCCTGTCAAAAAAAATATATTATATTATGGGCACTGAAACACATATGAGTATACTTCAAAAATCCTATGGAAAATACAATTAAAAGATGTGTTTATTTTGGGCATGCAAAATGGTTTAGTAGAAAGAAAGAAGTTATTCTTGGGAACACGAGGAATTAGTTCAGGGATAAGGATGTTTATATGTACTTGGATGAAATCTTAAGTTAAATTTTTCTGAATTCACAAAAGCAAGGATAGTCCATTCTGTTCAGTACAACTGCTGAGGAAGATAATAGGTAATGATAGGCAAAACTCTGAAAATTTTCACTGAAAGTTCAGCTCCTAGGACACAAAAATCTTTGGTTCTTTATAGATGGATCCCCAGTCAAATCAGCAGGACAAATGGTTGGAAGATGGGTAGCACCTTATTGGATAAACAGAAAGAAAGAGAGATTTAAAGTGAGGCCTTTGGAGTTAAAAAAAGAAAACTACTAGGATGATAGCATATATCAACTTGAAGGGTAATGGATATATCACAGATTCCTGGGATTTTAGAGTGGGAAAAAAAACCAAATGATATTTTCTTCTAAAATGGTTTCTCTATGGATGAGGTTGGTCAAGATACATCCTGAATATTACCTTGGCCTATGCCAAGATGTCCTAAACTTTTTATAGGCTTCCTCAAGTTAACCGCAATGAAATGCTGACTTGTTTTTAACACTATATTAAATTCTTTAAAAGGAAAACCAGGGGCATAGCAGGTAAAGCTGTCACCTGTGCCACTGGCATCCCATTTGGGCACTGGTTTGAGACCTGGCTGCTCTACTTCCTATCCAGCTCCCTCTTGATGGCTTGGGAATACAGCAGAAGATTCCCCAAGTCCTTGGGCCTCTGCACTCTCTTGGAAGATCTGCAAGAAGCTCCTGTCTCCTGGCTTTGGATCAGCCCAGCTCTGGCCGTTGCAGCCAATGGGGAGTGAACCAGAGGATGGAAGATAAGACTCTCTCTCTCTCTCTCTCTCTCTCTCTCTCCCAGTAACTGCCTTTCAAATAAATAATATTTATTATTCAAAATTTATTATTCAAAAGTCAGAGTTACACAGAGAGAGGAGAGGCAGGGAGATAGAAGACTTCCATCCGCTGTTTCACTCTGCAGTTGGCTGCAATGGCTGGAACTGCACCAATCCAAAGTCAGGAGCCAGGAGCTTCCTCTGGGTCTCCCATGTGGGTTCAGGGGCCCAAGGACTTGGCCATCTTCTACTGCTTTCCCAGGCAATAGCAGAGAACTGGATAGGAAGTGGAGCAGCCAGATCCCGAACCAGAGCCCATATGGGATGCTGGCACTGCAGGCGGTGTCTCTACCTACTATGCCACAGGCCGGACCCATAATAAATAAGTCTTAAAAAATAAAAAGAATAAAATTATATTCATGTTTGCTTAAATAATTAAAAATTATTTAAGAAGTGGTGAGACAAGGAAAGGGGTGAGGGACATAGAAAGAGAGGGGAGGGAATTGAAGAGGAAGAGAAAGAGAAAGAGAAAAAGAGAAAGGGAAAAATAGAACTTCTACTGGTTCACTTCCCATGTGCCCACAATGTCTGGAGCCCAGATAGGACTGAAGCAGGGAGCATGAATGTAATCCATATCTTCCACATAAAGGCAGAAACCCAATCAGTTATTGCTGCCTTGCAGGGTGTACACTATTAGAAAGCTGGAGTCAGTATTTAAAGCCCAGTATCCAATCCATGTACTCCAATATGGGATGTGGGTATTAAACTACTCTTGCTTCAATAACTCTTTAAAAAGGCATTACTATGGGAAATGACTAAGAGATAGCACCTTATGATATCCACATTCATGCAAATACGTACTCAGCATCTAGCAAATTAAAAATGAATTCTAGGTGATTCTAGATTGCATACCATGTTTTAACTGTATACCCATCTCTCTCTTATGCATTTGAAAGACATTTTCTCAGAAAGTTAGTCAACATTTGCTGTTTCACCTTTCTCAATTCCAGTTCTCTCTTCAATCTGTACCAGTCTCCAAGATGATCCATATGATATCATTTAAGATGCTCTTGCCAAGGTCATTTATAATGTCCAGGATTTCAAATCAAGTACTATTTCTCCAATCCCATCTTGCTACACCTCTTAGAATCTTTAACAAAGTTTACTATTCCTTTCTTCTTAACCCAGTGTTGTGGCATACAGGCCACCTGTGAGGACGGCATCGTTTATGGGTGCTGGTTCAAGGCCTGATTGCTCCATTTCCAATCCAGCTCTCTGCTAATGGCCTAGGAAAAGCAGTGGAAAATAACTCAAGTTCCTGAGCTTCTGTCACCCATGTGGGAGACATGGGTGAAGCGCCTAGCTCGTGGTGTTAGTCTGACCTGGTGCTGGCTGTTACATTTGAGAAGTGAACCAGTAAATGGAAGATTCATTCTCTCTCTCTCTCTCTCTCTCTCTCTCTCTCTCCCCCATCCTTCTTGAAACACTTTTCTTCTTGGTTTAACTGACACCATACTCTGGTGGTAGCACACATATTAACCATTGTGAGTGGGAAATATAAATCTTTCTTTTTACTTTGGTTCTAATTTTTTAAATATCTATTCTTTGTGAGATTCCTCAAATTGTTATAGGAAATAAAAGATATATATATAAGTAAGATGATGTGTTAAATATACAATCATTTATGTTTATCTTACAGATTAAAGATGCCATAAAAGATATCAAAGAACACATAACCATGGGCCTAGTCAGGTAAAGTTGTTTGTCTCAAAGTGCTATGGAAGATATAAACTGGCAATGATGTTAAAGAATATTTGTGGCTGGCGCCGCAGCTCATTTGGCTAATCCTCCACCTGTGGCACCGGCACCCCTGGTTCTAGTCCCGGTTGGGGTGCCGGATTCTGTCCCGGTTACTCCTCTTCCAGTCCTGCTCTCTGCTGTGGCCTGGGAAGGCAGTGGAGGATGGCCCAAGTCCTTGGGCCCTGCACCCACATGGGAGACCAGGAAGAAGCAGCTGGCTCCTGGCTTCAGATTGGCGCAGTGCGCTGGCCATAGTGGCCACTTGTGGGGTGAACCAATGGAAAAGGAAGACTTTTCTCTCTGTCCCTCTCTCACTAACTCTGCGTATAAAAAAAATTTTGATAAAAATAATATTTGTGTTTATAAGTAGACTATTGGAAGATGCATATAATACCTATAAAGTAAGAATCTAGAGAGAATGAGGGCAACAATAACCATCAGGATCAAGAAAGCCTACGAGAATATACATAGCTGAATTCTCCTTCTAATAAAATGAGTCAATTTTCTTAGGGCACAGCCTCCATTAACCTTGAGATCCATAGCAGCTGCTGGAAGGCATTCCTAAGCAGAATATGAGGAATAGCTTATCACTATAGGTTCATGGTATAATCACAGAAACACTGGATGTGAGCCAGAGCATGTAGATTAAAAATTAGGGAGTTGTACCTGATCTGTCTAGAGGATTAGGTTAGGGCTCCACAGTCAAAGGAATCATAGTGCTTGCATAGTGACACAAACATTTTTTTTTTCTTTGGAATAAATTACACAGGGAGATTGTACTGTAAAACCTGACTCTTCACAACCAATGCAGAGCTTGAGACAAGGACTTATATTTATGTGTTGATAGTAGAATGCAGGAATGAAGGACAAGGGAGATGGGGAGAATGAGAAAGAGCTATAATACATGTCTGTTGTTAAGGTCAGCTGAGTGCAACTGGAATCTGATCCTACCTGAGATCTCCTCAAAAGCCTATGAATGCCTCTCAAACTTCAATTCTTAATGATCAAAGAGGAGAGACATTCCTCCACGAAGGCTCACTTACCATGGGTAGAGCATCACTCTGCAGGCTAATTCTGTTCTCCATTCCTTTTCCACCTCTCTTATACTCTTCATGGATTCCTGCCAATTACTGGCCATTCTTGGCCTCACAGTGAGAGATGCTGTCAGCTCGCAGTGAGTTGAAAGCCAAACAAAATTATTTATGGAGACTGCTGCTGGAATCAATAGGGAGACTAGAGCATGGAGGTAGGGGAGGGGCATAATAGAGACATTTGATACAGAAATTATGGTGATTATAATTGAATAATTCTTGGAAATTGGGGATGGCTCAAGTACCATTTACACAGAATAATAAAACTTGGTTATTATAGTGTATAGCTAAATGTATGACAAAATATTTGATGCCACTTAAATATGTTTTAGAAGAATATTTAAGGCTTTGGAGAATTCTTCATATTAAGTGAGCCACATAGATGGCAAGTGGTATTTATAGGTAACAATAATGTATGTACATAAAATTATTTGAGGGGGAAGCCATTGTAATCCATAAGGTGTACACTGGAAATTTATATTCATTAAATAAAAGTTTAAAAAAAAATTTAAAAAAAAGAAAATATTAGGAGTGGTTATTTTGTGAAAGTAGGATTATGATTTATCTTCATTTTCTCTTTTTTATCTTTCCAATTTTCTAAATGGCTTACAAAAAGAATAGTATTTCAGTAACTAAAAAAGTTGATGCAGAGGCCAGTGTTATGGCACAATGGGTTAAATTTCCAGCTGTGATGTCAGGATCTTGTATCAGTGTTGGTTCAAGTCCTGGCTGCTCCACTTCCAATTCAGCTTCCAGGTGATATTTGGAGAGTGAATGAGTGGATAGAAGAGTTCTCTCTCTCTCTTACTCTCTTTCTCTCTGTAATGCTGCCATTCATATATATATATATATATATATATATATATATATATATATACATTAGAAAGTTTCTTGCTTATAGTCATTTTACAATCTCACCACCCAGGACTCCATCCAGGGCTTGTGAACCATGAACTTTCTGTAAAATATTTTTTCAAACATTTGAACATTGCTATGTCCCTGCAGGGCTCACTGCAGATGTGACTCTCTGTGACTTGGTGATGTCATTTCTGCTCAAACCTTCCATGTCTCTCATGGACCCAACAAAGCAACACTATGTGCTTAGAGACCATCCAAAGTTTCTGTTAGACAAGAGCATATTCATTTAACCATATTTATTCTTTATTCACCCAAAAGAAATAGAAAAACAGAAATTAAAAAGAAAGAGTGCTGAGAAAAATAGTCATCTAATACATTTTTTTTCTGGAAAAAATACTTACAGAATGATATATTTACTGAGAAAGAAATGGTATCATTTCCTGGAAAATAATAAAGGAAAATTGTGGTTATTGGCACTAAATGACCATTTAACATGGACCAGAACCTGTTTCACATGACAGCACATTCTCATGGTATCCTATCTGGTCCAGTGCCTGGATATTTTTCTAAAGACTCTTTCATAATAAAGAACTAAGTGTAGAGAAGACATACAGTTCCTCTGAAGACCTTATACACCAGATGGAGATGATAGTGGAACATTAACAAGAGAGACTAGGGTAAAGCATATGAGAACAACTGGTTTGTGGAGAAGACAACCTACATCCCAGGTGAAAGCAACAAACTGTTTTCTAAGTTGTGGAGAAAATAATAATTGCAGAAATGAAAAGAAAATAAATCTGTCTTGTATAGCTGGAAATCAATTGACTTTTCTTGAGCAGAATTCAGATTGATGGTGAATTTATGAAAAAGGGGGGGAAAGAACAAGAATTAAAAAAATTAGAATGATGCCAAACTGAAAAAATAGCCCAAAAAATTATCATGTAATTTTTAAAGAAAATAGTGCTTATCTAACAAATGGATTATTTCTTAAACCAAATTTTCTTATTTTTATTAAAGGTTGACTACAGGTAACTCATTTTTAAATCTGATAGAAATTTTGAAAATTTCAAGTATCAATACTTTGTTACTACAGTGTTATATTGGTAAATGTTACTTCTTTATTGAAACCTTAAAAATTATATTCTTTTCTTTCAGAATTGCAAGCCATTTTATTTTCATGAGATAATGAATGTGATTTAATTATAGTCTCATAAAATTAAGTTGAAGTATTTCAATTTGATTTTTTCCCCACAACCTTTTATTTAAGGTATACAAACTTCATGCATTTCATAAATACAACTTTAGGAACATAGTGATTCTTTCCACCCTACCCTCCCTCCCACCTACACTCCAAACCTTCTTTCTCTGCCTTCCTGTATTCCCAGTTTATTTTTTACTAAGATCTATTTTGAATTAGCTCTATGCACATAAGATTAACCCTACATTAAATACAGAGTTCAACAAATAGTATGAAAAAAACCTGCTCCTCAACACTAGCAACAAGAGCTTTTAAAAATCATTGCATCTAAAACATTAATTTCATTTCTATACATTACTTTTTTAGGTACTCTATTAGTTTCCACAGATCAGGGAGAATGTGTGGTATTTGTCTTTTTTGGGACTGGCTTATTTCACTAAGTTTAATGTTTTCCAGGTGCAGCCATTTTGTTGTAAATGACAAGATTTCATTTTTTTAACCACTGTGTAATATTTCATGGTGTACATATCCCATAGTTTCTTTACCCAATCTTCCAATTATTGAGATAAGGGTTGATTCCATATCTTAGCTATTGTGAGTTGAGCTGCAATAAATTTGGGAGTACAGCTAACTCTTTCATATGCTGATTTCATTTCCTTTGGGTAAATTCCCAGGCGTGGGATGGCTGGGTCATATGGTAGGTCAATATTCAGCTTTCTGAGGTATCTCCATTCTGTCTTCCACAGTGGCTGTATTAGTTTACACTCCCACCAACAGTGGGTTAGGATGCCTTTTTTTCCTACATCCTTGCTAGCATTTGTTTCTGTTGATTTCTGTAGGGAAGCCATTTAAGAGGGGTGAGATGATATCTAATTGTGGTTTTGATTTGCATTTCCCTGATGGCTAGTGATCTTAAGCATTTTTTCATGTGTCTGTTGGCCATTTGAATTTCCTCTTTTGAAAATGCCCCTTCAATTTCTTTGCCCATTTCCTAACTGGACTGTTTGTTTTGTTGTTGAGTCTCTTAAGCTCTTTTTATATTCTGCATATTAATATTTTATCAGTTATATAGTTTGCAAATAATTCTCCCATTGTTTTGGTTGCCTCTTCACTTTGCTGAGCGTTTCTTTTGTAGTGCAGAGGCTTCCCAGCTTAATATAATCCCATTTGGTCATTTTGGCTTTGACTGCCTGTGCTTCTGAGGTTTTCCCAGGGACTCTGCCTATGCAATGTCTTGTAGGGTTTCCCCAATGTTCCAGAATAATTTTATGGTATCAGATTTTGACAAGAAAATTTTCTCCAACGTAAATTACAAATTCATTTATGTAAAAATATTTTTAAACATTAGAAGGCACCAAATAAAGTCACCAGTTCTGAAAACACAATGACAGCAAAGATGGGTAGATATTTTTGTTATGAATCTCTTATATAGAAGATATGCTGTAAAAGATATTATTGGAATGGGGCTGGTCCTGTGGTGTAGTGGGTAAAGCTGCTGCTGCAGTGCCAGCATCCCATATGGGCACTGGTTCAGCTCCTGGTTGCTCCACTTTCGATCCAGCTTTCTGCTATGGCCTGGGAAAGTAGCAGAAGGTGACCTGAGTCCTTGGGCCCCTGCACCCAGGTGGGAGACCTGGAAGAAGTTCCTGGCTCCTGATTTCAATTGGCACAGCTCCAGCTGTTGTAGCCCACTAGGTAGTGAACCAACAGATGGAAGACCTCCCTCTCTCTTTCTCTTTCTCTCTGTCTCTCTGCCTCTCCTTCTATCTCTGTGTAACTCTTTCAAATAAATAAATAAATCTTAAAAAAGATATTATTCTCAGACAATAAACAAATTCAAGGGTGAAAGAGTAGCAAAAGAGGGCAAGGGTTAAAAGTATGGTCTCAGAAACCAGTTTCCTGAGTTCAAATCCTCTTTCATCACTTACTATTTTGGTAAATTTTGACCGATTACTTAAGCTACTTCTTCTTCAGTTTCTTCATCTCTAAAATGAGCATAATAATAACAATATATCTTTTTATCTAAATTAGGATAAAATTAATGTCATTTGCATATATACAAATACATATGTAGGGAGAAAAATGTCTGGCATTATGTATTAGCTAAACCACTAAATGTGATTGAGGAATGAAGAAAGGATTGATGGGAAAAATATGTCAAGAAAGGTTCAATGGGTAACTCTAAAGATGATTTGGAATTTGCAAGAATATAAGCTAAAAGTTGAATCTAATCTAATATACATCATAGGTGTTATTTCTAAAGCAAAAATTTATATATATATAATTATATATATATATATATATATATATATATATGATAAGACACATGAAAATTTGAAAACTATACCGGATGGGTGTGGGATATTGGTGGGTACTACAGTGAAATAACGATTTTCCATCCCTGTAGAAAGTAAGTATTTTGCAGAAAGTTCTTTCATTGGCAAAGTCTAAGGCACAGATTAATTAATGTTCACTGCCATCATCTTTACAATGGCCTATTACTCTGCTTGCTTACACACTTTAGATTTCTTGCTTATCTAATATCTTCATCATTTTAGCAACCTAGTCAATAGTTAAGTAAATTAACTGAATTTTTCTTAGACTTTCTGTGATAAGTCATTCATTTCTCAGGGCATCTATACCATCTTCATTAAATTTATAATAATTGACCCCAAGAAGTTAAAATCAAGCTTATTAGATTAAGAGTTTCTTCAGGGTTCCAATTTTGTGTTTCTCATTTTAGTATTCCACTCATCAAGTATCCACATGGTGTTAAGTACTGTGTTATGTACATTTTAATATAATAGCTACCAGCAGAAGCTACAGCTATATATGGAGTAGGTATTAAAAGAACGCACATTACTTTATGCTGTTTTGAGTTATGCTGATGAATGTGTTTCACTACTGTTATCTTGCATCAATTATTTCTAGTTATTTTGATGATTATAGGATTGGGGGTTGCAGAAAACTAAAAGAAAATAGACCTTAATTTAGACCCACAGCTGGTGGTTACACATGCAATTAATGGGGAAGACTGTTTACTGGTATTTATTTCAGAACAGATCCCATCTCTGCCAAAGAAAATGGCAGCGCTGAAACTTCACATTTTCAAACAGCCAGATTTGGTTGCCATGAACTTGTAGTTGTAATTTATTTCTTTAATTTTTATACTGCACATGTCAAGAGTCAGAATTTATATAGATTATAGAGCTTATTTTCACTTGACAATTATCCTCTGATTATGATCTAAATTAAATGAAATACATGGTATATATTCTAGCATATGAAGTTAGGTGTCTTAAAACTAATTTAATTTATGTTTTCCCACACTGTTGAAGCATTATAGTAGCTTAACAGATAATACAAGTTACTCTACATAATTCCATTGGTAATTCTTATGACATAACCTGTGAAACTTTGACATTTTCATAATTAACCCAAGTCTGGGCATTTAGTTCTAGGTTGGTCTGTTTTACAAGCACTCAATTCTTGATCATGATTAAGAAGCTGGATTTTATATTTGAGCACTTGGTTTTAGTAACCATAAACTGTGATGATGACATCATTTGGTTTGTAAGCCTTTCTTTGTGGAGGGAATGATTTCCATAAAATAGTATGTCCTTTAGCAGTTCAATATTTTACATAACACTATTCCCTCTGTACAACATTCCTTTGCCTTTATGTAAATGGTTCTTTCTCATTACCTAATTTTCAGCTTAAGCATTACTTTTCTAGGAATCATTTCTTGAAGGATCTATGTAGCTCCAGCCAGAAACTCGCTATTACAAATTATTTTTAAAAATTTTTTTTAAGATTTATTTATTTATTTGAAAGACAGAGTCACAGAAAGTCAGAGTCAGAGGCAGGAAGAGAGAGATATCTTCCATCTGCTGATTCACTCCCCAAATGGCCATCATGGCCAGAGCTGGGGCAATCTGAAGCCAGGAGCAAGGAGCTTCTTCCAGATCTCTCATGCAGGTGCAGGGGCCCAAGAACCTGGACCATCTTCTACTGCTTTCCCAGGCCATAGCAGAGAACTGGATCTGAAGTGGAGCAGCCAGGCCTCAAACTGGCATCCATATAGGATGTTGTCTCCACAGGTGGTGGCTTTACCCACTATACCATGGCACCAGATCCACAAATTACATTAACCACTATGAATCCATGCATGATTCTTTATATAAACCTTTTAGTATGCAGATAAGTGGAAGCTGTGAACTGTTCTTATGTTTTTGCTGTTGGTGGGTGATTTTAATAATTGTTTACTGACATTCGGAAGTTGTTCCCTCTCTTGACTCTACGGAATGTTAGAAAAGATTAATATAAACAAAGCAAATTTGCTCTATTTTTAGCTTAATATTAATGTCAAATAACTTAAAAATTAAAAATAAGTCATACTTAGTTATACATTAATGTATATAAGATTTGCAAAAGAACAAATCTTCTAAGACTATGAGAGTATTTAATCACAAATATCATCTTTACCCCACAAGAAGCTCAACATAACTGTCTAACTTCTTTGATCAAGAACACTAATTATGAGAACACTAATCATTCGAACATGTCGAACTGAACTCATTATACAACCCTCTCCAACCTCATAACTAAGATTTCTCCTCTAAAACAAGATCTGTAAAGCCAGCCTGTAAATCTTGGTACATATCTACATATTGACCTACACATAATAGATTTGGATTTGTAGTATCAGTCTCTCTATTAGTCACCTATCTCCTATTTTACCCCTCCAGGTCATTCTACCACTGTTGGATGACTATCTTAAAGTTTGTTGCTTTTGCCCAAGTTCCTAATATAGCTCCACAGTGCCTTCAGGATAAAATTATTTATTTATTTGAAAGGAAGACTTACACAGAGCGAGGAGAGGAAGAGATAGAGGGAGGTCTTCCATCCAATGGTTCATTCTCAAATGACCGCAACGGCCAGAGATTAACTGATCCGAAGCCAAGAGCCAGGAGGTTCTTCCAGGTTTCCCACTTGGGTACAGGGGCCCAAGGACTTGGGCCACCTTCCACTGCTTTCCCAGGCCATAACAGAGACCTGGATCAGAAGTGGAGCAGCCGGGTCTCAAACTGACATCCATATGGAATGCCAACCCTTCAGGCCAGGGCATTAACTTGCTGCACCACAGCGCCCACCCCTTCAGGATAAAATTTAACATAAGAGGAGATACACACAACTCCTCATGATATTTACCCTGTTACTTTAGGTTTCATCTTTTCCTTCTCCCCACCTTGCATATAAAAATGTAGACTGTGTATAATACCAGACAGAATTCTCATCTTTCATGTTTCCTCAGTGTGGTACATTTGGTACTTACTCTCTGAAATGGTTTCAATGCTTTATTCCACTAAAAGCAATGTGCCATCAAAATTTGCCTAAGCTATAGTTTCATCAAAAATGAATTTTAAAGTCTCTCACTTCAGATGAGTGCTTCTTACTCCATAGTGTTGTGGATACCCTGTCAGTTTTTATCATTCTGTATTCATTGTTTTAATTTTCTTCCCCTTCCACCAGTTATGAATGTATTTAAAAGAAGGATTATTTTATATCATTTATCTAAATTTCATTTATCTAAATACTATATATCATACTATTGTACAAAAGATTTATGTTCACGCTATATATAGATGAAGCAAAAAGTGTTCATAGAAACCAAAACATTGACTAATCTTGAAGAAATAAGTGTCAGGGAAAGGTGATTTTATGTTATTTTATCTTTAAATTTTATTTAAGGTATACACATTTCATGTATTTTAAATATAGCAATTTAGGATCATAGAGATACTTCTCTCTCTAAGCCTACCCTCCCTCCTGCCTGCCCAAGCTCCAACTGTTCTTACACATCTGTCTCCTATTCCCACTCTTAATTTTTACAAAGATCTATTTTCAGTTTACTTTATACATATAAGATTAACCCTACACTAAGTAAAGCACTCAATAAGTAGTATGAAAAAAGCAAAAAAAGACTGTTCCTCAATAGGAGAGAAAAGGGCAGCAAATGATCATTGAATCTCAAAATGTCAATTTCACTCTATTTAAGGTACTCTATTACTACAGATCAGGAAAATATATGGATCTGTATTTTGGGGACTTGTGTATTTCACTAAGTATAATGGTTTCCAGTTTCATCCATTTTGTTGTAAAAGACAAGACTTCAATTCTTTCTTTTTTTTTTAACCATTGAGTAGAATTCCATACTGTATATATAACAAAATTTCTTCATTCAGTCTTCAGTTGATGGACTTCCGGGATGATTCTGTATCATATCTCAATGTGAATTGAGCTGCAATGAACATAGGAATAGAGATAACTCTTTCATATGTAGATTTCACTTTGTGTGGGTAAATTTGCAGGATTGGGATGGCTGGGTCAAGTGGCAGGTCTATATTCACCTTTCTGAGATATCGCCATACTGTCTTCCAAATGGCTACACCATTTTACATTTCCACTAACCGTGGATTAGGGTACATTTTTTTTTTTCACATTCTCACCAGTATTTATTGTTTGTTGATTTCTGTATGATGGCCATTCTGACTAGAGTGAAGTGAAACTTCACTGTGGTTTTGATTTGCATTTCCCTGATGGCCAGTGATCCTGAGTATTTTATCATGTGACTGTTGGCCATTTGAATTTTCTCTTTTGAAAAATGCCTATTCAAATCCTTTGCCCATTTCATCACTGGATTGTTTTGTTGTTGTTGATTTGCTTCAGCTCTTTATAGATGCTGGATATTAATCTTTTATCAGTTCCATAGTTTGCAAACATTTTCTCCAATTCTTGGTTGCTTCTTCACTTAACTGTGTGTTTCTTCTGCCCTGTACAAGCTTCTCAGCTTGATGTAATTCCAATTGTCAAGTTCATCTTTGATTGCTTCTGCTCCAGAGGTCTTTTCCAACATGTTTTTGCCTATGCCAGTGTCTTACAAAGTTTCCCCAATGTTCTCTGGTAATTAATGATATAGGGTTGTAGATTTAGATCCTTGATCCATTTTAAGTGGCTTTTTGTGTAAGGTATAAGGTAGGGGTATTTGTTCATACTTCAGCACACAGAGATCCAGTTTTCCCATCATCATTTGTTGAAGAGACTATCCTTCCTTCAGATATTGAGTTTAGCCCCTTTGTCAAAGATAAATGGCTGTAAATGCATGGACTGATTTTTGGAGTTTCTATTTTCTTCCACTGGTCTAGATGTCTAATTTTTTGCCAGTACCACACTGTTTTGATTCTAACTGACCAGTAGTATGTCTTGAAATCTGGTTTGTGATGCCTCTGGCTTTGTTTTTATAGTTTAGGCTGCTTTAGCTATTTGGGGTCTCTTGTATTTCCACATAGATTTTTTTCTAGATCTGAGAAGAATGTCCTTGGTATCTTGATTGGGATGGCATTAATCGTAAATTGCTTTTGGTAGTAAGGATATTTTTATGGTACTCTTCCAATCCATGAACATGTATAATTTTTCCATTTTTTATGTCTTTTTTGATTTCTTTTTAAAATGTTTTGTAATTTTCATTCTAGAGATCTTTCACCTCTTTGGAGGTGTTTATACAATTTTGTAGTTGTTGTGAATGGCACTGATTTTACGAGTTCTTTCTCAGAAATGGCATTGTCTGTATATACAAATGCTATTGATTTTTGTGTGTTAACTTTATGTCCTGCCACTTTAGCAAATTCTTTTATGAGTTCCAATAGTCTCTTGGTACTCCTATATATAGAATCATGTCTTGAAAATAGGGATCATTTGACTTCCTCCTTTCCAGTTGGTATCTCTTTAATTTTTTTTTCTTGCCTAATGCTCTGGTTAAATCTTCCAGGACTATATTGAATAGCAATGGTGAGAATGGACATCATTGTCTGGTTATGCATCTTAGTGTGAATGCTTCCAACGTTTCCTAATTCAATAGCACTTGGGCCATCTTCAACTTCATTCCCAAGTTGTAGCAGATCATTAAATTGAGAGCACAGAAGCCGGGACTAGAACAGGAGACAACATAGGACGCTAACGCCACAGATGGAGGACTAACCTACTGTGACATATGGTTTTTGTTCTTCAGCTTGTTAATATGATGTATTACATTTATTTTTATTTTTTTATTTGACATGTAGAGTTATAGACAGTGAGAGAGAGAGAGAGAGAGAGAGAGAGAGAGAGAGAGATGGAGAGAAAGGTCTTCCTTCTGTTGGTTCACTCCCCAAATGGCTGCTACTGCCGACGCTGCGGCGATCTGAAGCCAGGAGCCAGGAGCTTCTTTGTGGTCTCCCATGCGGGTGCAGGGACCCAAGCACTTGAGCCATCCTCCACTGCCCTCCTGGGCCATAGCAGAGAGCTGGACTGGAAGAGGAGCAACTGGGATAAGAACCCAGTGCCCATAAGGGATCCCGGTGCCACAAGCGGGAAATTAACCAAGTGAGCCACCGTGCCTCCCCTGTATCACATTTATTGATTTGTGAATGTTGAACCATCCCTGAGTACCCACTTGGTCCAGGTGAATGATCTTTTTGTTGTGTTGCTGAATTCAATCAGCTAGAATTTTGTTGAGGATTTTTGCATCTGTGTTCATCAGGGATACTGGTCTACAGTTCTCTTTTTGTGTTGCTTCTTTTTCTGGTTTGGGAATTAGGATCATACTGGCTTCATAGAATGAGTTTGAGAGGATTCTTTCCCTTTCAATTATTTTGAATAGCTTGAGAAGAATTGTAATCAGTTCTTCTTTAAATGTCTGATAGAATTCAACAGTGAAGCCATCCAGTCCCAGATTTTTCTTTGATGGGAGTGTATTTATTACTGATTCAATCTATGTCTTAGTTATTGGTCTATTTAGGTTTTCTGTGTCTTCATTATTCAAATTTGGTAGATTGTATGTGTCTATAAATCTATGCATTTCTTCTGATTTTCTGATTTGCTTGGCATACAGATCTTTGTGTTAATTCCTAGTGATTTTTTTTTATTTCTGAGGTATGTGATGTTACATTCCTTTTTTTCATTTCTGATGCTATTAATTTCAGTCTTTGCCATCTTTTTGGTTAGTTTGGCCAGTGGTGTATCAGTTTTGTTTATTTAAAAAAAAAAACACAGCTCTTCATTTTACTGATTTTTGTACTTTTTTGTTTGTTTGTTTGTTTCAATGTTGTTTATTTGTTCTCTAGTTTTAATATTTGTGTCCTGTTACTGATTTTGGACTTTGTTTTGTTATTCTAGGTCTTTGAAATATACTGATTGTTCATTTAGTTGCTGCCTTCCCAATTTCTTGATGTGGGCACCAATTGCTATAAACTTCATTCTTAACACTGCTTTTGCTGTACTACATGAGTTTGATATGTTGTATTTTAATATTCATTCATATTCAGATTTTTTATTTCTCTTTTGATTTCTTCTATGACCAACTGTTCATTCAGAAGCATGTTCTTCAGTATCCATGTGTTTGCATATATTCTTGAGATGTTGATTTTCAGTTTCATTCCTTTGTGGTCAGAAATGTTGCATGGTATGACTGATTTTTAAAAACAAATTGCTTATATTTGTTTTATGGTGTAGTACATGGTTTATCCTAAAGAAAGATCCATGTACTAATAAAAACAAATATGTACTCTACCACTGTGGGATGAAAGGTTTAGTAGGTTTCAGTTAGATCCATTTGGTCCATAGTTTAAATTTGTGCTGTTGTTTCTTTGTTGATTTTCTCCCAGTTGATCTGTCCATTGATAAAGTGTGGTGTTGAAGTCTCCCACTACTATTGTATTGGAGCCCATGTCTCCCTTTAGATCCATTAACATTGGTTTTAAATAGCCAGGTACCTTGGCATTGGGTGCATATACATTTATTATAGTTGCATCTTCCTTTTGAAATGAACCTTTGTCATTATATACTGCCCTTCTTTGTCATTGTCTTTTTTAGCAGTTTTTGTGGAAGTTCTATTTTGTCTGATATTAGTATGGTTACACCTGCTCATTTCTGCTCTCTGTTAGCATGGAATATATTTCTCCACCCTTTGACTTTCAGTCTGTGTGTATTTTTGTTGGTGAGGTATATTTCTTTTTGGCAGCAAATAGATGGTTCTTGTTTTCTCAATCCATTCAGTAAGTCTGCATCTTTTAATTAGAGTTTAAGCCATTTACATTCAAGGTTACTATTGATAAGCAATGACTTGGTCCTGCTATGTTTCCATAAATATTCCTATTTTTTGCATTGGGTTTCCTTTGTACTTTTAATGGGAGATTTTATTCACAGCAATTCTGCTGGGACTCAGGAGCATCTTAGATACCCACAACAGTTATTGTTCCACTAGAGCTAAAGAAGATGTAAGGAGACTATATCATAGCATCCAGCAGAAACTAAAGCCAAAGTAGCTTACCAAACCAACACCAGAAGATGTGGCTTTAGTAAAAGGCGTTCAATCCATGAAAGTCATCCTTTAAAATGTTATAACAATAGTGGATCTTCTAGATATGAAAAAATCAATTAGTGACATGAAAGCATGATACTGAAAAAGGCATCCAATGACACTTTAATAATAGACTATTAAGAAACAGAGATTGGCGAATGTCTGACAAAGGATTCAAATGATAACAATATCAAAAAAGTTGCAAATAACAAGACAAACAATTAAATGAAATCATAAATACATATATGATATGAATGAGAGATTCATCAGAAGTCTTGAAAGAGAACAAACACATCGTAAAGTTCAAGAACTTGGTGAATCAAATGAAACAGTTAAAAATCTCAGCAACAAAGTAGATCAAAGAGTAGAAATAAAATATGAGGTTGAAATAGTTCTCTTGAAATACTATAGTGAAATAGAAAAGAACAGGAAAAGAAGTAGAAAAATAAATAATAGATGGGAATGAAGAAGTCTCTGATATTTTGGACAACATTAAAAGACTAATATGTATAATGAGAATTCTTGAGGGATAGGAGACAAGTAAAGGCACAGAAAATCTATTTGATGAAATAACAGCTTAAACTCCACCAATATGGAGACACATATGGACACCCAAGTACAGAAGGTTCTAGAAACCCAAACAGATATGATCAGAAAAGATTCTCACCATGGCACATTAAAATCAGACTTTCAAAACACAGAAGGAGAAAATTCTGAAATACCTAAGCGAAAAGCAGTACATTACTTCATTAGATTAGTACATATTTTTCTACAGAAACACACAGGGCAAGAACTAATGCTAGGACATAGTCCAGATTCTGAAAGAAAAGAACTATTGGCCAAGAATAGATTACTCAGTGAAATTATCTTTCATAAATGAAGAAGAAATAAAGACTTTCTAAAACTAAAGAAATTCAACACTACCAAAATGGCTTTACAAAAAATGATTGTGTCGTATATCCAAAAATAAAGATTTAAAATTACCATTGTGAAAATACATGATAGAAATACAATAAAAGAACATACTCAAAATAAACCAAAGAAATACTACAGAAAATGACACTATTAGACTATTAATTATTAATACTAACTGATTGTAATTAGACTGAATTCCCCTATTAAAATATACAGACTTGAGGCTGGCGCTGTGGCTTAACAGGCTAATGCTCTGCCTTGCGGCGCCAGCACACCGGGTTCTAGTCCCGGTTGGGGCGCCGGATTCTATCCCGGTTGCCCCTCTTCCAGGCCAGCTCTCTGCTATGGCCCGGGAAGGCAGTGGAGGATGGCCCAAGTGCTTGGGCCCTGCACCCCATGGGAGACTAGGATAAGCACCTGGCTCCTGGCTTCGGATCAGCACAATGCGCCGCAGCGGCCAATGGATGGTGAACCAATGGCAAAGGAAGACCTTTCTCTCTGTCTCTCTCTCTCACTATCCACTCTGCCTGTCTATATATATATATATATAGACAGACTTGGGGTCGGAGCTGTGGCACAACTTGCTAAAGCCCTGGCCTGCAGTGCAAGCATCCCATATGTGCTCCAGTTCATATCCTGGCTGCTCCACTTCTGATCCAGCTCTCTGCTATGGCCTGGAAAAGCCGTGGAGAGACCTAGAATAAGCTCCTAGCTCCTGGCTTTGGATCGGCACAGCTCGGGCTGTTCTGGTCATCTGGGGAGTAAATCAGTGAATGGAAGACTTCTCTCTCTCTCTGGTGTTACCTCTCTCTGTAACTCTACCTTTCAAATAAATAAAATAAATCTTTAACAAAATATAAAGAAACTGGCTTAATGGATAAAATTAACGTCCCAAAAATATGTTTCCTGCAATAAATTTACTTCACCAGCAAAAGGCACAGATTGAAGTAAAAGGATGGAAAAAGCCACTCCATGCAAATGGAAATAAAAGTGAGCTGGAGAAGCTAAAATTATGTAAAATTCAAATTCAGTATAAGGGGCCAGCATTGTGACATAATGAGTAAGGCACTTTCTGTGATGCAGGCAAACCATATGGGTACCATTTCATCTCCTGGTTGCTCCACTCTGGATCCATCTCCCTGCTAATGCCCTGGGAAAAATAGTGAAAGATGGCCCAAATTTTTCAGTCACTGCTAGCCTCATGGGAAACCCCCATATGAAGCTCCTGGCTTCTGGCTTCCACTTGGCCCATTCCTGGCCATTATAGCATTCAAGGGAATGATGAAGTGAATAAAAGAACTCTCTCTCCCACCACCCTATCTTGCCCTCTCTCTCTCAACTCTGACTTTCAATAAATATATAAATATTTTTTTAAAACCAAGACAAAAACTGTAAAAAGAGACAAAGCAATCACTACATACTGGTCACAGGATCAATTTAATAGCAAAATATGACAATTATATATGTATATGTTATAATGTCAGGGCTACTCATTTTTATGAAATAATTATTATTGGATTTGAAGTGATAGGTAAGATCCAATATGATAATAGTGGGGGCCATCAATGAACAGATAATCCAGACAAAATGTTAAGAAAGTGTCACAGGGGCAAGATGGCAGAATAGGAAAGGAGCATACTGATAGTCCAGGAAGAGACAGTTTAATAAAAGTGGAGATACTGCAGGTTCAAGGAAAAGTAGGAAAAGAAACAGCAGAGGAAACTCTTCAAGAACTAGTGATTCACAGTGGACCTGCGTGGAGAGCGTGGGAGCCCATGGCGTGGGACACCAGCAGCAGAAGCAACACACCAGCACTGGAACACAAGGTGAGCCGAATCTCAATTGACCGAGACATCGACACGAAAGTGGAAAGAGGAGACTAGAGGGAACGAGGCTTGAAACCCCGTGGGGAAAAGTTCACCAGGCTAGCTAGAAGAGAGACAAAAAAAGTGACTAATATGGACACGAGTTTCTCTCTCTCCGCTCACCTCTCAAAGGCGAGCAAGACAAAGAGCAGGCACCATTTTGGACATACGTCATAAGTGGTGCGTCCTCAGAACTGCACCCACCCTCACTCAGCAAAGCAGAAAAACCTGACTCTGGGTGGGAGTGAAATAACAGGAGATTAGGACCTAGTGAATGTGTGGTGCTAATGAACTGAGACTGTGAAACAAGAGACGGTGGGGGAGAGAACTCATAGAATTCACGTGAGTACTCTCCAGAGACCCTACAATTCGGTAACCTTGGCAACCCAGTGGAAGACTGCAGGAGAATTTGAGCCCACTCTGAGGGCAGCACAGATCCCCTGTGTGGTCCTTGGGAAAGAGCTTCCAATCTCTGGCTCCTGTGGGTATATCATTTGCCTGCTAACTACCTCCAATTCCATTCAGCTGTGCGGAATTACTTCCCTTCTGGATCAAAATAAATAAAAAAAAAAAAGAGAGAGAGAGATATTTACCATGCCTAATCTGGGAGCGTCACCTTTGGCACACCCTTAAGCCTGAGGAACCAAACAGAGCTCTCAGGCCACATCTATCTCAAGCCTCTAAGGCTCCATCAAAAGCAGACAGTCCACTTAATACAGTCATAGTATAACAAGAAAAAAACACCACAGCGAGGGAAGAAGAATCCAAACAATATCTCCACAATGCCAAGCAACAAATGAAGAAACCGAGGAAACAAGACCAAGGAGGACATTATGGCACCCCCAAATGAACAAGATACCCCAAGCCAAGATTATGAAGATGATGAGATGGAAGAAATGCAAGATACGGATTTCAAAAAATTTGTGATAAGAACAATTAGAAGTTTTCAAAAACAAATGGTTGAGTTATGGAATTCCTTACTGGACAGGATAGAAAATCTCCTTTGAGAAAATGAAATCATAAGGAGGGATGAAAATACAATGCAGAAACTAGTAGAACAGGAAAGTGTGATAGTGAAGAGAAATCAAAATGAAATGAAGAACTCAATAGATCAAATGACAAACACAATAGAGAGCCTTAAAAACAGAGTCAGTGAAACAGAAGAGAGAATATTGGACTTAGAAGACGAAGCACAGGAAAGTATACAGTCAAACCAGTCAAACCAAAGAAAAGAAGAGGAAATTAGAAATCTAAAAAATATTGTTGGGAATCTACAGGATACTATTAAAAAACCCAACATTCGGGTTCTAGGAGTTCCTGAAGGCATGGAGAGGGAGAAAGGATTAGAAGGCATTTTTAGTGAGATACTAGCAGAAAACTTCCTGGGTTTGGAGAAGGACAGAGACATCCTAGTACAGGAAGCTCATAGAACCCCTAATAAACATGACCAAAAGAGATCCTCACCACGACACATCGTAATCAAACTCACCACAGTGAAACATAAAGAAAAGATCCTAAAATGTGCAAGAGAGAAACGTCAGATTACTCTCAGAGGATCTCCAATTAGACTCACAGCAGACTTCTCATCAGAAACCCTACAGGCTAGAAGGGAATGGCGAGACATAGCCCAGGTACTAAGAGAGAATAACTGCCAGCCCAGAATATTATATCCTGCAAAGCTCTCATTTGTGAATGAAGGTGAAATAAAGACCTTTCATAGCAAACAGAAATTGAAAGAATTTGTTGCCACTCATCCAGCCCTGCAAAAGATGCTTAAAGATGTGTGACACACAGAAACACAGAAACACGATCATCAATATGAAAGAAGGTAAAGGAAGGAAACCTCACAGGAAAAGATCACAGGAAGTTCAAAGCATTTATTAGAAAATATCTTTGGCAAATGGCAGGGCAAAGTTACTCCTTCTCAATAGTCACACTGAATGTTAATGGTCTGAATTTGTCCAGTTAAAAGACACCGATTGGCTGATTGGTTAAGGAACAAAACCCATCTATTTGCTGCTTACAAGAAACACATCTTTCCAACAAAGATGCATACCGACCGAAAGTGAAAGGCTGGAAAAAGATATACCATATCAACAGAAATGAAAAAAGAGTTGTTGTAGCCATCTTAATATCAGACAAAATAAACTTTAACACAAAAACTGTTAAGAGAGACAAAGAAGGGCACTATATAATGATTAAGGGATTAATTCAACAGGAAGATATAACGATTATCAATGTATATGCACCTAATTGAGGGGCACTGGTTTATTTAAAAGATTTGTTAAGGAACTTAAAGGAAGACTTAGACTCCAATACAATAGTGTTAGGGGACTTCAATACTCCACTCTCAGAAATAGAAAATTAACCGGACAGATGATCAACAAGGAGACAGTAGATTTAAATGACACTATAGCCCAAATGGATCTAACAGATATCTACAGAACTTTTCATCCTACACAGAAAGCATTTACATTTTTCTTAGCAGTACATGGAACCTTCTCTAGGATTGACCACATACTAGGCCATAAAGCAAGTCTCAGCAAATACAAAGGAATTAGAATCATACAATGTAGCTTCTCAGACAATAAAGGAATGAAGTTGGAAATTAGCAACTCAAGGATCCTTAGAGCATATGCAAACACATGGAGGTTGAACAACATGCTCCTGAATGAACACTGGGTCATAGAAAAAATCAAAAGAGAAATCAAAAATTTCTGGAAGTAAATGAGGATAACAGCACAACATACCAAAACTTATGGGCTACAGCAAAAGCAGTGTTAAGAGGAAAGTTTATATCAATAGGTGCCTACATCAAGAAATTGGAAAGGCAACAAATAGATGAGCTTTCAAGTCATCTCAAGGATCCAGAAAATCTGCAGCAAACCAGACCCAAATCTAGTAGGAGAGGAGAAATAATTAAAATCAGAGAAGAAATCAACAGGATTGAATAAAAAAAAATTACAAAAAATCAGCCAAACGAGGAGCTGGTTTTTTTTTAAAAATAAACAAAATTGACACCCCATTGGCCCAACTAACTAAAAAAAGAAGAGAAAAGACCCAAATCAATAAAATCAGAGATGAAAAAGGAAACGTAAAAACAGACACCACAGAAATAAAAAGAATCATCAGAAATTACTACAAGGACTTGTATGCCAGCAAACAGGGAAATCTATCAGAAATGGATAGATTCCTGGACACATGCAACCTACCTGAATTTAAACAGGAAGACATAGAAAACCTAAACAGACCCATAACTGAGACAGAAATTGAAACAGGAATAAAGGCCCTCCCAACAAAGAAAAGCCCAGGACCAGAAGGATTCACTGCTGAATTCTATCAGACATTTAAAAAATAACTAACTCCAGTTCTTCTCAAACTATTCAGGGCAATCGAAAAAGAGGGAATCCTCCCAAATTCTTTCTATGAAGCCAGCATCACCTTAATTCCAAAGCCGGAAAAAGATGCAGCATTGAAAGAGAATTACAGACCAATATCCCTGATGAACATAGATGCAAAAATACTGAATAAAATTCTGGCCAATAGAATGCAACAACACATCAGAAAGATCATCCACCCAGACCAAGTGGGATTTATCCTTGGTATGCAGGGATGGTTCAATGTTCACAAAACAATCAATGTGATAATCCACATTAACAGCTACAGAAGAAAAACCATATGATTATCTCAATAGATGCAGAGAAAGCATTTGATAAAATGCAACACCCATTCATGATGAAAACTCTAAGCAAACTGGGTATGGAAGGAACAATCCTCAATGCAATCAAAGCAATTTATGAAAAACCCACGGCCAACATCCTATTGAATGGGGAAAACTTGGAAGCATTTCCGCTGAGATCTGGTACCAGACAGGGATGCCCACTCTCACCACTGTTATTCCATATAGTTCTGGAAGTTTTAGCCTGAGCTATTAGGCAAGGAAAAGAAATTAAAGGGATACAAATTGGGAAGGAAGAACTCAAGTGATTCCTCTTTGTAGATGATATGATTCTTTATTTAGGGGACCCAAAGAACTCTACTAAGAGACTATTGGAACTCATAGACGAGTTTGGCTAAGTAGCAGGATATAAAATCAATGCCCCAAAATCAACAGCCTTTGTATACACAGGCAATGCCACGGCTGAGGAAGAACTTCTAAGATCAATCCCATTCACAATAGCTACAAAAACAATCAAATACCTTGGAATAAACTTAACCAAGGACGTTAAAGATCTCTACAATGAAAATTACAAAACCTTAAAGAAAGAAATAGAAGAGGATATCAAAAAATGGAAAAAATCTTCCATGCTCATGGATTGAAAGGGCAGTTGTTATCAAAACAGCATGGTACTGGTACAGAAACAGATGGATAGATCAATGGAACAGAATAGAAACACCAGAAGTCAATTCAAACATCTACAACCAACTTATTTTGATCAACGATCCAAAACCAATTCCTGGAGTAAGGACAGTCTATTCAATAAATGGTGCTGGGAAAATTGGATTTCCACGTGCAGAAGCTTGAAGCAAGACCCATACCTTTCACCTTACACGAAAATTCACTCAACATGGATTAAAGACTTAAATCTATGACCCAACACCATCAAACCTTTAGAGAGCATTGGAGAACCCTGCAAGATATAGGTACTGGCAAAGACTTCTTGGAAAAGAACCCAGAAGCACAGGCAGACAAAGCCAAAATTAACATTTGGGATTGCATCAAATTGAGAAGTTTCTGTACTTCAAAAGAAATAGTCAGGAAAGTGAAGAGGCAACCAACAGAATGGGAAAAAATATTTGCAAACTATGCAACAGATAAAGGGTTGATAACCAGAATCTACAAAGAGATCAAGAAACTCCACAACATCAAAACAAACAACACACTTAAGAGATGGGCCAAGGACCTCAATAGACATTTTTCCAAAGACAAAATCCAAATGGCCAACAGACACATGAAAAAATGTTCAAGATCACTAGGCTTCAGGGAAATGCAAATCAAAACCACAATGAGGTTTCACCTCACCCCAGTGAGAATGGCTCACATTCAGAAATCTACCAACAACAGATGCTGGAGAGGATGTGGGGAAAAAGGGACACTAACCCACTGTTGGTGGGAATGCAAACTGGTTCAGCCACTTTGGAAGTCAGTCTGGAGATTCCTCAGAAGCCTGAATACAACCCTACCATACAACCCAGCCATCCCACTCCTTGGAATTTACCCAAAGGAAATTAAATTGGCAAACAAAACAGCTGTCTGCACCTTAATGTTTATTGCAGCTCAATTCACAATAGCTAAGACCTGGAACCAACCCAAATGCCCATCAACAGTAGACTGGATAAAGAATTCATGGGATATGTACTCTATAGAATACTATACAGCAGTCAAAAAAATAAAATCCAGTCATTTGCAACAAGATGGAGGAATCTGGAAAACATCATGCTGAGTGAATTAAGCCAGTCCCAAAGGGACAAATACCATATGTTCTCCCTGATTGGGGACAACTAACCAAGCACCAAAGGGGAAACCCGTTGAAGTGAAATGGACACTATGAGAAACAGTGACTTGATTAGCTCTTGTCCTGACTGTTGAAATACAATATAATACTTTATTCCTTTTAGTATTTTTTTTGTTCTAGTACTATTTGTTGAACTCTGTAATTGACACACAATTATTATTAGGTGTTTAAATTTTACCTGAAAAGTGATCCCTGTTAAATATAAGAGTGGGAAAAATAGAGGGAGGAGATGTACAATTTCGGACATGCTCAAGCTGACCTGCCCCAAATGGTGGAGTTAGAAACATGCCAGGGGATTCCAATACAATCCCATCAAGGTTGTATGTACCAATGCCATCTCACTAGTCCAATTGATCAATTTCACAATTGATCACACTGATAGGTCTAAGAGTCAAAGGGATCACACAAACAAGACTAGTGTCTGCTAATACTAACTGATAGAACAAAAAAGGGAGAGAACGATCCATCATGGGAAGCGGGATACACAGCAGACTCATAGAATGGCAGATGTCTTAAGCAGCACTCTGGCCTCAGAATCAGCTCTTAAGGCATTCGGATCTGGCTGAAGAGTCCATGAGAGTATTATAGGCATAGAAAGCCAAGACACTCTGGAAATTAAAAAAAAAAAAACAAACAAACAAACAAAAAAAACACCTAAATGAAAGATCTCTGTGATTGAGATCCCAATGGAAAGAACAGGCCATCAAAGAAGGAGGTACCTTTCTCTGAAGGTAGGAGAGAACTTGCACTTGGACTATGACCCTTTCGGAATAAGATTGAAGTCAGCGAACTCAAAAGGCTTCCATAGCCTTGGCAATGCATGACTAGAGCCTAGGGAGATTACTGACGCCATAAACAAGAGTGTCAAATTTTTAAGTCAACAACAGGAGTCACTGTGTACTCACTTCTCATGTGGGATCTGTCCTTAATGTGTTGTCCAATGTGAAGTCATGCTATAACTAGTACTGAAACAGTATTTTTCACTTTGTGTTTCTGTGTGGGTGTAAACTGATGAAATCTTTACTTAATATATACTGAATCGATCTTCTGTATATAAAGATAATTGAAAATGAATCTTGATGTGAATGGAATGAGAGAGAGAGAGAGTGGGAGATGGGAGAGGTGCAAGTGGGAGTGAAATTATGAGGGGGAAATCCAATGTAATCCATAAACTGTACTTTGGAAATTTATATTTACTATATAAAAAAAAGAAAACAAAAGAAAAAAATGTTAAGAAAGAGACATAAGAGTTAACCTACACGACAGATGAAATGGACCAAACAGATTTTTACAGAATATTGTATGCAATAGCTATAGAGTATACTTTCTGTTCATTAGAATCTGGAATATTCTGAAGGATAGACCATTTATCCCACAACACAAGTTTCAACATATTTTTAAGAAATTGATATTATATCATGTATATTTTCTGATCCAATAGAGTAAAACTAAAAATGAACAACAAAATAACTTTAGAAATTATATAGATACATGGAAACTTAACAAGCACCTAGAAAATAGGGAAAAACCAAAATCAAAATCAGTAGAAGGACACTGAAAATTAGAGCAGAACAAAATGGAAGAAAAATTAAGAAAACAATGCAGGGGCCAGTCATTGTGGCATACAAGTAAAGTTGCCACCTGCGGTGCCAGCATCCCATATGGACACCAGTTCGAGGCCCAGCTGCTCCACTTCCAATTCAGCTCTCTTCTGTGGCCTGGGAAAGCAGTAGAAGATGGCCCACGTCCTTGGGCTCTTGCACCCATTGGAGAAACCCAGAAGAAGCTCCTGACTCCTGGCTTCAGATAGGCACAGCTCTGGATGTTGCTATCATCTGAGGAGTGAACCAATGGATGGAAGAGCTCTCTCTCTTTCTTTCTCTCTCTCTCTGCCTCTCTGTAACTCTTTCAAATCAATAAATAAATCTTTTTTAAAAGAAAGAAGAAAACAATACAAAAGATGAATGAAATGAAGAATTATTTTTAAAAAGGAACAATGATATGGCAGCAGGCAGGGTGGGAAGAATCAATGTCTTCCTAAAGTTGTATTTATGAAATGTATGGAGTTAGTATACCTTAAATAAAAGATTTCTCGGTAAAATAAAATAAAACAAAATAAAAACAAAAAGACAGAATACTATGATTAATAAAGTCAGAGATGTAAAAGGGTTTATTACACTGATGTCACAGGAATACAAACGATCCTTAGTGACTTTGGGGAACAAAGTGAAAAACCTAAAAAAATGGATAAATTCCTGTACCCATATAGCCTACCCAAATTGAGCCATGAAGACGCAGAAAACCTGAAAAGACCAATAATGAGTAATGAGACTTAATAAGTAATAAAATGTCTCCTACCAAATAAAAGCTCAGTACCAGATGGCCTCACTGCTGGATTCTCCCAAACTTCGCAGGAAGAAGAGTTAATACCAGTTTTTCTCAAACTGCTTCAAAAAATTCAAAGTTATGGAACCCTTCCAAATCATTAGATAAGGCCAGGACTATCTTGATTTCAAAAGCAGATAAGGACACAACAAACAATAACAACAACAACAACAACACTATAGATGAATCTTCTTGATGAACATACTTGCAAATAAAACACTAGCTAACAGAATCTAACAACACAGCAAGAAGTTCATTCACCATGACCAAATTAGATTGATTCCAGGGATAGAAAGATGATTCAAAATATGCAAATAAATATAACATATTACATCAACAAAACAAAGAATACAAATCATACGGCCATTTCTCCTCTAAGATCTGGAACACCAGACAAGTGTGTCCACTTAATTGCTTTTATTCATTAAACAGTATTGGAAGTTTTATGCATATAAATTAGGTAAGAAAAAGAAATAAAAGGCATACAAGTAGCAAAGGAAAAAAATCAAATTATCTCTGCTTATACATGACATGGTTTTGTAAAGAACAATTGAAAGACTACCAAGAGATTAACAGAATCTATAAACTATTGAGTAAAGCTGCAGTACAGAAAACCAACACTTCAAAGGTAGTACCATTTTTATATATTAACAGTGAACTCATTAAGAAAGAATTTATAAGAGCCATCTCATTCAAAATAACTATAAAATTAATATTTAATTAATTAAACGCCTTATTATAATTTTAAAGGAGGTGAAAAACTCTACAATGAACAAAGTGTTTATGAGATAAATTGAACAAATGACAAACAACTGGAAAAATCCCCATGTTCTTGGATTGAAAGAAACAACATTGCTAAAATCTCCATTTTACCTATAGAAATCTACAGATTCCACCCAATCTCCATGAAAATACTAATTACCTTCTTCTTAGAACTAGGAAAAAAATCCTAAAATTCATATGGCAACACCAAAGATTCTGAATATCCAAAAGAATGTTGAACAAAAAGAACAAAGCTTTGGAGGGAGGCATCACAATGCCAGATTTCAGGACATATTACAGAGTTGTAACCAAAATAGCACAGCATTGGCATAAAAACAGACTCACAGACCAGTGGAACAGAATAGAAACCACAAAATTGAATCCACACATCTTTAGCCAACTTATCTTTGACGAAAGAGCTACAAAAATATCTTGGAGAAGAGACAATGTCTTCATTATATGACTCTGGGACAATAGGCTATCTATATGCAAAAGGATGAACCAACACACCCCACCAACCACTAAAAATAAACTGAATACCTCTCCATGATCTAAATATAAGACCTGAAAATATGAAACTGCTAAGAGAAATTACAAGAGAAACACTTCAAGACATTGGGATTGGCAATGACTTTTGGATAAGACATCAAAAGCACAGGCAACAAAAGCAAAATTAGACAATTCTTCTGCACAGCAGAAGAAGCACTCAACAGAGTGAAAAGGTAACCAAAAATGGTTTAAAAGTTCACAAATTATTTATTTTACAAATAATATATATACAAATATATATTTTATATCCAGAATATAAGGATCTTAAAAAAAAAAATCAACAACAAAATAGCAGCTAATCCTGCTAAGAAACAACCAAAGGATCTGAATAAACATTTCTCAAAAGAACAAATACAAATGTCCAAACAAGAAAAAAATGTTTATTATCATGCTCAACAAGGAAATGAAAAAGGAAATCAAAACCACAATAAGATACCATCTCATTCCAGTTAGCAGTCTAGACACTGGTTAGGACACATCACACATTGGAGTATCTGAGTTTGCTATCTAGCCCTAGCTAGACTCTAGCTTCCTACTAATGAGAACCCCAAGGAGACAGCAGTGATAGCTTAAATAGATGGATTTCAGATTCCCACACTGGACTGAATTTTTGGCTCAGCTGTAGACAGCCAGACTTTGGAGAATATTTGGGAAGTAAACGAGTGGATGGCAGTTCTCCCTGCATTTCTGACGTTCTCTGTGCCTCTCAAATATAATAAAGAAATAAAATTTGTTTTAAAGGGCAAAAGCAAAAACATGTTGGTGAGGATATGGAGAAAGGGAACATTTTCCCACTGTTGCTTGGAAGGCAAATTAGGACAACCATTGTGGAGAACAGTATAGAGAGTCCCCAAAAACTATAAATAAATTGATGTCACCCTGCTATTCCAATTTTAGGTATATATAAAAGAAATGGAAGTAGCGTATTTTAGGGATACTGGCGCTTCCATGTTCCTTGGAGTACTATCACAATGGCCAAGATATGAAATCAACATAGGGGTCCAACCATGGATGAAAGGAGGAAGACAATATGGTATATATGTACAATGGAGTATTATTTTGTCATAAAAGGAACAAATCATGACATTTATAATAAAGGACATGGAACTAAAGATCAACATATTAAGTGAAATAAGCCAGGCATGAACAACTATGACATCTTGTCTCTCAAGACAAGATAGAAGTTAAAAAAAATTGGAAGTTAAAAAAATTATATATAAATACCAGATCTGATTTTAAAACTAATTCAGTAATTACTAGAGGTTGCAAAGCGTTGAAGGGTATTGGGTAAACACAGTTGGGTGAATGGGTGAATTTAACAGGTTCTGCTTTTTTCTTTTAAAGAAAATTGGGGTGGCTATGCTTCATGACAACTTATTCTTTTCCATATAAAGAACTGAAACAGAGAAGCTGGTAGGCTGTAAACATAAAGAAAAGACAAATAAACAGAAAAACTGGTTATCTCGTATGGTTGATGCATGTTAGATCCTTTGTTTATGTACTGAAATGTTGTACTGTACCCCTTAAAATGCAAAATGTTTTACTGTACCCTTAAAATGTGCAAGTATTACATATTAATCCTAAATTTTAAAACAAATTTAAAGAAAGAAATTATTTAATAGATTTTAGAAGACCAAACAAAAACCATTTTCACTTTCATGAGGAGACCTCTAATCAAATTGGGTTTAGAAGGAAAATTCCTCAACATAATCAAGGTAGTTTATGACAAAACCATGGGCAAAAGTTGGAAGCATTCCCACTGATAACTGGTACCAGATAGGAATGCCCACTCTCATGATTGCTATTCAATATAGTACTGAAAGTTTTTACCAGAGCCATTAGGCAAGAAAAAAATCAACAAAAACAAAGCTGGAGGCATCACAATACCAGATTTCAAGACCTACTACAAGGCAGTTGTAATGAAAACAGCCTGGTACTGGTACAGAAACAGTTGGATAGACCAATAGAACAGAATAGAAACACCAGAAATCAATCAAAACATCTGCAACCAACTTATATTTGACCAAGGCGCCAAAACCAACCCCAGAAATCCCAGTTTTAATAAGGTATGATTGACAAAGAGCAGCACATACTTAATGTGCACAATTTGAAGGGTCTGGACATATGCTAAGACCATAACATCACCACATGCAAGGTAATTAACAGCTCAAAACTTCCAACAAATTCATGAGTCTCTTGTCTGTTTTGTTTTGTGGTAATAACCCTTTACACGAAATTATATCTTGACATTTTTTTTTTAATTAAAGGGAAAAGAACACTTCCAAACTCATCCTGATCTTGGTTTTTCTGTTTCACCTGTGCTTCCTAAGGACTAATGATGCTGGCATCTTCTCACTGCTAATTACCTATTCGGATATCTTCTTTGGTTATTCAGATACTTTGCTCCTTTTAAATTGGCTTTTTGTGTTTTTATTACCGAGACATAAGAGTTCTTTATATATTCTAGGTCTCAGTCTGTTATTAAAAACACCATTTGCAAAACTATCTCCCATTTGTGGGTTATCATGTATCCCTCTTGGGAAAATCTTTAAGCACAGAAGTTTTGTTTTTGTTTTTGTTTTTTTTTGATAGCATAAAACTGATATGTTTTTTTTCCTCATGCTGTTGTTTTCATATCTAAGAAACCATGGTCAGCAAAATACACATTTAGGATTTCTTCAAGAGTTTTATAGTTTTAATTTCTATATAGTTAGATCCTTGATCCTTTTTGAGTTATTTTTTGTACATACAGTGAATCATACTTATTTATAAAGGTATACTATAATAATAAAAATACACATATAATTTTTGTCTTTCTATTTGTCCCTAGCTCATGCCATGCAACATCTAAAATCCTTAAAATCTTCTGAGGAACAAGTTCCTTTTATCATGATTTTTATACTTTAGGCACTTCATTACCTGTTTGTCTATCCTCTCCTCTTTTCACTGACTACTGAGATAACATTTATATATTTATTTGCACTGTTATATTTCTCAGTGTTTATTTCAACACTGCAATTTATTAAAAATATGAGAAAATAAAACCAAAATGGCCATCTTTTTTTGAACCTAATAGAAGACTTTCATAGAGTTCCATTATTTCAATATAAGTAAAACTACCTGCCTAGAGTTGTGTATGACTTTCCTGAGAATTCTTTCATTTATCAATTCAGGCCATTATATATTTACTTCAGATGCAAATTCTTGAAGAAATGAACTGTGTGCTCATTATATTCACAGGAATGCAATGCACTGATAATTCCTACAGAAAAAAAATGAATAAAAAGGAGAACACAAACTCATGTTTGATCCTAAAGATACATTTCTGTTTCATTTCTACATAAATTATAATTTGTGAGAATGGAAATTGAATACTCCAGAGAAGAGTAAAAAAACATATCACTTTGTTTTTTTCTGGTCAAAAGCCTGAGTAGACTTGCGTGCAGCTGTGGGGGAAAAAAAGACATTCAAAGACTCTCAACAGGCATGCCTCAATAAGACATCCTACTGTTCTAGAAAATGCCTCAACAGAAAGGTCAATTTTTAAGAAATCACTCAAAGGAATAAGCCAAACTTAAAAGAAATTCGTCTGGGATCCTAGGTAACCTTACTTCGCCCCTTCTGAGTTGATTCTGTTTCATGTCAGAGACACACCAGACAAGTGGATGTGAAAGGCAAGGGTGATTCTAGTGTTAGTGGCTGATCCATCACAGCCATTCTTAGTTATATTTCCTCTATTGTCAGCACTTCAAATAGAAACTGTGATATGGGTATTGCCAGTGACAGATTTGGAAAATGCACCACATCAATGATTCCCTCCCTTCCCCTCCTCCACTCCCACCCTCTCCACCTGAGTATATAAGAGCTTATTATGGAGACACTGTATGAGAAAGTACAGTCAAATTAAGAGTCCCCTTCTTGCCTCATTGTTACTTTATTCAATGGCATCCTGGCATTTTTCAATGATGTCTTTGATAGTAAGTTTCAATTTAGTATTCCAACTCTAGGAAGTAGGTTAGAGAACATTAAATACAAGTCATTTACTCAGAAGTTTTCAGCAAATTGATAAGATATTCTTTGAATATTCCAATGTCCATAGGTGTGGTAGGTAACTAGAAATGTGTTATGATTTTAAAATATTGAGAAAAAATAAATATGAAGTTTTCTCTTTTTAGCAATTACCATTTTTTAAAAGAAAGCACATTATTTTGATTCTTGTCACTTCTTTTTCAACTTCTACATCATGCCTCTCAGTAAGACAATGATAACTTCCCTGCACCCTATTATAGATATTGAAAATTGCTCATGTGTTTTGCTCTTACTTTGGTTCATTGAACTATCAACTTTATATTCATTATTCAACATGCAATGATTAAAAATGTTGTTTAAGAGTTACAAATATTCTGTTAAGATGTACAGATATATATATATATATCTGGAAAATATAGATACACAAACATACACACATGGACACACACATAGTCAGTCCTCCAAAACTGTGAGGTCTACATCGTTGTATTAAAATAATGGAGATCAAAAATAACTGAAAATTATAATACATAAATAAAATATGATTAAAGTATGGCATAACAACTACTTATACATCATTTACATTGTATTAGGTAACATTAGTAATCTAGAGATGACTTAAAGAAGATAGAGTGATATGCATACATTATATTCAAATACTATACCATTTTATATAATGGACTTAAACACCTGCAGATTTTGGAATCTGTAGGGTCCCTGGAATCAAACCCATGTGTTGAGAAATTTGTGTACAAATATATACTCTACTATACTTCTACTCCCACTCTTGTTTCTTTCTCCTGTCATTTATTTTCTGGGATATAGTGAATACTTAACTAATGGTTTTTTCAATCAAAGAATATCAGTCTAATGACTAAGATAGCAAATTTTAAGACAGTACAAACCTGGTTCCAATTCTAGATCCATAATTATTAATTTGATAATATCTCTTTACCCCTTCTACCTTATTTTCCTCCTTTCTAAATGCTTTCCATATACCACTTTCTGCAAACCACTGGGAGATTGGGTAATAATGATGTGACCAATGTGTTGATAATCATGATTTTTGCCCACTATTATCACATAGTTATATTTAGCGGGTATTGGGGAAAGATATATCTTTTCCTTTTCCTGGGGATAGTATGGGGAACACTCAGGCAGTTTTCCTTGCTTTTCTTCTCATTATTGGGTAAAAGGGGATCCCACTATTACTTTAATCTCAAAACACATGCTCAATGTACACATCAGAATGTTTTGTCTGATCTAACAGTGAAAAATCCAAACCTGATAATCATGCGTCTTAACCCCTTGACCAGCTGGTGTCTGCTGCAAGGACTTTACTTCTTAACTGCTCTCCATCACTCTCAGTTTTCAGCTACACTTCAGGATCAAAGTAGTTGAGAGTGAGAAGGACTGCCTGGAAAACTATGATTTGAGGTTATCTAACTATGAGCTCTACCTCATAGGTAAAGCTGGCAGTTCCTGGTAGAGGAGCTATGCAGATTATTAAAGATGACCTACCTCATGATTGCTGCTACAGTTGGAATAATTTGTTACTCCTGATATTCTGTCTGGAAACCCAATCCCCAATGAGGTGGTGTTTGGTGTTGGGGGATCTTTGAGAGATAGCTAGGGCTACATGAAGATATTAGGTGGGGAACCCTGTAAAGTGATGAGAAGCATAGAGCCATCTGAAAACCAGGAAGTGTTCTCTCACCAAGAACTTGATCATGCTGGACCCTTAGCTTGAACCAGGATTTTAAAGCCTCCAGAACTTTGAGAAATATATTTTTGTTGTTTAACTCATCCAGTATACATAATTTTATTATAGCAACCCAACTGATTAGGATAGTTTTTTTTTTTTTTTTTTTAAGATTTATTTAGAAGGAGAGGCAGAGAAAGAGGGAGAGAGAAGTCTTCCATCTGCCGGTTGACTCCCCAGTTGGCCACAAAAGCCGGAATTACACCCATCTGAAGCCAGGAGCCAGGAGCTTCCTCCGAGTCTCCTACGTGGATGCAGGGGCCCAAGGGCTTGGGCCATCCTACAGTGCTTTCCCAGGCCATCAGCAGGTAGCTGGATCAGAAGTGGAGCAGCTGGGACTTGAACCGGCGCCCATATGGGGTGCCGGCACTGCAGGATGCGGCTTTACTTGCTATGCCACAGTGCCAGCACCAAGATAATTGCTTTTTGAATGTTCTACTTTGACAGTCTCTTCAGCAGATCTCTTGGTCCCAGAAGATGCATCTCTCTTGCAGAGTTTTGAGACACTTGATTCAGCTCCTACTCAAAAGCTGAACTTCATTTCCCTGAGTTCTCCCCATGCCCTAAGGTAGTTCTGTACTGGGCTCCCTCCCAGATGGCTCCATAGAACAATCTCAGACATCAACCGTTGTTTCACCAAACTAGATCACCTCCCTTTGAGCACTTCTATTTTAGTTCTCCTTGTTATTAGCTTCTGTGTCTTCTAAGTCTGAGTTGCATCTAAGCCACAGCCCAATGTTGCTTTCTCAGTAATGAATCAGATATCATTTGTGTCCTCCTGAGAGTCTTATCTTTTGCATTAAAGGAGGAGAAAATTATGAGATATCTTCACAAATATTTTCTCTCTGAACATTTTTTTAGATCCTTGAGCTGGCTGAGGGACCCCAGACACATGGAGCAGGTTCTCACAGACATCTACAGCACAACCATCACATGGAGAGGGCAGTCTGTCTCAGGCTTACTGACATTGACTCTGATATCAGTTCCATTGTACTTCAGCCAAAACTGAAGCGGGAGATACCATTCCATAATCATTTTATTATTTACAAGTCCTAGAGCAGGGCTTGGCACCAGGTCTGGCTACATAATTTAATAAACCTGGTGCAAAATGAATATTCATATCTTTCTGGTGATAAATTATTATGAATTTCAAGATGACAATAGCAGAAAATTAATCTACCCATCTTTGCCAGTGGTCCTGTGTGACAGCACAGGTTACATGCACATTGTCAGCTTTGAAAAACAGATGGTATGAGGACTCATTGTTGATAGTCCTTGGTTCACCTCCCACAGAATACCACTTGTCTCAGATGTGCTTTTGCGGCCTTAGCAGCACTAAGATCCTTACTACTAATCCATTACCAAAGTCTCCACTGCAGCACATTTGCCTGTATTTCAGAACTGATTTCATACTGAAACAAAAACCAATCAATGTAGACCAGAGCAGATTCTCCCATTATTAAATGGTCACTCCTCTCATAGGAAAACAAGGGTTCCTTAATATTCATCCTATTTTTTTTTTCCAATTCTATTCAATGTATGAGAGCAAAGATGGGTGCAAATGACATATAAAAAACTTCCACCTGTACAAGCAGCCTCTTTGTTGCAGCTTTGGAAAAACAAAAACAGCACTGAGACAAAATCATAAAGCCCTGTAGTTGAGAACACGGAGGGTGAAAGTATAACACGCACACCATTAAATATCTAATGTGTGTCATTACTCCCATTAAAGTATTTTGTATTAGGAGAAAATAAGACATTTCTGGGAAGGGGGAGGTTTGCTTTTCGAGTTCAATGGCACAGCATCTAACACCCCGGAGGTAAGGTTCAGCAGGAGCTCGGTGAGCAGCGTTGGGATGCAGACACTGCAGATATCATCCATCTCTCTGACACACACAGGGCTTCATTGTGCGGCTGCCAGACACAGTCGGCTAGGATGAGAATGTCACAGAATACAGAAAAGGCAGCAATGTCATTGGGCTTGTTATTGCTCTTATCTATGAATAGCTCCATAAAGCAGCTCCGGGGAACATTATTGTGAGATGAAGAAATGAGGATTCGGTTCATGACCATCACAATCCACGCAGGAAGTCAAGGAGTTAAGAGAAGGATGAGCAAAGAGTGTGGGACCTTTAGCCTGAGAGTGAGGGGACTGCTTCTTTTCAAACAGTATTTTTAATGCAGATGCTGAGTCATCAGATCAGCTGCCTCTCAAGATTGAGGATATTACAGTCTCCCCCATTCCTCGATTTCTAAACCAAAATGATAATGAATGCTCAATAGAGACAACATCCGTGGGAGAGGCAATTAAAATGTCGTGTGTGTGTAGTGGTGGGCTGAGTCCGGAGTAAGAAACACCCAGTTAGGTTCATGCTGGAGGCTCGTCACTGACTGAAAGATGAAAACAAAGAGTACAATATCACAAGAAATCTGAAACAGGCAGCTCCTATATGAAGAAAAGGACTGCACAAATAAACATAGCAAAACCGCACAGTGTGTAGCCATTAGAGGATCTATGACAGGGAAAATGTTGAGGCCAGTCTTCAGTGGGGATTATTTGAGGCAGGGTCAGACCTGCTCCTTATCTCACTTCACTGCCATATATGATAATGATATGATTTACTCTTCTATGTGTGGATGCATGATGTGACCTGTGATGTTGAAATCTGCATAATATTCATTCATCTTAAAAGGATCTCACACTCTATAAAGATCCACACCTCCCCCCAACCACCTCCTGCCATATATTTTTGAAAAAGAACAATTAGGGAAGAAGACAATTAGTGCAAAATCTATCAGAAGGCGTCTCAACCTGTCCCTCCAGTCTCCAGCCAGGAACTCCCTGGAAGGAGGCCATGTAACTCTCATTATTTGTTAGGCCATGGCCTATTTTTCCAGGCTGTTGTATAAGGCAAATCCATTGCCTCATTTCTCATAGCCTCTCTACAAAAGAAAAAAAGCAGACGGATCTTCCCAAACTCAGACAGAATATTGTGCACAGCCAAGTGGGATGAAAAAGCAGGCTGCCAAATTGGCTTGCACAGCTCCGTGGATAGCTCTCTTTCCAGAGTTTCAGCAATAACAACAAAGATGCTGACCCCAATAAATGCAAGAGGGGGCTCGCATGCTTCTATTTTGATGGAACCAAGACTCTGCAAAGCAAGCAGGAGATGTTTCCATCAAGGCTCAGAGCCTCTTAGAAGTATCACAGAGAGGTCTGTAATCCAACATTTAAAAAGCATATATCTGAGCCAGAAGAACTTTGTCAGATAAACACTGAAATGGCGGAAAACATCCCCACACACAGGCCAATTCATTTAAATAGACATTAAGGTCCTGGGTCAAGTTCTGCTGCTAATGCATTATCAACATTCCTCACAAGTGCGATACAATCATCACAATCCTAATAAATAATTAATAATAGCTACCCTTTCCTGAGTGTTTACTAAGTAAGTTTATGGCACTGTGATTAATTTTACATGGTTTATCTAATTTTTAACACAACCCTGAAATTATTCCAGCTTTAGAAAGGAAAATACCGAGGTGCAGAGAATTTCAGACACTTTTTCCAACTGAAAGTAGTCAAGTCAGTGCTGATTCAAATGTCTCCTATTGGTACCCTGCTCTCTTCAGTCACTTTAAAAATGAAGGCACAGACTTTTCATCCTTGCTGATTTCATTAGCACTTATCATATGTAAAGCAATGAACTTTCATGACATATAATACTGATATAATTTTTGCACTCAAAGAATCAAAAATAAAAGTCTTTGAGGTTATAAAATAAGAGAAGAACTGTAACAGAGTGGTCATACTTCAGACGTGTGCCCTCTCCTAGTTGTATTCCTTGTCCTTCCCAGCACTCAATACTTCCATGCCTCTTTTTCTGTATCTCTTCTTCTCTGTGCTACCTCACTATCTCTCTATCATTTAGTCACAAATACCCTTATGCTCATGCCGCACAACGTGAAGCTGGTTCCCATCTGCCCTCTTTTCTCCTAGACCAACAGCAAGGCTTTCAGACTGTACGAACCACATTCCTAGTGGCTGCAGGGTCTCTGGTAGTGGCCAGGAGATTGGAAACTCTACAACCTCAAAACACTCCATCAAGCCATTCAGCCAGTGGCATTTCACATAATGCTACATGATTAAAGACCATGAAGGTTAAACATTCTAACCAGACACATATGTCTAGCAATAGTCTTTTGAAAGCCTCCATTCTGAGGAACCATCTGGACATTCCAGGTGATCTCCATGCCTACTGATGGTAGTTTACTCCATTGCACATAATAGTTTGGGCAATCCAGCAGAGAGTGTATTTGATGGGCCCTTTTGTTTTAGTTTCTTTAAGAAGAGAGCCAAAAATTGACTTCACTTTCATCAAAAGAATATTAAGTTACACATAAATAAGACTGCCCTGGCTCTTAAAAGGTATTAGAAATTAGAACTTGCTCCTGAGCATTGTAAGGATTCATATTCCAATTGAGACTCTGAATACTATGGTAACACAGAGTGCACATTCTGGAATTATGAAGGGACAAATTTCAGCTGGACTTAACAGAAGAACTTTCTAATAGCAAGAATAGTGCAAGATTTGAGTGAGCTGTTTGGCTTTTAAAGAGTGAGATATTCATAAAATCAGTGATTCAGACGAGATCTCGCATCAGAAGAGGTAAAGGAGGGCCGGCGCTGTAGCGTAGTGGGTAAAGCCTCTGCCTGCAGTGCCAGCATCCCATATGGGCACCAGTTTGAGTCCCAGCTGCTCCACTTCTGCACCAGCTCTCTGCTATGGCCTGGGAAAGCAACGGAAGATGTCCCAAGTCCTTGGGCCCCTGCACCCTCATCGGAGACCAGAGGAGGCTCCTTGCCCCTGCCTTCAGATCAGCATAGCTCTGGCGGTTGCGGCAAATTGAGGAGTGAACCATTGGATGGAAGACCTCTCTCTCTTTCTGCCTCTCCTTCTCTGTGTGTAACTCTTTCAAATAAATCTGTAAAAAAATATAGATAGGGGAATAAATGTCAATATTATTTTTAATTCTAATGGTTTATTAGTATAAACTAACTATGGCTAACTACCTTGGGTAAATGCCATAAGCCTGAAAATTAACAACATACTAGCTAACCTTCATTCCCTAACCTAAGAGTCTGTCAAAACAGAAGGATCATTTGTGATAAAAAAAAAAAAAAAAAGATGCTCAGGAGTGGGTACCTGACACAGTAGTTAAGGTGTCACTTGATATGACTGCATCTGTATCAGAGTGTTGGAGTTCAAGCCCTAGGTCTGCTACTGATTCTAGCTTCCTGGTTGTGCATACCATGGGAGGCAGATTGTATGACTCAATAGTTGTTGCAAACCACACGGGAGTCCTGGATTGTGTTGCCACCTGTAGGCTTCTGGTTGGCCCAGCTACAGCTGTTGTGAGCATTTGGGGGGGATTAACCAGCAGGTAAGAGATCCCCCTGCCTATCTCTCTGTTCATTTCAGTCTCTCTGATGAGTAAATAAAAATTTGTTAACAAATAAAAATTTCTCAGAATATATTCAATTAAAATTGCATCAATAGAGCTCACTATATAAAACTCCATATATATTTTACATATATGTGTTCATTACTAAACAAAGTTGTAAATACAGAAGTGAAACATAATATTACCCAGATTATTTTACTAAGTTATCTAAATAAGCATTATAGTAACATCAGAGACCCTATTTTTAAAGAATTAATATTTTAGGCCGGCCCGTGGCTCACTAAGCTAATCCTCTGCCTGCGGCGCCAGCACCCCGGGTTCTAGTCCCGGTCGGGGCACCGGATTCTATCCTGGTTGCTCCTCTTCCAGTCCAGCTATCTGCTGTGTCCCAGGAGTGCATTGGAGGATGGCTCAGGTCCTTGGGCCCTACACCTGCATGGGAGACTGGGAGGAGGCACCTGGCTCCTGGCTTCAGATCAGCGGCTATAGCGGCCACTTCGGGAGTGAACCAACGGAAAAAGGAAGACCTTTCTCTCTCTCTCTCTCTCTCTCTCTCTCTCTCTCTCTCTCTCTCTCACTGACTAACTCAGCCTGTCAAAAAAAGAATTAATATTTTAATACATACTTTCTTACTATGTAGTATTTTGCCTTCTAAAGAATATTTAATTTGGTTGGAATATGACTGATTTTTTTAACAGTTATAAGGCAGAGTTACAGAGAGAGGAGAGGAGAGGAGAGGAGAGGAGAGGAGAGGAGAGGAGAGGAGAGGAGGAGAGAGACTTCCCTCCATTGGTTCACTCCCCAAATGTCTGCAATGGCAGGAACTGGGCCAGGCAGAAGCCAAGAGCCAGAGGTTTATTCCACATTTCCCACATGGGTGCAGGGGTCTTTGGGCAGTCCTATGCGGCTTTCCCAGGCTCATTAACGGGGAGCTAGATCAGAAGTGGAGCAGCTAGGACATGAATCAGTGCCCATATGGGATGCGGGAATTGCAGGTGGTGGCTTAATGTGTTACACTACAGCACTGTCCCCTGACTGATTTTTGAGATGCAAAATGCAATTTTAGAAGTAGTATTTGGAATATAATGCTTTACAGTGGACCACAGCATTTGTTGACTTAACATTTGAGGTTTGGGTTCTTTAAAACAAACTTTGGTGTCATTAAGCCTTTGAAGGGTCACTTGAATAATATAGTAATGTTTTATTCTATTTTATGTGAACAATTAGATGCTATATGGGAAGTCATGAATTTGAGGTTTACTGTACAAATACAAACTTAGCCCTAATGGAAGTACAGGACTGTATGAAAAGAAGGAAGAGTATTGGATTGAATAGTATAATTTCTTGAATGTAATTGCTGTCCCATTCATACATATCATACTTTTTAGTATCCTTTCCTTGAAACATTATTTACATGACTCTGTTCATACATAAGTTATGGATGTAAAACAAAATAATGCAACTATTTATTGAAGTTATTACAGTCCCTCTTATTCTGATATAAACCTCACATCGTGTTATCAATATCTACTTAACTTTCTTTTCCTCTATATAGACTATCTCACATTTTACCTAGTTATTTTCATAGCTAAACACAAAACTTTTGTGTAGTTCATCACTGAATATTTCACTCTATATACTTTTAAAAATATAAATTGCCCAGCCGTGGTCAAATTTAAACACTGCAATTTGTTTTTTAAAAAAAAAAAAGAGCTAACTTATCCCTGATGAGTACTGTGGGTCAGAGATAGAAAGTCTCAGTTTCTTAGATTTGTATCCTGAAGTGCATAATCTGATAAACTGTCATTCAAAAGCTTGATTTTGCATCTTACTCCTGATTCTTTTTCCTATGTGCTGTCAATTGTATCACCAACATCTCCATTTTTAGTCTCAAGTAACTTCCAAGTTTGGCCAAAGAGCCAATTCTCTTTATCTTAATCCACTTCCTTGCTTTCGTTTCTTTACAGAACACCAAGAGGAAATGTGGACTATACCAGGTTCAAGAAAAGAAAAGTCAGGTAATAACTCTCCAGGTAGCCCTGCTGAGAACAAGAACTTAGACCCAGATGCATTTGATGTTTCAGTACCTATTCAAAAGACAATGTAAAGCTTCCAGACTTCTGCAGTCATTGAACAAGTTTCGTCTGTGAGTGCCAAGTGTATCAGCTGTGACAGTTCATTCGATGGTTTATAATTTTAAGAAGAAAACAATCATCATTATCCCCAGTCTGTAATGACATGATCTGTGCAAGGCAGCAGTATGCTTTAATGCATTTGATTGTTGTGGTTTCTCCTCTTGCTGTTTTCATTCTTTCATCATATATTAAGTGGGCAGTAAGGATCAAATCATTCACAGTGTTTTTTTTTTTTTTCCTTACCATTATGTCTAATGTTAGATGGCATTGCACCTGAAAAGAGCTCAATTCTGGTGAGGTAGTGATCCTAAGGATGCTAACATAAAAAATTTTAAGTAAAACACACTGATCTTGTTTTTGAGTTTCTTGTTTCACATAATGACTAACAGGGTAGAACTAAAAATGATTAATTTAATTGAAATGTTCGATTCCACCACTACCAGACTTTTCAAAAACACATTTATGCAAATACAAAGATAATGGTTTCAATAATATGTATTATCTACTTAAAAGTTGTGACACTAAAACAGACACTGGTTCAAAACCTATAAGCCATACCCAAAGTGTACTGGTTAAGAACAGCTGAATGCTGGGGCCAGCACAGTGGCTCACTTGGTTAATCCTCTGCCTGAGGCGCTGGCATCCCATATGGGTGCCGGGTTCTAGTCCCGATTGCTCCTCTTCCAGTCCAGCTCTCTGCTGTGGCCCAGGAGGGCAGTGGAGGATGGCTCAAGCGCTTGGGACCCTGCACCCACGTGCTAGATCAGGAGGTCTGGCTCCTGGCTTCAGACTGGTGTAGCTCCAGCCGTAGCAGCCATTTGGGGAGTGAACCAATGGAAAAGGAAGACCTTTCTCTCAGTCTCTCCCTCTCACTTTCTGTAACTCTACCTGTCAAATAAATAAATAAAATCTTTTAAAAAAATAAAGTATATGGGAGGATGTGCATATATTGCATGCAAATAAAGCTATGCTATTTTATGTAAGGTATTAGAGCATCTGAAAATTTAGATAGTCATGGAGGTGGACAGATTCCTAAAACCATTCCTCGAAGAATACCAAGGAACAACAATATAGTAACAAGAGAAGAAGATTAGTCATTAAATGCCTGTTCAGTGCCAAGAATTGAAGTAGATATGTCACAGAAGACATTTCATATTGCCCTTAACCCACCTAGTATCCATAACTTTCTTTTTATTTTATTTTAATTAATTAATTAATTCATTTATTTATTTTACCAGGCAGAGTTAGTGTGAGAGAGAGACAGAGAGAAATGTCTTCCTTCCGTTGGTTCACTCCCCTAATGGCCGCTACGGCCAGCACTGCGCCAATCCAAAGAAAGGAGCCGGGTACTTCCTTCCGGTCTCCCATGCAGGTGCAGGGACCCACGCACAGGGGCTAGTACCTGGTGCCCCAACCGGGACTAGAACCCAGGGTGCTGGTGCCGCAGGTGGAGGATTAGCCAAGTGAACCACGGTGCTGGCCCATAACTTTCTTTTTATAAGCACTGCACACTTACAATATTTGAAGCTTCTGTAACCAAATCATTACAATCATACCCCATAAAGTCAGCCACCTTCCCTCCTAACCATGCAAAGGCATGGACACAGCACCTTACTTCCATAAAGCACAAGGTAGCCTACAGCTCTCTTGAGTCCTAGTAAGCAAGTAAGTAATTTCATTCCACATGTTCCAGATAAATGGGATTCCCTTCTTTTCTCCATCTCTACAGCTTTCTTTCCCATTTGTCACTGCCCCATCTACCAAAATTTGCTCAAATGATGTTCATGTAACTTTGTAATTTCCTTCATTAATTTCTTCTAACATATAACTATAATAACAGTGGTTATTTAGGACTTTCATCTTTGAGGACAGTGTAGTAGCTGGAGTTTGTACATTTTCCTTCTTACTAAAATGTCTTCCTATATATGGATAAATCATTTTAGTGTGTGTGTGACTACTGATGGAGACTACTCTCTTTCCAACCTTTTACAGATTTTCTAAGCTGTTTTATTTATTCACTTTTCCCAACATACATGGTTATACAGATGCAGTTTAATTTATGTTTTATTTTAAACATAGATATAAAAGTTATACCATGAAAGAATGTCTTTATAGCCTAACTATCCTATTTATTTTCAAAATAATTATATTTGTACACATTTTTTTTTTGGACAGGCAGAGTGGATAGTAAGAGAGAGAGACAGAGAGAAAGGTCTTCCTTTTTGCTGTTGGTTCACCCTCCAATGGCCGCTGCAGCCGGCGCATCACGCTGATCCAAAGCTTGGAGCCAGGTGCTTCTCCTGGTCTCCCATGCAGGTGCAGGGCCCAAGGACTTGGGCCATCCTCCACTGCACTCCCGGGCCATAGCAGAGAGCTGGCCTGGAAGAGGAGCAACCGGGATAGAATCCGGTGCCCCAGCCGGGACTAGAACCCGGTGTGCCTGCGCCGCAAGGAGGAGGATTAGCCTATTGAACCGGGCGCCGGCCCTATATTTGTACACATCTTACACATTTTGTTTTCATTATACTACAGCTACATTTTATATTATTAGTGTTAAGCCAATCACTATTTTATTTTAATTATTGAAGCAAGATTTTTAGAATGTATTTATTGGGGCAGGCATTGTAGCTTAGCAGATTAGGCCTCCACCTATGACACCGGCATCCCATGTGGACATTGGTTCCAGACCTGGCTGCTCCACTTCTCATCCACCTTTCTGATAATGTGCCTGGGAAAGCAGCAGAAGATGGCCTAAGAGTTTGGGCCCTGCACCCATGTGGGGGAGCCGGATGAAGTTCTGGACTTCTAGCTTCAGCCTGGCCCAGCCCTGGCCATTGGGTCTGTTTGTGTAGCAAATCACAGGATGGAAGGTTCTCTCTCTCTCCCACTCTCTCTCTCTCCCTCTCTCTCTCTCTGTAACTCTGCCTTATAAATAAATAAATAAATAAGTAAATAAAGCAAGCTTAAATAACATTTATTTCCTTTCAGTTGATATGAAAACTTTTGATAGTCAACTTGTCACCATTAGGTCTCCATCATGTTTGGCAATCACTTTAGACATACTTCACTTTCCGATTTCTAAGGATGCATCTTCATCCCTTTCAGAAGGGTGTCGTACAACAGAATGACATCTTGGTGTTAATTGGATACAAGTATAAATCTACAAACAGTTTAGGTTATCTGATGAGAAATTTTAAAATCATGAACTTCTCTTTCTAGTCATTTACTTTCTTTTCCTTAATTAGATTCCAAAGCTGATTCACATCTTCTTTCTTAACTCAGTGATTTTTCTCTCCCCATGTCCATTTGCTATATTGTCACTTTGCACCATGTGCTTCTATGACATTATTGCCCAAAGATCTAGAAACTAATTTTTTGTCTTAAAATTAGATTTTATTTCCCTAAACCATAAAGGAATTTTTATGGTTCATAAGTCATCCTCCTCTCCTTTCTCTTTCTTATCCCACTCTAGCTTTGGGGAAAAGTAATATGCTAATAAGAATTATAATTAGATAAGAATGCATGAATGCAGTCTGCTATTACTGAGTGATGCTCACATAGTATTTCTCGGTGGCTGGTGGTGTAGCATCACAGAATTATTTCTAAGTTTAAAGGTTCAGATGAACCTGCTAGGTGTCATTATTTTGGTAGTTACTAGCTCTTTGCGAAACACTTCCAACGGTTTCCCAAATGTAAAGTAACTCATTGAATATAAGGAAATTTGTTTCTATTCATCAAGTCTCCCATTTCTTTCTATACTTCTGTGTTGTAGTTATTATTATTAATATTATTATTATTAACATTAAAGTATTGAGTTTTTTTTAACTTTTATTTAATGAATATAAATTTCCAGTATACAGCTTATGGATTACAATGGCTTCCCCCTCCCATAACTTCCCTCCCACCCGCAACCCTCCCCTCTCCCACTCCCTCTCCCCTTCCATTTGCATCAAGATTCATTTTCAATTCTCTTTATATACAGAAGATCAATTTAGTATAAAGATTTCAACAGTTTGCACCCACATAGCAACACAAAGTGAAACATACTGTTTGAGTACTAGTTATAGCATTAAATCACAATGTACAGCACATTAAGGACAGAGATCCCACATGAGGAGCAAGTGCACAGTGGCTCCTGTTGTTGACCCAACAAATTGACACTCTAGTTTATGGCGCCAGTAACCACCCTAGGCTCTCGTCATGAGTTGCCAAGGCTATGGAAGCCTTCCAAGTTTGCCGACTCTGATCATATTTAGACAAGGTCATAAAAGACAGAGTGAGGATAGTAACCAATGATCCTAAGAGTGGCATTTACCAGGTTTGAACAATTATACAGCATTAAGTGGGGAAGAGGACCATCAGTACACACAGGTTGGGAGTAGAGCCATTGGTGGTAGAGTAGAGGTTATGATTACAAAGGAATGAGGCCCAAGTGCGCTAGACAGGGCCTAGAAGAAAGGACAGAGTCATTATTAGAGGAGCTAAGAAAGGTGCTGTCTAAGCTACAAGTAATTTTTGTGATTGAGAGGCAAATAGAACCTGATAGAAGGGGCTTGATAATAATCTGGTGGGCTTTAGGCCTTGTAAATTCAGAGGCCCAGACCTATCTATCTCTTCCCATGGGGTATATCCTAAGGGAGGTGTGAACCTCCTAGGGGAAGGCACTCTGTTGACTTTCATTACTTGGCTGGCCTGGGAGGAGAGCTGGCCAGGTCAAGGCAGGGGGCATCTCTAACAAGAAATTTACAGTTCTGCCTGCAATGTTGCTGACCCTACTTGACCATCCCCTCAGCTGCAGTGGTCACTTTGGAAGTTGGGCTGAGTGAAGGGCTTTTCAGCTTAGAGCCAATAAGATCTGTGGCTCTGACCTGGGCATCCTTCGACTCCAGGCCAGGTCCATTTCCAGTGATCAAACTCTTGGCATAGCTGCCAGGGCTCTTCACAAGCTGACTTCTGCTGCAGCCCAGGCTTACCACTTTGAAAGCCACTGCAGTGGACTGGCCTGTTGGGTCTCCTTGAGGGCAGATCACTGTACAGATTAGCCATTAATAGGCCTGCCACCCATTGCTTCTGATGCCGAGCTTTCTTTTCCTCCTGGTTTGTGTTAAAGCAGAGCAGAGGATGCAAGTCAAGGGAGTGCCCGTGTCCCATCTCTAGTCTTCAGTGGCCTGAACTACAAGTCTATAGTCACAGGCATGTTCTGTAGTAGTTTTTCTAAGGTAGACAATGCCCATGAGAAAAATTATATTCTCACTTTAAAACTTTCTTTCCCTTTGGTCTGAAAGGGAGGTTTTTTTCTACTTACTGTATACTTCGCTGATGGCGAAGTGAATCTAGCTATGAGATTATTATTTAAGTTCTTATTTTGGCTGTGCTATTACAGAAAAATGTTAGCCATCTCTTTTATAAGGTCTGAAGATTAAATTGTGCGTCCTACAGATTCCTTCATAATAGAATTAGTTTCCTACCTTGAAGAGAATAGAGAAATGAAAGAACAAGTTGGGCTTAGAATAGAGAAATGAGGGAGCAAGTCCTAGATCGCTTGCTGACAATAGCAATATCACATGAATACTTAGCAAACAGTTTCAACCATTAGATAACAACTTAAGAAAACATTTACCAGAGGGTCCAATGCCTTCTATAAATTTTAAGAATCATGTATTTGGAAACACCTCTTAAATATCTAACATGGTGTAGTTTGTTTAACCAGTAAACTTAAGCACAACCATATAAAATGTTTTTAGTTTCTTTCTACCAACACGTTTAAAACATATGATACACAGATTCAGGTCACACAAATTAAAATTTAATCTCCTGTGGTAGCTTTGTTATATGCACACAGATATTTGATATCTCTGATTTTAATAATATTATAAAATTAAATGCAACAAATTAGTACTAATAATAATTAGGAAAAAATATGTCAATCGATTGGAAATTACCCACTATGATGATTACATAGAGCAATGTTTCATAATTCTATTGAATGTTTACTGTATTGTTTCCAGTTTTAAATACCAGTATAGAAAAGACTCAAACACAACCGAGCAATAAACTGTTCAAATTAAAATGTCATTGGCCAACGCCGTGGCTCAATAGGCTAATCCTCCGCCTGCGGCGCCAGCACCCTGGGTTCTAGTCCTGGTCTGGGTGCCGGATTTTGTCCTGGTTGCTCCTCTTCCAGTCCAGCTCTCTGCTATGGCCCGGGAGGGCAGTGGAGGATGACCCAAGTCCTTGGGCCCTGCACCTGCATGGGAGACCAGGAGAAGCACCTGGCTCCTGGCTTCGGATCAGCTCGGTGTGCCGGCCGCAGTGCGTGGGCTGCAGCGGCTATTGGCGGGGGATGAACCAATGGAAAAAGGAAGACCTTTCTCTCTGTCTCTCTCTCTCACTGTCCACTCTGCCTGTCAAAAAAAAAATTACAATGTCATCAAACATTATATTTTGTGAGCCCTTCATATCACCTCAAACAACCTTCACATATTTAACAAGGTTTCATATTGTTCTTTCCAACTAAAACAAATCCAGGAAACTTTGAAAGTTGCAGTTAGTTTAGTTTGATTATAAACATCTGTCATTGGCATGAACTAGACACTGCTTACCTATGCCTTCAATTCAGCAGCTGCAGTAGCTATACAGCCCCACTAAACACTTAGATAAAAACTTGATCATCCTAAAACATTTTTAAGGTTTTCGTTTTGAATATTAGTATAATTTAGCCACCTGTACTTTAAGACAATAACTTGATAATTTAATCTTAGCAAAAGTTCTGTTTGGGTCAATGTTAACCATTTAAGGAAATTTCTATTCTCATTAGGCCATTAAATTGTTACTAAGGTGTTATTAATTCCAGTTCAGTAAAATACCTTATTTGAAATAAAAAATTTTATAACAAATTCAAAGTAGTGTAAAACAGGTTTATTCTAGTAATATAAGGTTCACAACTGCCCTGAGAAATATGTTCTTTGATCCGCATAATAAAGGTAAGGAAATCAAGGTTTAAAGAAATTAACAGGCCCCAAAGTTACACCAACACCAAGGGGCTTATCCATGATCTGATTCTGTTATTCAAACTCCAAACTTGCAAGTACAGTCTAAATATAATATATGTGTCTGTTATCTTCTATTCTTTTCTGCCTTTGAATGAATTAGTCAATGATCTGAAAACCTTTCTTGTTTACTATTATCTATAGGTCTCTCTCTCTCTCTCTCTGAAATACATGGAGGGCATAAATTCTTCTATTGTCTTTTGTTTCTCCTTGTATTCTCAGAGCCTAAGTTTTACTGCTTGAACAAAACACTTACTAATTAAACAATAGTAATTTGTCATGGCATATTCAGAGTGAGCTAAAAGTGATTTAAATGAAATGACTATAAATAAAATTTGGTATGAAAGTATTTTAACAAATTCATAGAAAATGGAATTAAAAGATTGTTTAATTTTGGTACAGAGACCTTGAAATCCATGCATATGAAAAATCTGCAGCAATGTGTACTACTAAAACACTGCATAGATTTCAAATTTTCTTATACAAAAATAAACTTATCTTTTAATTCTACTTGTCTATGCTTTTTTTTGTAGTACTTTTACAGAGAAATTCTGAGTTCACCTACTCTCATCTCTGATGGTTTTATTGTTTGTTTTGCTGTGCTTTTTGTTTTCAGCCTAAACAGATTAAGTTAGAACTATGTAAAGTGCATTTTTTTTTCTTTTCTCCTAGTTTAAGAATGTACATGTCCCTGGCTTGGAAAAGGAAGTAGAATATGATGAGAACCTCAAAGATGAAGGATGTCAGCTGACTGCCTGCTGAAGATGGGAGTGTAGCTGACTCATTTGGAAGTTGGTGAGGAGGGTTTTTATTATTGTTATTTTAAATCATATAAATTAGATGGGTGACTGTTTTGGCTGCAGGTGCTATCCTGGTGTTTTCCAGATGTATACTAGAAGGCAAGCAGGGATCTACAAGCCTGCAGTGCCCTATATCTGTCTTTTATGAAGAGCATTTGGAAAGAAAACCTGTTAGCACTTGCTGTTGGTAGGGAATCACCACAGAGTTTTCATTTGTGGTTTCCAACTGTGGATACCTCAGCAAGATGCCAACTATTTGGTTCCTGGAAAATATACTATACATTTTAATGTTTCCATTTTGCCATTGACATGTAGACTTGAAATTTATTATTTGCAAACCACAAGAAAGAATTGTATTTTACAACTGTCCAGATAAATAAAATTACAATAAAACCTTTTCAAAAAAAAAAAAAAGTAACTGAGACTATTTCTCAGCCAATGAATTCTTTTCAGTTGGCCAGAGAATGAACAGGATAATGCTTAGCCCATAATCATGCTTTGAAATTGCCAACTTCCCTGTCTTTGATCATTCCAAAGCGAAATATGTTCTAGTCTGTTTCAAAGAGAATCAGAAGCAGTGTATATTGGTTACTTTTCCTGTACTTGGTTACCAAATTCATAAAATTGTGTAAAAAACACACACACACACACACATACACAAAGAAAAAAAGAAAGAAGTGGGGATAGGTGGAGAAAATTATTGGAAATCCAGGAGATAATATTTGAAGAAGAGAAGTAGAGACCTAACAGACCTTATAAACAAGGTGACACATATATTTTTGACTCATATAAATTAGTTTTCCCACTGAAACGTTAAGTGTGATGTTCACTCATCAATGTGGAAGAAATTGATCACAACTCTTCAAGGAAAAACTGTTGTTTCTGAGAAAAAAACTTGAACTCCCAGAGTACAATTAGAAAGGAAAGTTTTACACATGCTTGTATTTCCAGGGATACTCAAGTGGAAATTCTGTTTGGATGAACATCAGAGAATACTTCAAGGCACCAGAGTGTCTTCTCAGTGGAATACAATATAAGACTTAAACACTGTAAAAAAATCCCTCTGATTTAAATTTCACTCCCTGAATAAAACTCCATGAAAAATCTCCAACTTGACCAGTGTTTCAACCTTTAATATTTTTGGTCTCCTGCAAGTAGAAACTAGTTCTTCAAGGGAAAAATATTTTTAAAAATCAAGTTGTGGAATATTCATTTTGTTCTTTAAGACATAAAAAGCTTATTTGAAAGATGCAATTTGCTAGGCTTTGAATGCTAGAAAAATGTAAAAGACTAAATTAGCAAATGCAGCATAGATGATAACTACTAGAGATTTAATGCTTTCCTATTTTTCATTTTTTTCATCTATCTATGTCATCTGTCATCTCTGTCATCTGAATGGGCACTTTTATAAGCTATTAACCCAGAGCATGTAAAATATAGCTGTGTTTACCTTAGAACCAAAAGAAAAGCCTACAATATTATTTGTAAAAGAAGTGGTTAACCATGTTAGCTACCAATTCACACCAGACTAAGCACTCAGAAAAGGTTTCCTAGATTGGAAATTTCCATAATTATACTGGTGTCATTGGGTTCTACTAAACATGTTTAGTAAATTTTAAGTGAACTATGATCTGTTATTACTAAAAATTGATTGGAAGTTTCAAGGCAATTCTAAGAAAAGTTTATTTTGTGTTAGGTTCTTGTTAGTTATTGCTACTTAACAAATTACCCCAAAATTGGAAGCTTAAAACAGTTATTTTATAAGCCTCATTATCTGAGAATCAAACATTTAGTCAAAGCTCAGCTGGGCAATTCTTCTGATATATTTGTGGTATTGATTAAGGTCATCTAATGATGCTGGGCAGGTGGGTGGATTTGTCTGGAGTGTCCAAGACAGCTTCACTCACATGTCGTTCACCTTGGTTGAGATGACAAGAACACTACAGTCAATGGGGTCTCCTAACCATGTATTAGTGTATCATCTTGCTATAATGATGATCTCAGAGTAGTCAGATTTCTTATATAATAACTTGTGGTTCTAAAATAGAATTTTCCAAGAGGAAAGCAGGAAACCCAATTTCTTATGTGCTGGGCCCCAAAACTGGAACAACTGCCTTGAACCCAGAAGTGGACATTGTATACTGAAGAGAGCAGGGCTGGCTGCTCCAACAGCCTGGGGACACTTATTTAAAAATCATGTGAGGGGCCGATGCTGTGGCGCAGCAGGTTAAAGCCCTGGAACTGAAGCACCGGGATCCCATATGGCCACCAGTTTGAGACCCAGCTGCTCCACTTCCAATTCAGCTCTCTGCAATGGCCTGGGAAAGCAATAGAAGGTGACCCAAGTCCTTGGCCCCTGCATCTGAGTGGGAGACCTGGAAGAAGCTCCTGGCTCCTCGCTTCAGATTCGTGCAGATCCGGCAGTTGCGGCCAATTGGGGAGTGAACCAGCAGACGAAGACCGACCTCTCTCTCTCTCTCTGCCTCTCCTCTCTCTGTGTAACTCGGACTTTCAAATAAATAAAAATAAATCTTTAAAAATAAAAAAAGAGGTCTACATGATGGGGTAGGGAACATCCGGTCCACATGTGAAAGAAAAATAACTGCTTCTATGTTGTTTAAACTACCCTAACTTAGAGACTATTTGTTAAAGCAAATTAATCTATTACCTACGAAATATAGAGATTTGCCACAGGTAATATTTCCCTTACTCACATGGAAGCATGCGAAGGTCACTTACTGGGAGGAAAGGACAGATTTGAAAGAGGAAAGGTCATGGGGTCAGTTATAAGCAAGTTAAATGTGAGATGCCTTTAACGTATTCCAATAGAGTTGTTGAAGATGTGTGTGTGTGTGTGTGTTTGTGTATGTGTGGTTCAAAAACAGAGAATTACAGATATAAACTATTTCACTAATACATTTTTGAAACTAGCTATACAAGAAATGATCATTTCAGAAATAGCTTGTAACAAGTTAAAGGGCTGAAATCCAGACTTGGATTTTATTCACTTCTGACATTTATCTATTGACATACATTTAAAATTATGAATGTTGAAAATAGTCTCATTTAATCTTAACATTTGTGAATAAATACTTTTGTACAGCTTCAAATAATAATTTATTAATCTTATGCAAGAAAAATTACCTGATTTAGGGAGGTTAGGTAATTGGTGATTCTATTAGACATTGACTGGTGTCTAATAAATTACTCAAAACTTTGCGTCTTAAAATACCAGCATTTTTATCTCGTGGTTTCTGTGGATCAGGAACCTGAGCACACCTTCAGTGAGTGTCTATGGCTCCAGTCTCTGAAGAGGTTGCTGTCAATCTTTAGGTTACATCTCACAACTCAGCTGGGGCCAGAAAGTCTGTTTCCAAGCTCACTTGAATGGCTATCACAAAGTTTAAAGTCTTGGCAGCCTGTTGAATTAAGGGGCACATCTCTTCCCTGTACTGTGAGAAGCCTCTTAACAAGGCTGCTGACAGCAAAGCATGAATCATGAGAAGGAGGAGTTAGGTACATTGCAGAAGAAAGGGATGTTCTTAAAACCCAGTCATAGCAGTGTCATCTCATCATATCTGCTATATTCTCTCCCTTCATAATGAGTCAGTAAGCCCATCTCACTCAATGGAAGGAGATTATCCCAGGTAGTAGATACCTGGAGACTACGATTATTTGGGAAAATGTTAAAGGCATAATACTTCAATAATCAATAGTGATCCTAATGATCTTAATGCTGATTTTCCAGGTCCTTAAAATCCAGTTCTGAATTTTTGAGTTACAATAAATATTAAATATCATATTTTCTTGCATTTAGTTAAATCAAACTGTGTCTTTTTATTTAACATTTAAGCATTTGAGAGTAATAAATATTAATAATGACATCATATTTATAATTCATATTCTTAACTATCACCAATAAAATATTGCTAAGTAATGAAAACTGAAAAAAATTTGAAATGTGCAAGGGGTGAATATAAACTGCTTTTACCTTTAAAATTTCTTATAATAAAGTTCAAGGGGGGAGTGATGATAAACCTCTGAAAAGCTTCTTAAAACATTCATTGTAGATATGATCCCATTTGTTAGATACTAAGAATAAAAAAGCAATTAAATTAAGATAATTAACACAAAAAATACAGTGTTCCTGCTCAGTAGGGTTACTCTGTACTGGATAATAATTGAAAATTGACATCTTCTTAACCAGCATACTAACCAAAGGCTTTCATTTCATCCTGAGAAGATTACATATCAGTATAAATCCAGAGATTAGAAAACTCTTTATAATTACACAAATTGTCCCTTTAATATCATGTCAATTTGAATGATGCATAAAGATAGAACAATAAGCTAAAAAGTTTTTTAAAAATTAATCATTTTTCTTCTGTGGAGAAGGCTATAGAAAGGCATACCTAGTTCTGTACTAAGAAAATATCAATTCTTCATTGAGCAGCTCATCTCTATGGCATTAATCCTTATAAACTATTGAACTCAGGAAAAGAAAACAGATAAATTTAAATACTGCAAATAAATGATTGTGTTGATTCTCTGATCTAGATCTAAAACATTTGTTATGCCAGTATTTATCCTATACATCAAATTAAATATGTATGAAGAGGTAGCTCACAAGACTTATGGTTATATGTAAGCAATATCATCAACATATGTAACCTATCAATAATTATATTTTAAATTATGACTCTGCAATGTAACAAAAATCAATTAAGAATTAATTGTGTAAAGTGTTGACTAAGTAGATTTAATTGAGTAGGCAAAAGATTCTTGTGTAAGTAGAGAATTGTCTAAGATGAGTAGAAAAAATTACATCACTATTTTGATATGTTCACTATTTAGCCATCCATTAGATTCCATCCATTAAGCTCTTATTTGTGCCTGATACTGTTCTAAGCACCATATGGGATACAAGTATAAATAAAAAAGATAAAATAAAAGATAATATAAGAAGTGATGCATAAGCATACTACAGATAACGTTGCATAATCTAACCTCAAGTAATCTCTAACACATGAGGGTTATTTATTTCTCAACTGGAAACTTACATTGCTTGTAGAATTCAGATAAGAAACTATTAAGGTAATTTGTGTGCATAGTTGGCACTTTTTGTTTTCCCCTCTTAGAACTCATGCAAAAGCCACAGTGTTAATAGAGATTCCCTCAAAGTGCATTTTCTGGGAAAATGAAGTGGAATTGCAATGGATAAATTGAGCAGAAGGTACATTGAAGGAATGGTGGGAAATAATTTGAGAGTTCCAAAATTGCTCAGTGTCAGTGTATTTGAGAAAGAGCCAGGAACAGCATATTTTCTGAAAGTGAGTGCATCCCTGCGGATTGCGACATTCTATCTCTTGTTTACATTAACCGGAATGGGAACTGGTCTGAACAGTGCTAATGACAAGCATGCTCCTGTCGCCATCCGAAGTGGTTTGTGTGAAAGAAGCACAGGTAAGAGGGCCACACACAATAATGTCCCAGAAGAGATGCTTTAGCAAGAAACAGTTTAGAGAGAGATTTATCAGCTGAGAAATGAATATTTGAGTTTTCAAATCCAGAAGATATTTCAGAATATCTAACACTATAAAAACCTTCCCAGGAAAATTCCAATTCATTCATGGATGAGTAATACAAAGGGAACTGGGACAACACTTATTCAAAGAAAATACACAAAACTGCAGTGTTAAGCACAGCACAGAGTAAATGCATTGCCATGGTGCCTGTGGAACTTGTGAGCAAACATTTCAGCACGAGTTGAGAAAAAACAACCTCCTAAACAACAGCCGCGATGATATTAAACTAGAAACACAAAGAGCTCAGGAGAGAAATGTCAGGAAAACATGGGAGCTGAAATGTGATCTGTCTTACTTCAGAAAAGAAGTACACAGAGTAAATTGTCACAGAAATATAGGGAAATATAAAGACCACAACTAGGAACTGTCACAAAAGAACACATAAATGAGATAGAGAATAGAAAAAACAATGAAAGATAAAGGCTGAAAAATAAAGTGTCAGTATTTAAATTAGGTGTTGTTATCTCCAGTGAATGTATAACTGGAATCTCCATTGAAGAAAGCAAGCAAAATTTAAAAATAGCTTTAAAAGCATAATTTATCAAATTCCATGAAGGGGGTCAGGCATTGTGATATAGCGGGTAAAGCCACTGCTTGGGACACCTCTATATCCTATATTGCAGGGTTTAGAATAAAATTCCAACTTCACTTCTGATCTAGTTTTTTGCTGATGCACATAAAACACAGCAGATGATGGCCCAAGTACTTGAATTTCTACCACCCACATGGGAGACTACATGGGATTTGTGGTTTCTTTCCTTGGCCTTGTCCAGGCTTGGTTGTTGTGGGCATTTGGTAAGTGAACCAGAGTATGAAAGATCTCTCTCTCTTTCTTACTCTTGCTCTTGCTCTCGCTCTCACTCTCTTCAACACATTTTCAAATGAATGAATAAAAATTCAAAATATGAAATATCACAAAAGAACCAGTAATATGTGATTCTGCTTATGTGATGAATCTAAAGGAGTTGAATTTATAGAAACAAAGCGAAAAGTTGGATGGTGGTTGCCAGGGGTTGAGTTACTATTTTAATGGGTTTTATCTGAGGAAGACGAAAAATAGGTGCTGTTCATAATTGCACAACCATGTGGGTGGACTTAATACCACTGAACAGTGCATTTAAAAAAATCAAAGGGATAAACTTCATGTGAAATGTACTTCACCTCAAAAATTTTGTAATGAACTGACTCTTCATAACAAAAAGGAGTAATTTGTGCCATAGAAAACTGACTCAGAACAGGAGAAATAGTTGTCAATCAATGATACTGGGCCTTAAAGTAAAATAGACAGGCACAGGTATTGAGATATTTGTAAGGGAAGAACAAATCAAGCAGCTCTGAAATTTCTCTATAGAAATTTTCAACACCAAACATCAGTGAAACAATATAGCAATATCTAAAAGATACCTAATGATTGAATGCATGAGGCAAGCAGACATACCATCCTCAAGTATGAAGTTACAGATAATTGCTTGATACATGTAAAAAACTGGATTTTTATTCTCAGGAGACCTCTCTAGGACAAACACTAGAAGAAAGATTTCAAGTAATGAAGGAAATATTAGTGAAAATATGACAAAATAACAGGCAGAAAGCCTTACATATATTTAATTGCAAAATAAGTCTAATGGTTGAGGTTACGGCAGAGAAAGAAAATGTATATTCCCTGACAATGAATAAATAGAAAAAAAAAATAGAAAAGAAAAGGAAGAAAGCGACTGGGAGAAAAATCACTTCTTGATAGGTTCATCTGAAATATTTGGAGGTGAAAAATCTTATTTACAGACAACATATAAAATACAAATGTATATTTTTTTACCTGCTGTCAAAATAATACAACAAACAAACCAACAAAATCCAGGCACTAAAACTAAAACCTTTCATTCTCGTAAAAGCCTATAACATGGGGCCCACGCTGTGGCACAGCTGGTTAACGCCCTAGCCTGAAGTGCCGGCATCCCATATGGGTGCTGGTTCGAAACACGGCTGCTCTACTTCCAAATCAGCTCTCTGCTATGGCCTGGGAAAGCAGTAGAAGATGGCCCAAATCTTTAGGCTCCTGCACCTGCGTGGGAGACCCAGAAGAAGCTCCTGGCTCCTGGTTTCGGATCAGCACAGCTCTTGGCCACTGTGGCCAACTGGGGAGTGAAACATCGGATGGAAGACCTCTCTCTCTCTCTCTGCCTCTCCTCTCTTTGTGTAACCCTGATTTACAAATAAATAAATAAATCTTTAAAAAGCCTATAATATGACTGGGGCAGCTGGAATTTGGGAAGCAGTTTGTGACACCAAATCTTCCCTCTATGGCTATAAACATTTTGGGGGACAGGACATTATTAACAATGCATGATTCTGTGGTCATATGACAGGGTCAGGGGGTCAAATGAAAACACAAAAGGCCTTTTGCATCTTAGCATCCAAACAAGCTGAGTTCCTCTCCTTCTTTTGAAAGTCAGAGAGAGAAAAAGACAGAGAGAGAGACAGCGAGCGCACAGCCATTTCTGGTCCACAGCCCAAATGCCCACAGCTGCTGGAACTGGGCCATGCTGTGGAGCCTGCAACTCAATCCACATCTTCACATGAGACATAGGGACCTGAATGCTTCAGCTGCTGCCTCCTATGGCATGGATTAGCAGGAGCTGGGAATCCAACCATGACAATCTGATACAGAGTGCAGTTGTACTAAGCAGCATCTTAACTGCTGTTCCAAATATCCACCAAGTTCATGTCTTTCTTGTGGTACCTTATCACATTTAGCTAAAAGCCACCAAAATATGCTTCTGACACTCTGCCTGGAACCATTTTGCCCAACCAACCATTCTGCCTATAATCAATATCATTGGCTACATTTAAAATATTTCAATTTAAAGGGACCACTGTAGAACATATTATGTTAAGCTAAATAAAGCTACCTATAAGATGTCTACATGCTAATTACCAAGACCTGTAAGTATTTGACTCTGTGTAGCAAAAGCATCTTCACAGTTGTGATTAAATTAGAGAGGTTGGGGATGAATTCATTACCTGAGTTATCTGGATATGACAAACATAATTTGAAAGAAAGAGTTACAGAGAGGCAGGGGCAGGGCCAGAGAGAGAGAAGTATTCCTTTGCTGGTTCACTCCTCAAATGGCTGCAATGGCCAGAGCTGTGATGATCAGAAGCCAGGAGCCAGGAGCTTCTTCTGGGTCTCCCACACAGGTGCAAGAGCCCAAGGACTTGGGACATCATTTACTGCTTTCCCAGGCCATAGCAGAGAGCTGGATTGGAAGAGGAGCAGCCAGGTCTCAAACCAGCGTCCAAATGGGATGCGGCACTGTAGGCAGTGGTTTTATCCACTGTGCCACAGCGCAGCCCCTAAAATACACTATGAAGAGTAGTAACATGATCTGGGGAAACAAACTGTACCATGAGGCAGAATATTTGGGTTTGGGTTCAGCTTCAGTTACTAACTTGCTTTTGACTGTGAATGAGCCACTTAATCCCCCTCAGCTTAGTTTCCTGACCTGCAAAAATGATGGGGCTGGATTAGAAGATGTTCAAATTTCTTCCTCCTTTAATATTCTGTGAGTCTATGATTTAATATAGTGTTCACAAAACTGTGGCCTAGGAAAATAGTTTTGGAGTCCAGCCATTATTCAACCTTTTTATCAGCACTTCTGTCCTCTGCTTTCCTGCAATGTACAAATAATGGAAATCTGTTTCCCAACTCTACAAGTTTATAATTCAAATCATGTAAAGAATAAATATTGGAAAACCTACAAAGCAGCATACTTCCAAAAGGTTTCAAAGCAAAATGCTGACAAGAAGTTGCCCTAAAAAGCTAATACTAAACTATATTTTATCCAACATAGAAATAATAAAACTATTAACATATATTAATATACATATTTAATAAAAATCTTTAAAACAATGACCTTTTATTTGTTAATAGATTATGATGTTGTCTTGTGGAAACCTCAAGAAATTTTTTGCTCATCATAAAGTTAAGCTCAATTAACTGGGGATATGATATTACTTCTTCCTTCTCTATATTATTTATAATTTCATGATGTAGCATGGCTTATAATGATCTTACAGTTGTGTGCCTGAATTTTGTGTGCTATTTTTTACAGTTTCTGGGATTAACTCCTTAGAGTAAGATCCCATTTACTTCTTCAAAATAACTTCTACACACATGCTACAGAGTTCTGTACAAATATATGCTCAGTGCGGTTCTATGTTCAGTGAGGAAAGCAATGAAACGTCATATCAGGTGCAAAACTGAAATGACTTCTAAATTCTCTTGCCTTGAAGTGAGTGAGCAAATGAGGAAAAGTAAGCAAAGAAGGTGAAATCTTTCTTCTATGTACAAGATCAGGAGACCCTCCTGAAGAGAATCAGCCTCCCAAGTCAGAGGACCTAATGTTAACTGATATAAAATGGGGCTGTCCAAAAATCCAAAGCTAGAGTTTATCAGTGTCAAAGATGAGGACTGTGGCATATGAGAACAGAGGCATATGAGTGGCTGTTCCAAATGCTTGCATCCCAAAACCACTTTTGGTTCCCTTTCAGACAAGTGGTATGTGCAGGAAGCTGTTGTGCACCAGTTATAATTCTAAAGATAAGTACTCTAGGTATAGCAAAGCAGCCCTCATTCTGGTGTTATTTATGCGCAGGAAGAAGCAAGCAGTGGGGTGGCTAACTATTCTTGTACAGATTGCCCTGAGATCTGAGGCCCGGGCTTCCATCCTTTTTACCATCTTCTTTAAGCTGTAAGTGGGGTTTCTTTGGTCATGGGGCGAGAGGTTGCTGGAGTCTTGCTGACACAGTGGAAAACCCAGTTACCTGACCTCTTCACAGCAGACAATTCAAACATTCTGACTGACCTTGCCCGCTGCAGCTTTTGGGCATTACAAAACCACCAAGGAGACTTTAGATTCACACTGCTGTTTATGCAATGAAAATATTTCCACAGTCACAAAATACATTATGCTTTTGCTCTCCAAACAAAGAAGAATTTGATACCAGGTATTTCCCTCAATAGCAAGGGGGAGATGACTATGACTTTTGTGAATAACCTTTGTCTCAAAATGCAGATTAGATGAAACTGCTTGCAAACAAGACTGCAGCGTTCAGTACAATCTCCATACATCATCTGGAGACGTGGTCCCTGGCTGGCTGATGTGCCGTTGTGGCAGTGTCTTACTACATTTCTTCTTTCATTAATCTAAACTTGTTTACCCTAGGGACTTTCCTGAAACTGTAGTTTGTCTAGGAAATGATAAAACTTTTAAATTTTGTCAGAATTAGCATTTCCTAAATAAACAGTCCCATTCCTATATGGGTACAAGTTGTTCTCCATACATTAAAATATGCATTTTATGATTTTTCTTTCATTATTTCTTATGAGACTGTGTAATGCCTTAACACCTGAGTGGCAGAACTGCACATCATTTTAGCCATGTTTGTTTATATTAATAAAAATAAGATTCAGTGAAGGCAGTAAAACTACATCTCACTTCTTGGTAGGCCTGAAAGAACTGTTTTATACTGCGAGCCAACAGAAGTAAGGACACCCCAGCTTGAAGGAATTCTATATTAATTATTGCCAATTACCATGAATATCATCTGTTTTGAATTTCTTTTAAGATTTTTTTTCATTTATTTGTAAGGCAGAGTTACAGAGACAGAGAGGTCTTCATTCCCCAAATGGCTGCAATGGCTGGGGTTGGGCCAGACTGAAGTCAGCCAGGAGCTGACACCTCCTGTGTGGGTGCAGGGGCCCAAGCACTTGGGCCATCTTATACTGCTTTCCCAGGCGCATCACTAGGAAGTTGGATCAGAAGTGGAGCAGCCTAGACTCTAACTGGTGGCCATATGGGATGCCATTGCTGCAGGCTTAGCCATGCTCACTGCACCACAGTGCCAGCCCATTTCAAGTTTCTTCACTCTTATTCTTTGATTACTAGTTCATTACAGAACTTATTTGTGTTTCCTTTAACATATCAATTACATAAAAATGTATCTAAATAGACTATTATATTATAATTATGTGGAATTCCAAAATGTGCAATACTGCAATAATGTTTTAACAAATTATTTGTTGTCTTCTCAAGTTTATACAAAATTTCCACTAAAGCTAAAAAAGGGCCTCAGTTTGTTCAATTTTCTTTCTTTTCTTTTTCTTGCTGTCAGTATTTCACATTAAATCCAATGAGAACATATCTTTATTTAGACAGAGAGTTTTGCAGGAAATAATGCAATAAAATATCATAATTTAGAATAGTTTTTTGGAAACTGAACTCTCATCAATTCAAATTATTGGTTTTATTCCTGGAAAAACAATTGAAATTAAAGTGTTATTTACTGTGCTATTAAAATTGGATAGAATTTGGAGCCTGCATAGTGGTACAACAAGATAGCCTGCTCTTTGAGACACTAGCATTCCATATTGGAGTTCCAGTCTGAGTACTGGTTGCTCTGCTTCTGATTTAGCTTCTTATTAATGTACCTGGGAAGGCAGTGGATGTTGGTCCAAGTTCTGAGCTCTAGCCACCCACATTGGAGACCACGATGAAATCTGTGGTTCCTGGCTTTGGTCTGTCCTAGCCACCAGTCGGTATTGAACTAACAGATGGAAGGTCTCTCTCTCTTTCTGTTTCTCTGTCTATCTCTGTCATTCTGTGTTTCAAATAAATAAATAAATCCTTTAAAATATTTGATAGGATTCATATAAAAATAAAATGTTATTTTTCCAAAGGAGACCAGAAACAGATGCAAGAAAGTTCAAACCAGGTTTAATAAATATCATAGATTTATAAATTAATCATGACATTGATCCAAGATGTACTCAAAATGGAAAAAAAAAAATGCTGTGCTGGATGCATTTCTAATCATTATTTTCCACCTCTAGGATGCTCTAATATTCTCATTTCAATGGAAAACTGAACTGGTTGAGTTGCTCTAATTATATGTACATGGGAAATCTTTTTTGTGTATATTTCCAAGATATTCTGAATTTACACTTAGGTTTAAACACACTCTGATGTCTCCAGAGGTGATATAACATTCGAGACATTGTTACCTTCAGATTTTTTATTACTTAGAACTTCTCAGTACTTTCTGGGATCTTGTACCCAGAAATTAATGAGCTGGTTTAGCAAAATCATCACTGATCAGAAATAAGTTGTTTTTTATTTTATTGGACACTAAAGCTAGCAGAAGACTTCTGGGGATTGCACATTGTCAGAAAAACATATATTGTATTGAATATCTTCATACCATGCTAAATTCATCCAAAAAAAAAAAAAAACCCATAGGGCACAAAAGAATAGACTTTTTTTTTTTTTGACAGGCAGAGTGGACAGTGAGAGAGAGAGAGAGAGAGAGAAAGGTCTTCCTTTGCCGTTGGTTCACCCTCCAATGGCGCTGCGGCTGGCGCACCACGCCAATCCGAAGCCAGGAGCCAGGTGCTTCTCCTGGTCTCCCATGCGGGTGCAGGGCCCAAGCACTTGAGCCATCCTCCACTGCCTTCCCGGGCCATAGCAGAGAGCTGGCCTGGAAGAGGGGCAACCGGGACAGAATCCGGTGCCCTGACCGGGACTAGAACCAGATGTGCCGGCACTGCTAGGCGGAGGATTAACCTGTTGAGCCACTGCGCTGGCCAAGAATAGACCCTTAAACCTTTGCAGCTGAGGTTGGAGAAAGAGTCTGTTTTGGGTCTGATGTCACCTAAATAGCCAGGAGGGAAGGACCTTGAGACTTATATACCCTTCCTCCAATTCTACTCATTTCCCACTTGACTGCTAAGTGCGATTCTATGTTATGTACAGTGTAAATACTATGTAATGTACAGTATAAATACATAGAAGAAAAAGCTACAGATTCTGTCTTCTGAAAGTCTCAACAGTCCTTGAGTGGAGATACTACAGCTATGCAAATGTCCTTAAGAGTAGTGAAAATTATCACTCAGTTTGGAGCCAAACTTCACTGGTACCAAGCCTATGCATCTCCTGTTTTAGTAATTTTTTATTCTGCCTCTAGCTCTTTTTCCCTGCTAGTCAAGTTTAAGGGTATAAACTCATGTCATTTTCCTCCTCAGATGCACTCATCTCACGGCTTCTTCAACAAAGACTTTGCCATCTCGTTCCAACAGCTTCTCCCATCTTGGTTCTCATTACTTCTTTCAATGTCCTGAGCTCCTGCCATTCTGATCCAGTTAGTTGATCTCAAATAATTGTTTAAACACTTGCCTTTTCATATGTTCATATCTCTGGAAGGCCCTCTGCCACCCCACTCTATAACTGTGTGGTTTTATATGAACTCTTGTTTATCCTTCATTTAAGCAATTTTTCTCTGTGAAATATTTCATAATACCCAATTTATTAATATATCAATTTACCCACATAATAGGATCTGTTGTTTTATCTTTCAGTTCTTTTCAAAATGATATTATATTTGTTATGTCTATCTCACTACCAACTTGTGAATTTCTTAAAGACGGAGACAATAAGAAGTTTTCTACCTCTTTCCTTATCACCATTTTTAATGAAATACTGGATACACTAAATTTTCATAACAAATAAAAATATAATCATAAACAACATATGACCACATGTGGAAAATTCTATAACTCTAGTAGTTATGGCTGAGGTAAGATTGCCTGAAGCTGAGTAAATCAGCAAAGACCTCGTGTTGTAAACTGTACTAGAGACAAACATAGAACATGTAGAATTTACAAGGAAAGGAGAAAGAGCTTAGCCTGGGTAATTGCATGCTCAGTAACAGAAAGATTTTTTTTTTTTTTTTAGTTGCTATGTATCTGGAAGTGGTCTGAATGAAGAATGAGTACAAGAAAGAGAATGGTGCAGAAAAGTTGGCTTTGAGAAAAGATTGCTGAAGGTTGTGAATATTCATTTAAATAGCAACAATTCATGTTAAATCTCTAGAAAATAAAGTACATATATATTGAAGTATTATTATCTTCACACACATATTTTGTTAGGAAAAGGAACAAAAAAATTAAATAGAAAATTCGCTTGGGAATATGGCTAGGAAGTCCACATAAATTTGCTCATCTCTGGTAAAAAAGGATATATTAAAGATTAAATAGATGATAGCGTGATAGCTGTAGACATAGGCATTGGTATTGTTATCTTGGCCAATTTAATGCCAAGAAATTAAGTAGTAGGCTAGAACCACACTATAAAATAATGGTTCTGTCAACTTGAACTTTTGAAAGTTGCAATTCAGAATGTACGAAATCCTACAAGACACAATTTACATAATTTGGCATCTGTTCAAAGGAAACAGAGTTAGGGGAAAGGTAAAGAGGGAATAGACAGAAATGAGTCAAAAAACCCATGGATTGGGTACTTTTATCGGTCATATTGCACCACTAATTTGATCCCCCAGCATAAGTCAGGTAAGTTGACTGAGGATAGTGCCCATCACTCTGCATTTGAAACTACAACAATAGAGGGTAGGGTTTATTTTTAGATAATCAATAAACATTGAATTGATCGAATCACAGCTGGGTAGTTAGTAAGACTATGGCTGCAGTTTATTCCGTGAGGATGTTCCCCAGTCAAATCCATACACTGTGACTTTGGAAGACCTGAGACTATGGAACTTCAGTGTGTTTTTCTAGTTCAGTGATCCTTGCTGTTTAATCTTACTGCACGTGGGAGAAAGGTGCCAGCATGAGGGACCACTGTCTTGTAGGAACAATAGGTGTACTGATTTATGCTAAAATTACTGAGACATAGCATATTTGCCAGCACATGTTTCTTAGCAAAATTTGTGCATCAAAAGTTCCAAAAAGTACTATATTAATCACACAAGTCACGAAACATAAACTCAAAAAACCAAGGGAAATAAGATACTTACTCTTTTATGCCCACTTTATTATATTTTTTCTTTGTGAAAAGCAAGCTGTATAAAGTATCACCCCCGAGAAAAAAGGAATGCAGAAATATGTGTGACTACCACTTTAAAAAATCCTATTAGCAACTACTGTTTGCAGGTTTATTCCCTTTTCTTTCTCAATGATTTTCATTATAATTTTAATACATACAGAAATTACCTCTTGCAATATTCTAATCTTGAATATTGCCTGTTATGCCTAGAATAGCTATTAGAAGGCTTTCTAAAAATCCTTGTAATTTCTAAAGTGACTTTTAAATCAACAATTTCGGTTTTCCCCTTCTCTTTCCATTGCAAATTCTAAAGTAATTGGATAGCATTAGACCACTAATTATCTAATTTGAATTTTTAAAATATCAAAGTTGTTAGGAAAATGTCTTTCAGCAATGTGGAGCGTTGAAACGACACTTTTGAATCACTACCCTTCTCTTCTGTGTCTGTACATGACAGAATCTGCTGTGAAACCATTTGATCTGAAGGTTTGACCAAATGACCAGTGGTTTGACTGCATTCACAGCCCTCATGGCTGCTCTGCCCATGCGTGTCCACCCGGGCTTTGTTTGCAGGCTGGCAGCCTCCGCACAGAGAACACACAGCATATGCCAGGTGGCCATGTGTCGGAGGCAGAGGGAAGAGGGAACAAAGCAAAAAAGATTCCATTTGGACAGAGCTGCTTTAAGCCATCAGACTGCCAGTAACATATTAAAAAGAGGAGGAAATGCAATGATGCTTGAATTTACTCAACAGTAAACAAGTTCAAGTCGGAGATTCAGATCACAAATCTCCCTCTGCCGCTGTTGACATGCTCAGCTTGAGTGTGGTTGCAGGAGACAAAGGAATCGGCTCCTGGAGAAAAGAGAAGCTCCTCATCCTGATTTTAATCTAACATGAATGTTTTAGGATCTGTTATATTAAGACTATTGTGTTCTCGTGTCAGAAACCTGTTCCGTTGAAGGTGAGCATAGGGTCATACGGTTCTAGAATGGCAAAAAGCAAGAACTTGCTTCCTGTCTACCTCTTTCCCCTTTATCTCTACCCTCCACCCAGCACTTAACACGCTGCTCCCTGCCATCATACCCACAAACTGTGGCTTATAGAGTGCGGATCCTAATGCCACCTCAGAAGTGTTGGAGACTGCAAAACACTTTTATATAAAGGCTGCATGAAGTGGACTGGATCATTTCTTACATGAATACGAGATGACTCTAATTTCCTGTCACATGATGTAAAATAAATAAACTTTTTTCTGTTTATCATTTACTCATTATTCTTTAATTGACAGCTATTGTGGGCTAACCTGTGTAATGGAAACCTTACCTTCAGAGTCTACAATATTGCTGATGGGGCTACTGATCCCATGGTGGTCATTGCACAGGTGGGAATATTGATATTCAAAGCAGTGAGTTAACTTGTTCAGACTCACTCGGCTCCTAAGTGTGAGACAGACCTCATCCACGGTGATCTGATTCTGAGGTTTGTACGAATCACATTGACCAACCTACAACTTCATTGAAAGTCAACTTACAAGGGGTCATAGGTATCCTTCATCCCTATAAACTGTGCCACTGCATCAACTCAAAACGCATTCTCTGATGAAGTATTATTTTCATGATTTCAGATGTGAGAGCAGTAAAGCTCTTAGCAACCAGTGGCCCAAGGCAAGGTTAAAATTTAAACACATCAGTCTCTCTCTCTCGCTCTCGCTCTCGCTCTCGCTCTCGGTCTCGCTCTCTGTTAGTACCCTATTCCATCCATTGACCTAAACTCAAGAGAGTGTAGAGTATTCTTCAGTAAACATATAATGTTCAAAATTAACAAAATTGGTGCAAATTTAAATGGACTTTATCACCATAGGACTGCTTCTGTATTTCAACATTTTATTCCTTCTCTGGTATGTATCCCTCTCCCTATCACATTTGATAAATTCCTTCCGTTTTGTCTCAAACTTTAGTTCTGTTGCATGTGGGATTTCTTTTGGAATTACTGTTTAATTCCAAAAAGCAGAACTGCTTACTCCGTTTCTAGTGTTCCAACAGGCACTGCGTTTGTACTTGTATTAATGCAGTGGGCCATAATTTGCCAGATCATTATTTGTCTGTAGGTGTGCCTCCTCCAGGAAATGCTGATCACCTAGAGCACACATTTTTTATCTTGTTGGTCTTCAAACTTCTGGCTTCCAGGTCAGTCTTATCACAGTAAATATGCAAAAACATTTGATAAGAGACTGTGTAACTAAATGATGTAACAAATAGAAGGTATTAGAAAAAAATCAGTGTGTATAAGTGTCTGTGTGTGTGTAAAAGGCAGTGTGGAAAAAGAAGAAATGTCATTTGTAGTGAAAGGACAAAGTTATATTACCTTTTATTTAGCTTTTAACGGGATTTTGCTGAGCTAAAAATTCTATATTCATAGAAAAGGTTTACCTGAGCTGCCAATACCATCTCAGATGATTAAAAGAAGGATTTGGAAGATCTAATTTACCTTTTGTCATGCACTGCTTGGTATTTGCATTCCGCTCTGGTTGAACATGGAAATGAGAGGAGCCTTTATCACCTTTGTGTCTGGTCACGTCTGCTTCCCAGTCTCCCTGAGCTAGCACAGTGCTGCAGTCCCAGGCTGTAAACACGGCAGAAAAATGACTCAGGAGAAGCAAAAGAAAAGGAAACCAAAAAAAGAAAGCTGCTTTGGCTCGTAATCATATGAAAACATATTTAATGAAAACATTTCTATTGGTAGCAGGCTTTTTATGAAATCTCCTTTGCTTTATAATTAAATTTTCTAAAATTCAGACATTTAGCCCTAAATATCTCATGGATGTAATATTGGCACCAGATCAGTTCAGTTTGCTAGCCAAGCTTGAAAGGGAAAACATAATGGGAAAACATTGTGATTTTCTAATTCTAATAAAAGTGAGGAAATCACAACCTGAACAAAAGCCTTCAGTAGTGTGCCTCTAAATCTGACCACAGAGACACTGAAGTATATGCTTTTCAGTTTTGAGGATAACCCTAGAAACCTATTTGAGATTTATTTTAGTTTTCCCTAACATAACTATAGATCTATCTCAGCAAACAGATGTGCAAAACATGAACTTTATGTTCATTGGCTCAGGAAATGGAATTGAGAATTTCAACTAATTTCCATTTTTATTATGTAGTATGACTTTTGCTTCTTTGTTCTCTCATAATCAACTTCAGTCCCCCAGAAAATACCCTAACCAATCGTCTCTAACAGGGTTAGATTGTGTGAGCTGAATGGAGACTTGTTTCTAACTGCCTTATCCGCATATGCACCTGACACACTTTCTCCCAGGGGAGTAACAAATTGGATTTTTCAGGAGCAGGAGAGAGGTACACACTCTCTGTAATAAAGTAAATATGATAGCACTTCTGTGTGGCAGAATCTTTTGAACTGAATTCAAAGTGCATTTTTCAGGCATTCAGCATTAGAAAACTCAGCAACTACAACCTTGTTGAAGAAATTACCCCATGTCCCCAGGTGGTTGGGAAGAAGACTGTGAGCATTCACATCTTCTCTTCTTCTATTTTCCTCCACTTTTTGGCTTTTTTGGTTGCTGTGAACAGCAGGTGCTCAGCACTGCTTCAGGCTGAACTTTGTGAGGTCTGGCCACAGAGCACCAGCAGGAGAGGAGGGGAGGGGAGAGAATAACCTGCACTTTCTCTGTCTTTCTTCCCTGCTTTGGTGTCACAGCTGTAGGTGTGGTGGCATCCCAGACAAGCAGTGCTTTTTTTTCAGAGTATCTCCCTCCATGCACCTTACTTACTCCAGCAGCCCACCATAACTGTGTCCTCCTTGGATAATTTTGGTCCTAGAAGTGACTAGTTCTCCTTAATATGAATAGTACTTGGGTGTTTCATCAACTCTTGTTTGTACCCTTATTCCTGTTCACAATTTTTATGTTGTTTTTCTGTTAACAACTTTTAATGACAATTTGAATGAATCCAGTGTTCTGGTAGGACCTCACTAATAAAAAGTATAGACATTTTCTTCTATCCTTCCTTCCTTCCTTCCTTCCTTCCTTCCTTCCTTCCTTCCTTCCTTCTTTTCTTCATTCCTCTTTTTTTCTTTCTTCCTCTTTTTCCTTTCTCTCATTCAGTATGAACTCAGGGGTTCTCATTTTGTTCAATGAGTTATAAATGATTAACATTATACATATCTTGATTTCATTAATAATCAATGGATTCTAAAATAGTTCTTGAAAATTTGATGAAGAACAGGTCAGAGCCTTAAAAATATCCCTAACAATTGTTTAATTTCTAAGGAAAAAGTAACAGTTTTACCATTGAGAAACTTGGCAGAGATCACTGAAGAGGGTTAAAATAAGCCACCTGAAATATAGTACTTTGGCATAAGGATTATTTTGAGTTAAAGGCACTTAAACAGAACAAACAGATGAAGCAAGCATGCTCTGACCCTCCCTCTTTTTCTTCCTGAAAACAGGAGATAAAATCCCCATATGGAAGGTGTCCTCCCTATACCAGAAAAAAAGTAACATTCTTATCATCAAGAATTGGGAGTTGACACCAAGAGAATTCTGTACAGACTTTGTTAAAAATAAGTCTTATCTCCCTTTTTCTCTCCACACAGTTGAGTTCCTTTAACACAAGTATCTCTCTTTGTTCAGCCTAATATAAAAGGGTTTCAGTTTTGTCACTTCTTTGGATCTTATGGGGGGCTCTTGTGTCACATAAAGCATTTTAAAGCACCCTATATACTTTTCTTCTGCTAAACCATTTTATGCTGGTTTTGTTCTCAAGCCTGACCAAAGGGCCCTATGAGGATAGAAATGAAATTTTGCCTCCTCTACACCACCTTCATCAAAGTTAATATCACCAATAAAGAAAAAAACATTGTTGCATGTCCCTGATATCATGTTTGAGAATCAGGTATCATTTTTGTGGTGCTCTTGCCAGAGCTAAGAGACTTACTCCACCATCTGCTCAGGGCTCTAGCACCTCGCTTTCATGTCACTCAGCTTTCAAAAAGTTCAATATTGGTTATTGGAAAATTCATACCTACTGGAGCATTAGGAGGTGAAGCAGGGACAGGGGAATCTTCAAAGCCTACTGGTGTTCCCCCAGAAGGCTGTGCCTTAAGGCACAAACATAAAACTTTAGATTGGGAAAAGTAAGTAACTAGAAGAGTTTGCAGGAGGGTTGCCAAGAAAGAATGCAAGTAAAAGGGAGAGTGGATCTACAGCAGCCCATAGTTCTACATTTCAGTTGTTTTTCTTCCTGCGTTGATGATTAATATTACAGACTTCTGCTTATATATAGTATTGTATTTCATTTAGAATCTATGGTAAGTCTATTAAACATCTTCTTTCTACTATTTATCATCTTTCAAGTCCTCTGTCAGACACATTATGGTTCCCCATTTATTCTACCAGATATTTAAGGTGCCAGCATTCTTAGCTTGCTCATGACTCTTTTATTACTATTCAAACATTAATGTCTTATTCCATTCAAGGTCGTAGTGTTTGTTGAAATTCCTTCCTACAGCAAGTACTTAAATTGGTTGTCAAAGAGGTTCCTACTTTATTTGTATTTCTCCTTTCCTCACTGAAATTGACTCAGCATGTTGTATATTATTCCTCTATTTAGTATATTTTTGAGTTTGTATACCGAATTTACAATGTCAAATTCCAAATCTCTTGAATCTTAGTCTCAAATCCAACAGAAATATGCAAGAGTACTTCTAAAAGTCCATGCAAATGTGGAATTAAAAAGGTAAGTTTATTTTGATATCAAAGAAAATTGAAATACAAGTGCATAGTTTTTGTTGTAATGTGCATTTTCCATGAACCTTTTCAAGACCTCTTATTGGAGCAATTAAGCTGTTTCAGAATTTTTTTTTTATTCATGAAACCATATAAGCCATTTTACTTTATTTTTACCTTCAGATTTAGAATTAAAGGTGGGGCTGGCTCTGTGGCACAATAGATAAAGCTGGATCTGTGGCATTGTGGATAAAGTCCTTACATGCAGTGCTGGCATCCTATATGTATGCTGGTTCAAGCCCCTGCTATCCACTTCCAATCCAGTTTTCTGCTTTGGCCTGGGAAAGCAATAGAAGATGGCCCAAGTCCTTGTGCCACTGCACCCACATGAGAAACCTGGAGGAAGCTCCTGGTTCATGACTTTAGAATGGTGCAGTTCCAGTCATTGAGGCCATCTGAGGAGTGAACCAGTGGATGGAAGATCTCTGTCTCTCTGTCCCTCTCTCTCTCCGCCTTTCTCTCTCTGCTTTTAAAATAAATAAATAAATCTTAAAAAAAATAATTAAAGGTACAATCATATATATGAAAACTTCATTAGCAAACATTGAAACATTTAAAGAAATATATGGGTTAGTATACTTTTTTTTAGAAAGATCTATTTACTCATTTGAAAGTCAGAATTATAGAGAGGCAGAGAGAGAGAGAAAGTGAGAAAGAGAAAGAGAGAGCGAGAGAGAGCAAGAAAGAACGAGAGAGAGATCTTCCATCTACCAGTTCACTCCCCAAATGGCCACAATGGCTGGAGCTGGGCCAATCAGAAGCCAGAAGCCAGGAGCTTCTTCCAGATCTCCACATGGGGGCAGGGCCAAGGACTTGAGCCATCTTCTACTGCTTTTCCAGGTCACAGCAGAGAGCTGGATTGGCAGTGGAGCAGTTGGGGCTTAAAGCAGCTCCTATATGAGATACTGGCACTGTAAGCAGCAGCTTTACCCACTATGCCACAGTGCCAGCCCCTGAATTTACTTCTATAATTGCTACTCTTGGCATCTCTATTTAAAATAAGACTTTGGAAATGTTTCCCAAACATAATTCTATGATGTAAAAGCAACATATTTAAACCTTTTAAATATATGTATGTAAAGCCGTCCAATCAAAGGACATTTCAAACCAAACTGCGTTAGAAAACAGAACACATGAAAATGAAGCAATAGAATATCAGAACTTGTTCTTACCCAACTATAACTTAGTTTTGAATGTTTTCAACATAAAGAAATGATAAAATTTTCAGGACATATATTATATATGTTTGCACTGACTTGGATATCACATAAGATATCAAACATCAAATGGTACTTCACAAATTTATTATAATACAAAATATCATTTTTATATTCCAGTAAAAGATAAAATTCAAACACTAAAATGAAGTTTTAAGAAAGGGGTAGAATCTACTACCTTACTAAATGTACTGAAGAATAGAAATTAGTCAGAATGTCTTCATTTTATTATTCTTTGTGTTGAAAACTGTGAGATCTCAGGAGCTGAGGGACTGTCCCATGGTGGCTTTCTCTTGTCTTTGACCCTTATTCTTGCCTATCCCATCTTGCACACATCCTTAAGTCTTAACTCTCTCTCCTCAAGGACCATTCTTTGTTTTAATCTCTAACCATCTCTTTAATCAGCCTATTTTGTATACAAAGTCTAATACAGTGCTATGAACTACAAGTGATATTTTGTTTATATTTCCAATAAAACTCCTTGCCTCTTCTGAGAACCATATGTAACCAGCTGCTCTCTGTAACTAATTGAACATCACCTGCCTGTCCTATTAAACCCTGTAAAGCATTGCACCCTCCTTCTGAAGTTAGACTTTTCCTTGAAAGTCCTCTCATGCAGAGAATTTTTGAAATTTTCCAAGGCTATTAGTGTTGTTGTTTTTCTTCCACAAAAATGTACTATATGTTTATGTATAATGTTATATGTTCAAGTATACAGATGTAGATACATACACACATTCATGAACATTCATGCATATAAACACACTTTATTAAAAGAGTTGGTCATAATGATTTTAAAAATCAAGTGTTTAGCATTAATGTTCCATATAATTATCATGACAAGGGATAATTTTTCTCTCTATGCTAAAGAAGAGAATGTAGGTTCAGGCAGGATAGGGTGGGAAATGTGATGTAGGGGAATAGTTGGGTAGAGGGCAGTCCCAGCCCCTAAGATTGGGACCAGATTTGAATAAAATATAAGTTCAGTTTAGACATTAAAATTTTGAAGTTACTCCTCTGAGATATCTAACTGCAGCTTTCACCTACTTCAAAGATTGGCACAGAGACTGAATTTATTAATGACCCCGTAAGAAACAGGCTTGTAGTTTGGAGAAGCTTGAATCTCCAACAAATAACCTAATGAACCTATTCATCGATTTGGTGCCAATTACTAAGCCAAGATGTTGAAGGCCCATTTGAGAGGGAAGTTCTCCTTACTATTAGAATACTACTCACACCCTTAGCTACTTGCTGTAATCTCTTTGAGAGCTTGTATGTTGAAAACATTTTTTTTTTCAAACTCTGGTGAGTTTTGTACCTTTTCAGAAAGTCAAATTTAAGAAATACTGCAAATACTTCCCTGAAAGAACTGCCTGTGCTATTTTTATATTGTATATTTGTATATGGCTTCAAACAACAAATTGTGACATCTTAGAATGGTCTTAGAGCCCTAATGGTAATTCCTATATATCGATGAAAGGCAATATTCACAGGGGACCTATCACAGGCAAAGATTCCTCATCCAGAGTGCAACAAGGTAGGTTTTCTAAGAAAGCTTGGCTTTGAGACCATATTATTTCGTTCATTCTTTTCAATAATTAAAAAATTCACTCACCACTCACTTGCAGACTTTTAACTTTTTTTCTGTTCAGATTATGAAGGAAAAATAATTTCATAGTATTATAAACTTATTCTGAAGAATCCTTTTTGCCTTATTCGTCACTTCACAAAGCTTTGTGAAGCCTATGTGTTAATTTTATTAGTGTTTTTTATTAGGATCTAATCAGTGAATAGAACTGGAATAGTGGTCAAGGGATTTCCCCAACTTTTATTATAGCAGCATTTCTAGCTTTTCTTAAATATGTGTATGTACTTCTCCCCAAATTCTACTTCCATAGCAGGTTCGTTTTTATTCTGTATGGCCAACCTAAGGAGGTAGAAAAGCCAGAGTTATATTTCAGACATTCCCAACTGTCAGTTTTGTACTCAAACAAACTAGTCATTGCTGTCCCTCAGAAAGAAAGCTGCCTCTCACATGTAAAGAACCTTCTTCTTGGAAGATTCTGTATCTCAAAAGGTTGTTTTGAAATGTTGATGTACCATATAAGTAAAAAAATTCTCCAGGCAGATTAAATGCATATATAAATTTATAATAGCCCACTGACTCCAGTTGGCAGAGTTATAGCTTTAGGATAAGTGGCAAAACACTTTCCAAAGAAGTTTGGAGACTCTTTTTTGTCCTTATGCCAAGTCCTCCCCACTCAGTCTTGCACACTGACTAATGCATATGCTTGTTTGTGTAAGATTCCAGGGAATGGTCTTTACTGAGGCTCGTAGGTGAGAAGACTTACAGGCAAAGCACATCTGAATTCTTGACTTGAACAGGTTTTGCCCTCTTCAGTATTCCTAATGGTTTTCCTGTTGTAAAAGATCAGCAATAGCAAAATGAGGGAACTTTAGCTTTCAATTCACTTTCAGTAGCCTCTGAGATAAAATATGTTTTATAATTTTATAATGTTATTATGAAACAACACATGCATATTGTTAAAAATAAATATAAATATAAAAAGATAAAGCTATTAGTCATTTTAAATTTTTTTTCTGGTGGTTAAATTGTACTCTTATATCACATTTCTTTTTATTGATTCATAAAAACTGCAAATTATCTATTTGCTCCTTACTACAAAAACAAAAAAATTAGAATTCTGAAATTCCCTTCTAGCTGTACTACTGACCTATAACTTTTATCTAGCAGTTGTTTTCCTTCAACATTGTTAATGTTAACTGTATATATTTGCTGTTTATTCACTGCTGCTATAATTCCATTATGCAAGTATATCATAAAGTATATATTTATTCTCCTTCTTATGAATAATTGGGTTCTTTCCTGTTTGAGGCTGTAATGAATGAAGTTACCAAGAAAGTTCTCCATATGTGCTTTTTGTTGCTAAAAGCAATTACTTTTTAAATTTTTATTGCTTATTTTCATTTTATTATAGAGACAGAGATCTTCCATTCAATGATTCACTCTTCAAATACCCTTAAAAGTTGGGTACTAGTACAGGTTAAAGCCAAGAGCCTAGAACTTATCTAGATCTCTCACAAGGATGGGAGAGACCCACATACCTATGATATCATCTTCTGGTTCCCAGAGTATGCATTAATACTAAGTTGGAATCAGAAGCAGAGCTGGCTCAAACCTAGGCCTTCAAAAGGATGCAGACATCCCAAGCAGTATCTTAAGCACTGTGCCAAACGCCTGCCCCTCACTGCTGTTCCTATTGTATACAACTCAGAGTAGAATTAGCTATGTGTATCATTAGATTCTGTAGATACTGTCATGTTTACACCCAAGTGATTAACGCATTCCAAAATGTTACTTCATATTACTTTTGATAAATCTCTTTGAGTCATAACCTTGCTAACACTTGATATTTTCTGCCTTTTCAAGGTTTAGTCGTGTTTAGGATGTAATATGTGGCATTATTTAGCTGATGACTAATGATTCTGACCATCTTTTCTTTTTTTTCTTAAAGATTTATTTATTTATTTGAAAGTCAGAGTTACACAGAGAGAGGAGAGGCAGAGAGAGAGAGAGAGGGACAGAGAGAGAGGTCTTCCATACGCTGGTTCACTCCTCAGTTGGCTGCAATGGCCGGAGCTGCAGTGATCCAAAGCCAGGAGCCAGGAGCCTCCTCTGGGTCTCCCACAAGGGTGCAGGGGTCCAAGAACTTGGGCCATCTTCTACTGCTTTCCCAGGCCACAGCAGAGAACTGGATTGGAAGTGGAACAGCCGAGACTAGAACTGGTGCCTGTACAGGATGCATGCGTTTCAGGCCAGGGCATTAACCCCCTGAGCCACAATGCCAGCCCCCTGACCATCTTTTCATATCATCATTTAAATACATTGACTAAATAATTGCTCAAGCACCTTATTTAAGTTGTTATGTTTCTCATTGATTCATTGGCATTCTTTAAATCTCTTGCAATTAATGTACATATATGCATTGAACAATTCTACATATATTCAACTATGTTTCCATATGTATATACCAACTTTATGAGGGTACAGAAGCAATATGCATTCATTAGAAACCATACTTTATATTTTGAACTTCGATCTTTTCCTGGGATAGCAGCATGTCCTATGTTGCAATGCTGGGCAGTAGTAGGGTGCTACAAATTCCAAACTATGAAATCTTGAGGGTAAGTAACAGACACCCCCACAGCATGCTGTGTTGCTAAACTATAATGTTCAATAGGTTAGGTATATCAAATGCATTTTTGAATTAACAGTATCTTCAATTTACGATGGATTTATCAGAACATAATCACATTGTAAGTCAAATAGCATCTGTGTGTGTGTGTGTGTGTTCACATAGAGAGTAAGTGAGAGAGGGGGAGAGAGAAAGAGAGAGAGAGAGAGAGAGAGAGAGAGAGAGAGAGAGAGAAATTCATTTATTTTTTTTGACAGGCAGAGTTAGACCGTGAGAGAGAGAGAGACAGAGAGAAAGGTCTTCCTTTTCCGTTGGCTCACTTCCCAAGTGGCCGCTATGGCCAGCGTTGCACCAATCCGAAGCCAGGAGCCAGGTGCCTCCTCCTGGTCTCCCATGCAGGTGCAGGGCCCAAGGACCTGGCCATTCTCCACTGCACTCCCGGGCCACAGCAGAGAGCTGGACTGGAAGAGGAGCAACCCGGACAGAATCTGGCGCCCCAGCTGGGACTAGAACCCGAGGTGCCGGTGCTGTAGTCGGAGGATTAGCCTAGTGAGCCACAGCGCTGGCCACAGAAATTAATTTGTTAAAGTAGCTTAGGTAATTTTTGAAGCCATCAAGTCCAAAATATGTAGGGATGGGCTGGCAGGCTAAAGACCCAGAAAGCCAATGCTGTAATTCAAATCTGAAGGCCATCTGCTATAAAATTCTCTTACTCAGAGGAGGCCAGTCTTTCTGTCCTTTTTGGACTTCCAACTGATTGGATGAAATCCACTTAAATTTACTCAAAGCCCACCACTTTAAATGCTAATAGAAACACATAAACACCCGAATAGTGTTTGATCAAATATCTGAGTATCCCATGATCCAGACAACTAACGATCACATCTATCAATAAAAGTCCTTGAAATTCTGATATCAGGAAATATCTAGTACAGAGTTCTGTTTTCTCTTTTTGGTCATGAAATTAATATATGTGTTTTATAAATTTATTTCTCAATATAATGAGATTTAGAAATGTGGAAGAAATCTATCTATCCACATAAATATGATAGATAGATAGATAGATAGATAGATAGATAGATAAGATAGATAGATAGATACTGAATCTACCAGTTTGAACTCAGAACTTCTGCATTATTATCGTGATTATGGAAGAAAATATTTTAAAATATAGCATCTACATTTTTTATTTTATTTAAGATTTACAAATTTCGTGTTTTTCATGTATGCAGACTCAGAAACAGAGTGATATTTCCCACACTACCCACCTACTGCCCACACTCCCACCCTTCTTTCTCTTACCTCTCCTAATCTCATTTTAAATTATTACAAAATCTATTTTTAGTTAACTTTCTACTGCATTATTATTACAAAGGTGAGACTGATTGGCAGATTTCTGGGGATAAAATAAATCCACTACTTTTATTTATGTGGATATAGCAAGATTTAATTGTGTGAGGCCAATCATGCAACACTGGGGTTTAAGCCTCAGTTGGCAATACAAACTTCCCGGTCTTCAAGACACTCTTCTGTGACTAATGGTGATTGGGCAAGACAAGAACTTTGAGGATCATTGTGGATTGCAGAAGCCCAAATCTCATCTTAGTCAGTATATGGTTGGAGTATTCCTTTTTTGTTGTGTCCAGAAATGAGTGGCACAATCTTTAACTCCAATATATCATGTTACTAGAATAATTATCTCTATTCTCTTTAAAATCAATTTATAGGCTAGCATGGACCAGTCCAGGTACATTCATGAAGAAATATATTAGACTTATTTAAATCAAATATCAATTCTTTTCATCTCTGGGCTCTGACTATCCCAAGTGAGATAGGACTTCCATACTGTGTGAAGTCTTATCACCACAGCTTCCAATATGGCTAAAGGAATAAAACATGGTTCAATATACTAATTATCATTTTTAGATGACACATATGAGTGAGATCATGCAACATTTGCCTTTCTGTATTTCCCTTATTTCATGAAACAAAATTCTGCTACCATTTATGTGGAAATTGGGTGACAATAGAAATATATATGCATATCAGTGTGATTCCTGGGATAAAGTACTGGGAATCTTCAGTGGAAGGGAGATTTTCCTTTTATTAAGTTCCTTTTATTAAACTTTAATTTAATTTTTCATGTACAAATATTTTTTCCTAACCAAAGTTCCAATTGACTTTAAACAAGCCATCTCCTAATGGAGTTAATATTTCTTGAGAGAAATTGAGTTGATTGATCCTTCCTGGAGCTAGTGGCTCTGGTCTAAAGAGTCTCATTTCACCTTTCTACCAACAGATGGAAGAAATAGCAAAAAGAACACAGTTGAGGCAGTAACACTAGCTCCTGAACATAGACACCACTTGGTGCCAGATAGTAGTTTTTATTAAGTATGAAGTAGATATATAGGTAAGCTGCCTGGCTCTTGAATGAAATTGAAATTCCAGAATTTTTAATTCATTGAAAATGTTTTAGAGTTTATATGCCTCTTTAATGCAATAAATTCCTATGCTATGAAAAGGAAAAATACCTACTGTAGCAAATTTATTTATCTGGTTGGATCTGGCTCAAGTTAATTGAGAAATCAGCAACACTTAATACTTAAGAAAGATGAACTTTTCAAGTGAACACACTTCTAAACATCAATAGATTTGCTTTACTGGAGGAAAAGTTATTTATATTTTAATAATATTTATTTTTTTTATTTTTTCTGTCTATGCTACCAAAATATATTTTCTCAAGATAACACATGAAACTTCAACTCAAGACCATTTGTCTAGGTGCTATGGGAATTTAACTCTACAACAATTACCCATGAAATTTTATTGAAATCCTTCCAGGGACAATAGAAACAGAGACGACTCCTTTTTCCGATGCATTCAGGATTCTGGTTTGAAATCTCTGCCATTTGCACTGTACGCTAATGACAAGCTGGATGTTTGCATGAAAGCCAATATGTTCTTACACTGCTTTTTGAGACAAGTAATAATCAGTCTGTCATCAATGTCATGCTGCAATCAGGCTTTGACAAGGTTTGCAAATAACTTGAAAGGAATTGCTCATCCCTGAACACTGCAGATCAAAACCAGCTCTGAACAAAAACTAAAAGTCTGCTGTGCGTCAGCTGCACCGTATCAGGAAACGTGCTGTGCATAAGCAGAAGCAGGAGCAGAGGGGACAACCAGACCTTGAGCGGCTTTGACCTAATGAGCTGCCTCCCTCCCAGTTTAAATATATGTGTATATTTGAGCAGAATTTTACTTAGCCACTAATCCTGGGAACTCACTATTCAAAACAGTGATGTCGCCACCTGAAGTGCCCATCCTGACGGGCAGTAAGTACCATTTGTACTATTCCTGAAGATGATTGGAAAAGTAAACAGCACACCCATCCTTTGTGTGGTTTCTTCTCTGAACTCAAAAACTAGCACAGGCAAGATTTCTAATCAAACCCAGGACTCCCAGCGGCGAGGAGATTGCATGCACAGGGCTTGACCCACCAGTTGTTTTCTTTTTCTCTTTTCTGCTCTTTTCCTACTCCATCGAGGGGGTGAAATTGTAGTTTGTTCACCATTGCCCCTGATACTGTCTTTCTGCAGACTCTCTTTGTCATAAGAAACTCATTAAATTTATCTATAAAACTTTGGGAACAAGATCCTTTTTTGAAAACAAAAAGAATTTAAAAAAAAATCTGCTGATCACTGTTATGCTCAGAGCTTCAAAGTGTGTTTGTATGACTAGCTGGATAGACACTTAATGTATGGACTTAAGTTTGCCTAAATTTTACACAGATTTGAGAAGTAAATTAATTGTTGACTTTATCTTAGCATAAGAGAAGAATTTAATTCAGAATTATCTTGATGTTCTTTACAAGGAACCTGAAAATCAGGAAACATAAGATATTAAAAATGAAAAAGGCAATAAAGAAAAAAAGTGTATGCATTGTAAGTGAAAAGGGCACATTCCCAAAACAAGGAGATGTAGAACACAGTAAGAGTCCATTTTGGGGTGGGTGTTGTTGCACATCAGGTTAAGTATACCTTGTGAGTCCTACATCCCATTATAGAATGCCTGGGATCCAGTCTCACCTCTGTTTTCAATTCAGTTTCCCACTAACACAGCTGGGAGGCAGTAGATGATAAACCAAGGGCTTCGGTTCCTACTACTATCTGGAAGACCTGGATGGAGTTCTTGGCTCCTGGCTTCATCCTTGTCCAGTCCCAGCAGTTGTGGGTATTTGGGGTGTGAGTCCTAGATGGAAGATGTCTCCCTTCTTGTATTTCCCTCTTTTTTTCTCTTGCCCTACCTATCAAATGAATCAAGAAAGTAAACTTTAAAAAAAGAATTCCATGTTATTATGATTATAGTCATTTGAAACTATATGCCACACAGTCCAAAAAATGTCCAATAGAATGTCCATTTCATAAACATGTGATGGACATCATTTGATCATCTCAGTACCCTGTTAGCTATTATGAGAGATAAGCATGACATGCAAGATTTAGTTCCTGTTTTTCAAGAAGTTTCCAATCTATATAGACAGAAAACTATTGCATAGGAACTTAAAGTTCAAACTTTTGAAAGTACATGAAGTAAAGCCTGAAATATGAAATCACAATCATTCATGAGCTAAAGACTTTCAACAAATATCCATAAGCATATCTTCAAGCCATATTTATTAGCCCTCAACTTTCCAAGTCTTCTGAGCTTAATCCTTCCCATTTAAATAAAACCCACATCCCACTTCCATGCATACAGGAAATCCAGCTCGCATCTCTGCTCTATCTGAGATCCCCACCATATGCTGTATTTATATGTCTAGGCTGCCAATTGTCCCCTCTCAGTGTGGAACATGAAGATGGGATTCTTCCTCATTGTCTCTGCTCATCCCATCAGTGAGTCTCCGCTGTAACTCCCCTGACCAGTCAATTTCAAGCAAAGACATGGATGTATATACTCATATTTTTGCTTCCTTATAACACTTTTCTTGAGATTGTATTGGTTTAAAAAATCAATCTACAGTCTTAGGAATTGCATCAAGAAATCCCAGAAAAAATTAAAATTTATTTTAAAGTAGTATATCTCCTACTGTGATTTAGATACGCCTTCTTCTTTGGTGTCCCAAGGCCTTTCTATCTTCATCTGGAATCTAATATCCTTCTTTTCCAACTACTTAAACCTCCAGCCTCCTTTCTCAGGTTTCTTCAGTGAGAACACCAAAATCAGTGTTAATCTGATAATACCCCAGAGGGATGGGCCTACTCACAATGAAGCTAGACTTTTATGTAATTGACAGAAACTTTTAAATTCTCTCAATTCAAATACTTGCTACAGAATAAGTCCTGGTCCTTATTTAGATTTCTGTCTCTGATACCTGGGCTTCTGGCAAGTGATTTACAGGGCTAGATAGATGCTGAAATCATAAGAGTCTGAGTTCATTGAAAGAAAACTTAAACATTACTTGTTGAATTCTGCTTTAAAAGTGAGTATTATTCCTTCATTTTTTGATGATAGTCATCCAAAGACACTACAAATCTACATTATGTATTAACTATTATGTATTTATCTGTAGAAAGAATTTGCCCAATGCAGGATATGATACTTTATGAATTTTAAGTCATTATCTATTTTATTGGTACAGCCAATGTTTTAGTTCATAGTTGATTTTAAAAATAATTTACATTACTGAAAACTGTAGATTCTCATGCAATGACACAACTCAGCATAATAAATTTGGAGGACCATTTTGTGGAAATATTTTATCATCCTCAGTATGCAATATGGAGACACATAGATAAATATATTTATTAGTTCCCTACTTTGTGAATTCATCTTTGTTTCCCTTTCTGTGACAGTGCCAAAAAACTTGTTAACCTAGAATTGCACTATGATGTAGATAGGGATGTAGCTAACAAGGAGGAGCTGCAATAGCCAGGCCCTCCCTGAAGACTTACATGTCCTGTAGACTCACCTGCATACCCAAACCCCATCCCTTTCCTGCAGCCCAACTGGCACCCAATAAATAAGCCAATGTGACAGCTGGATGCATCTCTGTAATGACTTTTATCTTGTCATAAAAAAAAAATTGCTATGGCTTATGCACCTACTCCCAACATGCATCTGGCATGGCATGTCTTGAGTTTTCCAAAACAGGGCAAGGAACTGGTGATACTGAAGCCCCGCCTCCACAAACTACTTCCTATGACTATTTCATTAAACCATGCCCCAAACAACATCCCCTGTACCTCTAGTTCATATAAAGGGGTGGGCCCAAATTGTGTTGAGTTCAGCTCTCTCTTAAGCATGCTCACAGTACTTTCAGTTTTAATGAAAATTAATTCTGCTTTTCTGACTTCCACCCTCAGCCATGAGTACCTCCTTACATCAGAGACAAGAACCTGTATCCATCCACACCATGAGAAGTAAAGCATCATCTTCCCTTGGAAAACAAAACTGTGATGATAAATTAGATATCTTAGATAAATCACAGGAAATATTAAGGATGGACCTCTTTAAGTACTGGGCTTCTCGATTCCATTTCAAATAGTACAGTAAGCTTAAAAAAAATCTTGAAGCATAATCAACTGCTTTGTGATACTCAGAAGTAATTGTGCCAGGACAGAGCCCAGTGGCAATATCCTAGAGACCTCCTAGTGGACTCATATCTCTCCAGTATGGCATTTGTTCAACAAATATTTGCTGAATGCTTGCTATGGAAGATGCTGTGTTGGAAGCTGATGAATCAATGATCAGCTAGAAGGACTGGAATAGACCTCTAAGGAGCTTACACAATAACAGAAGAAACAATTGATCAAGAATTCAAGTAAATAAAATAATTAACCTCATGTTGAATACAAGGATGGAGACAGTTTTATTCTAGAGTGAAAAGAAATTTAAGTATTCTTAAATATATGAAAAAAACTAAACTTCAAAAATAGGAAAGATACATCAATTAAAACCACTCTGACAACATTTTATCTATCTTACTGACAAAAATAGAAAAGTTTTATGGCATACTCTATAAGTAAGAATTAAGGAAAAGGGCATTTTGATTGCAAATGTAAATGAATTCATTCTGTATGGAAAGCAATCTGGCAATATCTATCAATCTATAAAAACATAACTTCTGATTCTTCTGAAATAGGAATATGGTCTACAGATTTATTCTCATTTGTATAAAAATGATATCATGTAAAGAGTTATTCACTGTCATTACCTTTTTTACCGAGATGACTGGGAAAATATCCAAATATCCATCTTTAAAAACCATTGCTATATTTTGTCACTTCCATTGCTGGGGAAGATTTGTGGGAAATGATTGGAACATGGTGCAGATTAATACCTTTAAAGGGATTAATATCTTTCTCTTGTGGGTGAAGTTTTCCTCTCAGGGGACCGAATCAGTTACTCTGACCGTGAGCTGTTATAAAGCAAGTCTACACCTGTATTTTCTCTCTTTAGCATGCACCTGCTTGCACTTCCGTTTTCCACTGTGAGCAGAAACAGCACAAGGTCCTTGGCAGATGTGTGCACCAGTTTGGACTTTCCTGATTCCATAAACATGAGCCCAAATAAACTTCTTTGCTTATAAATTATCTCATCTCAGGTATTATTTTACAGCAGCTAAAAATGGACTAAGACAAGCAGCGAAATAAATCATACTACAAATGTAAAATAACATTCAAGGTAGCTATAACACAGTATAAGAACATAGCTTTTGTTTGTTGTTAGAATAATGGGGCCATTATAAGACAATGCTAAGTTGAAAACAATTATGACTCCATATGGATTGTATAACATGCTAAAAAGAATGTGAACATTTTTGTTTGTGTATGCCTAAGATATCTTTGGAAATGGAGTGGGAGAAAGCTTTTTCTATGCACACATTTCCTTTAGTGCCTTTTTTAATTTTGAAGTATGTGAATATATTACCTCAAAATATTTAAATATAAGGTAAAGATAAAATTTCAGTAGTGTCTATAATGGAATTGTCATCAGCTCTATAAGTTGTGAGGTTTGAGAGTCAAGTTCTTGAAAAAGTAGTTAATTATGTCAGATTCAACAAAAAATATATACATCAGAACCTACTGAGTTCAAGGCAGTATGACCTTGGAATTCAAAACTAAAATACTTTGTACTCATGAGATATAGTTTAATGGAGGAGTGAGATATTCTTTTATAAAGGGTAAATTTTAGTAAATGTGATTAGCAAAAAACAGACTTTTTTGCTAAATCTTTATATAATTACTAAAAGTTCCTAGCATCTTATTTGTAGCTTATTGTATGTAAACACCTAAATTATTATAGATCATATATTTTAATATCATTAACATATATGTGATGAAAACTATTCATTAACATGTATGGAAAAGGAGTTCTTAAAAAAAATCTGCTGTGGCATAGCCAGTGAATCTGAAGCTTGTAGCACTGGCATCCCATGTGGGCACCAGTTCCAGTCTTGGCTGCTCCACTTCCAGTCAAGCTCCCTGCTAATGCACCTGGGAAGACAGTGGAAGATAGCCTGAGTGCTTAGACCTTTGCACCTACATGGGAGACCCTGAAAAAGCTCCTGGCTCTTGGATCTGGATCCACCCAGCTCCTGATGTTGATGGCCATCTAGGGAGTGAATCAGCAGATGGAAAATCAATATCTTTCTTTCTCTCTCCCTCTACCTCTAGCTCTACCTTTCAAATAAATAAATAAATAAATCTTACAAAGATAACCCTGCATTAAACACCCATTTAATTGCATGTATTGTTAAAATTTTATAAAAGCTTCCTTTAGTCAGAAATCTGCTGTTTCCCTTAGACAGCATATAAAATAGACTCCAAATAACTGTGTTAGCAGATAACTGTTTTCAAATCACATTTGATCTGTCCTATTTATTTTCTATCATCTGTCATTTCATTTCCTGCTCATAATTTTATTAAATGATTTTGAAAGTGCAATGGTGCATGCAAACTACACATTTTTGGTTATTGTTGTTTAAATATGAGCAAAGCCTGAGAATGATGGAAAAATCTATAATATCCCCCTAATAAAAGGAAGAAAGCCAGACATGACTATTCAAAACAGAACTACAAGGTTAGAAATCTGAATGTCACAAAAAGAAAATAATAGCAATGGTATGTGACCCAGTGTCATTTATATTTCCCTTTTACTTTAGGAGTGGAAATAGAGTTTGTGGAGCTTAAAGTTTACATAAACAAGGGAGGAGAGGTTTAAGAATAAAAATTGCAAGTTTAAGAATGATGGGGCCTCAGAAGGGCCCTTGCAAGAAGGACCTTGAATCTTAAGTTTTTTGGCTTCAGAGATATGCATTGTTTCTTTTATCAGAGCAAATTTCCTTTGACATCTTTCTCTGATGTGGTCTGTACATTTATTTGGGATGGAGGGGAAGGGTTGTAAATTTCAGTAAAGTCACAGGTAATTAAAAGAAGTTCCATCTCACTATCTAGATTACAACTCCATTTATTACGTTTTCTTCATTTAAGAAAATAAAATTAAATACGACATATTGGTTCAATAGAACAAACCAGAAATTTCCTCTCACAGGACATTATGTTTTGCAATTTCATTTACATACTGTTCTTTCAGGCTACATGTGGAAATTCAACAATAATGTTATTCATTCCTCACAAGTGGTTTGCAGTAGCACTTTTGACTTAATTCTCCCATCACCGAGCATTTATTAGTATGATCACACGCAGCTCTTTCCCTTGCACATAGTCCCCCTCTGTTCAGCTTTCACTGCAGAGATAGGCTGAATCTCCCTTGATACTGAGAAATGGCAGACATTTCTAAGTTTTCTCTCTTTCATTATGCCAGGGGGGAAACCAGTTTCGGCTAATTCTGGTAACCATGTTATCTAACTCTCAAAACAGGGAAAATCATGAGGAAGAGAGGAGGCAGAAGTTCTGAGAAGCATCCCCTGGTTATTGTTGCTAGGGCAACTGCTACTTGGCATCCTCCAAATAGCCGTCGTCTGTCACACTTGGGGTATAATTCACAGGCATGCAACACATTTGAGTGGAGCTTTAAAAAATGGTGGGGGAAAGGATGAGGACACATGTAAATAAATGAGAGAATTTTAAATGGGCACATAAATAAAAATGCATTCCTAATATTTAGAGAGAGGAAAGGCATAAGACAAATATATTTTTGATACTCTGAGTTCAGCACTGAAATATTATGTTGTTTCTTATTGCAAAAATTAGCCCCTACCCATTCCCAATAATTGTCTACCCATCTGTCTTCTTTTCTAAGAATTGCTTCTTCTTCCATTTAAGACTCTTATGTAGTTGGATTTAAAACCAAATATAAGACTCAGATACCATTTTTCTTTTCACAAACCTTAGAAGAGCAAAGAATATTCCAAACTTTTTTTTATTGTTTACCAGAGTGTCTGACTTTAAAGCCAGCCTGGCTTTGTTATAAGAGAAGATGAGGTGTTTATATCTCAAATAATCATTGACAAAACCACCAATGAGCCCTGAAATACACTTGGCTAAGTCTAAGTTGTACATTTCATTTTTCTTATGTCTTCATTTCATGATGTCAGGGTGTTTGCTTTAATCTTTCTAATCTCTACCTCTTTTCAAACATTATAAGGGAGTTACTTAAGACATTGTGAAAGAAAAGAGGCATCACTGTTCAAATTATCTAGAAGAAAGGGAGCCTTAAAAACACCCATCATCAAAGTCACATACAACCCAACAGTCCCAACCTCCTCTTGGCATGTGCTGGTGTCAGCATCAGCAGAATTGAAAGGAAACCCATATCAATGTGCCACATTCACAAAATGGATTTAATAGCAAATGCAGTTTTTGAAAGTGAGTGGGGATAAGAAGGAGAATTTTTTTACCAAATTACACTAAATGAATATGAAAAAAGCATAATGGATTAAAGAGAAAGGAATAAAAAAATTGAAAAAAAAGTAACTTCTGGTGATGACTTCCCGAAAAGCCTTTCTTTGCCCTTTCAGAGAATTTCTAAGGCACTCTGATGAAAGCTAACTACACACTTTCTTATGGTCAAGATATAGAACTAGGCTTTATCTACCAAAGTAAATAAAGAAAAGTACTTTCAGGAGAGCGGCAAGATGGCGGAATAGGAAGGGAGCACACTATTAGTCTGGGGGAGAGACAGGTCAATAAAAGTGGAGATACTGCAGGGTCAAGGAAGAGTAGGGGAAGAAACAGCAGAGGAAACTCTTCCAGAACTAGCGATTCACAGTGGACCTGCGTGGAGAGCGTGGGAGCCCAAGTTCAGGACACCAGTGGCAGACTCAACACACCAGCGCTGGAACGGGAGGTGAGCCGAACCTCAATAGACCGAGACACCAGCAGGAAAGCAGAAAGAGGAGACTAGAGGGAACGAGGCTTGAAACTCCGTGGGGAAAGGTTCGCCAGTCTGACTAGAAGACAGAGAGGAAAAGAAAAGGAAAGTGACCGATACGGACACGAGTTTCTCTCTCTCCGCTCACCCCTCAAAGGTGAGCAAGACATAGAGCAGGCGCCATTTTGGACATATGTCATAAACAGGGCGAATACAGGTCTGCACCGGCCCTGAGCCTAGCAGAAAAACCTGACTCTGGGGTGAGGGGTGAAATAACAGGAGATTAACATCTAACTTGGCAACCCAGTGGGAGACTGCAGGAGAATTGGAGCCCACACTGAGGGCAGCACAGATTGCCTGTGTGGTCCTTGGGAAAGAGCTTCCAATCTCTGGCTCCTGTGGGTATATCATTCGCCTGCTAACTACTTCCAATTACGTTCAGCTGTGTGTAATTACTTTCCTTTTGAATCAAAAAAAAAGGAAAAAAGAGATTTACCACACCTAACCTGGGAGTGTCATCTTTGACACACCCTCAACCTTGAGGAACCAAACACAGCTCTCAGGCCACACTCATTTCAGGTCTCTAAGGCTCCACCGAAAGCAGACAGTCCACTTAATATAGAGCCATAGTGTAACAAGAAAAAACACCATAGTGAAGAAACCAAATATCTCCAACATGCCAAACAACAAACACAAAAACTGAGGTAACAAGAACAAGGAAGACACTATGACGCCCCCAAATGAAAAAGACACCCCAATTCAAGATTATGAAGATGATGAGATCGAAGAAATGCAAGAAGCGGATCTCAAAAAATTGATAAGAACATTAAGAAGTTCTCAAAAACAAATTCTTGAACTACAGAAATCCTTCATGGACAAGATAGAAAATCTCTCTCGTGAAAATGAAATATTAAGGAGGAATCAAAATGAAATGAAACAACTAGTGGAACAAGAAACTGTGATAGTGATGAGAAATCATAATGAAATGAAGAATTCAATAGTTCAAATGACAAACACATTAGAGAGCCTTAAAAACAGAGTCAGTGAAACAGAAGAGAGAATATCAGTCTTAGAAGACAGAGAACAGGAAAGGAAACAGGCAAACCAAAGAAAAGAAGAGGAAATTAGAAATCTAAAAAATATTGTCGGGAATCTACAGGATACTATTAAAAAACCCAACATTCGGGTTCTAGGAGTTCCTGAAGGCATGGAGAGGGAGAAAGGATTAGAAGGCATTTTCAGTGAGATACTAGCAGAAAATTTCCCAGGTTTGGAGAAGGACAGAGGCATCTTAGTACAGGAAGCTTATAGAACCCCTAATAAACATGACCAAAAGAGATCCTCACCACGACATGTTGTAATCAAACTCACCACAGTGAAACATAAAGAAAAGATCCTAAAAGGTGCAAGAGAGAAACGTCAGATTACTCTTAGAGGATCTCCAATTAGACTCACAGCAGACTTCTCATCAGAAACCCTACAAGCTAGAAGGGAATGGCGAAACATAGCCCAGGTACTAAGAGAGAAAAACTTCCAGCCCAGAATATTATATCCTGCAAAGCTCTCATTTGTGAATGAAGGTGAAATTAAGACTTTTCATAGCAAACAGAAACTGAAAGAATTTGTTGCCACTCATCCTGCCCTGCAAAAGATGCTCAAAGATGTGTTACACACAGAAACACAGAAACATGGTCACCAATATGAAAGAACGTAAAGGAAGGAAACCTCACAGCAAAAGATCACAGGAAGCTCAATTTCTCTTACACATAGAATTAAACTCTGATGCTCTGTTAAAGCCATGTGTTAAAGTAATCTATTGTGTTCTCTTGATGTCTGTTAAATTCTAATTGTTCAAAAACAGCTGAATTTTTATTAAGAGCTATGGGTTATTTAACTATGTGCTTATTTTCAAAGATTTGAATAATCACCTTGTAACAGTGATCAAATGTGGTCTATGTTATGTCACGATTTTAAGGAATCTTATTTCAACCAGATATTTTGGATTTTGAGCCTTCTTGGCATTCTTGACAGGCATTCAAAAAATCAAAGTTTCAAACAATCTGGTCTCTAAAATTTCCAGTAAATCCTGGAGTTTGGTTTTTCCAGTTTGGGCCCAACTGAAAAAAATCGAAGGACCTATGACTCTCATCTTATAGAGACACCAACTAATCAGGCTATTTGGATTATATTAGAAGGACTGTCAAGATGTGATGTGGTACCAAACTTTAAGTTTCTATAATGGAAAATGCTATTAATACAAATTTTTGAGAATTTAAAAGTCTAATGATCTTGTGTTACTAGACATGATAGTTATCTTAATGAGAAAGCCCCAGAGGCCTAAAGGGTTAAATACTTGTAAAATCCTACAGGTGCTTTCAAAAATACTGTGAAGTAAGCAAGTGCCTCTTGTTGGTGGATGAGTTTATAATTTTAAACATGGTTGCTTAAAGTCTTTTGTCATCCACAGTTATATATGATTTGCTGCTCATAAAACTAAAGCGTTGTTGGTTCTGTGTTTAGCTGTCCTCCTATAGGTTCCTATGGACTTTTTCCAGCCACTTCTATTGTATTCAGTACTTTGGGACGGTTCTGTAAACATTGAGGTCAATAATGTATTAACAGTACCAACTGAGAGAAAGTATGGTTAACTGAGGTTACTAAAAACAAAAAACAATTCAAATCAATTGGCAAGATTTAAAAAAAAAGAGTTAAAGATTTTAAAAGCTATTATTAAAATTGCTATATTGGTCTATTATGCTATGTTATATGTGTGTACATGTTGTATGTCCACATGGGGAAATTTTATTAAGAGTTTTATTTTAAATGGCTTATACATAAGATTGTCCATAAATTTAAGCTGCTAAAATCAATCAAAGATACATTTCAATTTGTGTGACCTGAATCTGTGTATCATATGTTTTAAACTTGTTGGTAGAAAGAAACTAAAAACATTTTATATGGTTGTGCTTAAGTTTACTGATTAAACAAACTACACCATGTTAGATATTTAAGAGGTGTTAATGGGTGGCAGGCCTATTAATGGCTGATCTGTACAATGATCTGCCCTCAAGGAGACCCAACAGGCCAGTCCGCTGCAGTGGCTTTCAATGTGGTAAGCCTGGGCTTCAGCAGAAGTCAGCTTGTGAAGAGCCCTGGCAGCTCTGCCAAGAGTTGGATCACTGGAAATGGACCTGCCCTGGAGTCGAAGGATGCCCAGGTCAGAGCCACAGATCTTATTGGCTCTAAGCTGAAAAGCCCTTCACTCAGCCCAACTTCCAAAGTGACCACTGCAGCTGAGGGGATGGTCAAGTAGGGTCAGCAACATTGCAGGCAGAACTGTAAATTTCTTGTTAGAGATGCCCCCTGCCTTTACCTGGCCAGCTCTCCTCCCAGGCCAGCCAAGTAATGAAAGTCAACAGAGTGCCTTCCCCTAGGAGGTTCACACCTCCCTTAGGATATACCCCATGTGAAGAGATAGATAGGTCTGGGCCTCTTAACTTACAAGGCCTAAAGCCCAACAGATTATTATCAAGCCCCTTCTGTGAGGTTCTATTTGCCTCTCAATCAGAAAACTTAATTGTAGCTTAGACAGCATCTTTCTTAGCTCCTCTAATAATGACTCTGTCCTCTGTTCTAGACCCTGTCTAGCGTACTTGGGCCTCATTCCTTTGTAATCATAACCTCTACTCTACCACCAATGGCTCTACTCCCAACCTGTGTGTACTGATGGTTCTCTTCCCCACTTCATGCTGTATAATTGTTCAAACCTGGTAAATGCCCCTCTTAGGATCATTGGTTACTATCCTCAACCTGTCTTTTATGACCTTGTCTAAATATGATCAGAGTCAGGGAACTTGGAAGGCTTTCATAGCCTTGGCAACTCATGACGACAGCCGAGGGTGGTTACTGGTGCTATAAACTAGAGCGTCAATTTGTTGGGTCAACAACAGGAGCCACTGTGCACTTGCTCCTCATGTGGGATCTCTGTCCTTAATGTGCTGTACATTGTGATTTAATGCTATAACTAGTACTCAAACAGTATGTTTCACTTTGTGTTTCTATGTGGGTGCAAACTGTTGAAATCTTTATACTAAATTGATCTTCTGTATATAAAGAGTATTGAAAATGAATCTTGATGCAAATGGAAGGGGAGAGGGAGCGGGAGAGGGGAGGGTTGTGGGTGGGAGGGAAGTTATGGGAGGGGGAAGCCATTGTAATCCATAAGCTGTATACTGGAAATTTATATTCATTAAATAAAATTAAAAAGAAAAAGAAAAAAGAAAAGTACTTTCATTACTAGACTTTACCTTGCACCTTGGTTCAACCAAAGCAAGCTTGTTTTGATACTGTTTTATATTTTTATAGACTCCACCCAGTTTTGTGAAACAATACACTCATTGCTTGGAATTCCAGACAAAGAATCACATAGTTGCAGTCAAGATAAAAACAATGGGTTGCAGTTCTGAGCATTTATTATATGGAGGTCTGTGTAACTTTATAAAGATTAACTCATGTAAAGCTTACATTACAAGACACTGATTTAAGTTATTCTTATTATACAGATTAAATGATGACTGCATGTAGGAGCTATGTACCAGGCTCAGATTTTGCATTACAAGGAAATGGCAATATCAGACTAGAACTTCTCTTTCTGATATTAGTGCCATATGCATGGAAACTTGGTTGGATGGCCATTTTCCACTTGGGCCTCTCCACTCTGGAGTAATTCTGTGTGGGATATGGCATACCTATCTAATCCTCACCTTTTATACAGCAAATACTTCTGATTATTCTTTCTAGATCTCTGATTATCACTCTATATATCTTTTTATACTTTCCTTTGCAAGGGACTCCAGTATTGGAGGGTGAAGCAGTTGACATGTTTATCCAGGTACCTTCAGCCTTAGCCTTATTCTTTCTCTTAGCGTTCTTTTTGGCATTATCTTGCCTAGGTAAATAACTAATCCGTAGTAATACAGTTTATGACTTTTCATGTTGCTTCATTGGCTTAAATACCTTGGGTATTAGTGGGTCTGAATTTGTATTTGCTATGCTTTGCATTTAAATAATTGGATGCTAGAAAAACACCTCCATTTTAATCCACTCTCTCTCTCTCTCTCTCTCTCTCTCTCTCTCTCTCACACACACACACACACACACACATTCTCTACCCTTGATGATCCTTATATTTGAATTTCCCCTGTGCAGAATAGAATTTCCCAGAATAACATGACATGTGCCAAGCTAGTAAGGATAACACTCATGGGAACAAATTCTGAGCATCTGGAGAGCAAAGACCAAGTCTTACTTATTTCTATGTCTGCCTTTCAAAGGAAATCCAAGTTCTATTCGTTATACAAATTTAATTAACCACTTGCTAATTACATTGAATCATATGCTAAGGAACAACATTGTTACTTTACAGTTATGAACACACTCGTTAGGGTAAGTTAGGCTGTACTGCACTAACAAGCACACACAATTATCAATGGCCTATCAGAACACAAGTTTACTATTCCCTTACCTTGTCCATGCCCTTTAAGTCAGCGAGAGGCCTTTCCTCACCATAATGTTCCATGTTGATGCAGTCTCCAGAAGAAAACATGATCTCATATACATGAGAAAGAAAGAGGGGAATATGGCAAAGAAAAGTATCTTTAAGATTCTATCCAAAAGTGATACATATCATATATGCTCATGTTTTATTGAAGTTTATGTAGTAAAACAATAGGCCATCTTTATCTTATAAAAGTGCAGCGATGTGGAATTGCTTTATTGACTGTCTGAAAAGGAGAAATGAGTGATTGTCAGTGAGTATCTCTAACGACAATGTCAAGGGACATGCCCATTCATGCCTTTTCTCCAGGGCAACCCTTTAGCTTAGTGCAAGCGTGGTTAGCTTATCATGGCTATGCAATTGTGTGTCAACTGTAGGGAGAGAAAACATAACAGGATTTGCAAATATCAAGGCTACATCAAGGTCAAGCAAAGTGACAAAGTCACAGAGGAGGAGTAGAGAGATAGGACTGTGAAATATTCTCATCTTTAGCAAATTTTTTTACAGGGACAAGAACCTGAATTCTGTGGCAAGAATTTTTTTAAAGGTTTATTTACTTGAAAGTCAAAATTATATATAGAGAGAGACAGAGAGAGAATGAGAACGCTTTCATCTGCTGATTCACTCCCCAGATGGTATTCACAATGGCCAGCACTGGGACAGTTGTAAACCAGGAGCCAGGAGCTTCATCCACGTCTCCCACGTGGTGGCAGGGGCCCAAACATTTGGGCCATTTTCTGCTGTTTTTCCACAAGCCATTAGTACGGAGCTGGATGGGAAGTAGAGCAGCAGGAACTCGAACCAATGCCTATATAGGATGCTGACAGGGAATGCTGTGGCTTTACCCACTACACCACAACACCAGCCCCAATTTTTAAAAGATGATGTTGGTCATACTCAGCACATAAGACATAGAAAGAGATTATCAGTGCATCTGGGAAACAATGTATCCTACCTGACTGAAAAAAGAAAAGGCATTATCTCATTTCCATTTTCTCTTTGACACTTACATCTGTGAGATTTATGAAATCAAGCCTTCTGTTTGTGCCTGGCCTAAAGCTTCATGATGTGTTTATGTTACAAAGGCCAACAGTGTATCTGCAGAAATAATAATCTTGTGTATGAGTTATGTATTCTGGGCGAATCCAAACTAAAATTCCACTTAAAAATTATCCCCATAATGGAAACAAGCTGTACTTACTTAAGATACGGAATTGTTAAGATGCAGTGTGTTCAAGTTTTATACTAGGAAAATAACCAGAGATGGCATCCCTACCTAGTGACATGATTCATTCACACATGATGTAGGGAGTCACTGATGCCAATGCAATCTACCAAAGAATGAGCATATTACAGGAATCACAAAGAGTAGGAGATATTTTCTTCTTTACCTAGTAAATATTCCTTACTTTAGAAAGTAAGGACAAAATAATTTTAATCTGTAGATATTCTAGAAGGGTGGTGGGTAGCAAGGTTTGCCTATGGTTACTTTTATGCAGCCAATCATAAGTATTTGATTTTCCTTGGCATTACATCTTTCTCTTTCATTAGCTTAATATGTACTATATGTATGTATATATTATTTCTGAAATGTATACCATAAAATTAAAAATGTATACCATGAAATAAAATAAAATAATTAAAAAATTCCATAGTTCTGCCAGAAGTGTTACTGTACCCTTTCTCCTAACTTATGGACTTTGTCCACACTGTGATTACTCCTGGACTTTCAGACATGACTGGGGATTATTAATGGTGCTAAACGTAAAAGCAGTTATTTACATGGAAACAGAGATTGACTCCTCCTGGGTAAAATCTGTTCTTGGTGTAACACATACCACTGAATCACAGAGTTGATCTATTTATAAGACCTTAATTATCAGACCAGAATAGGGATTCTGAGTACAAGAATTTGATACTAGACCACACATTTATATGCACAGTGACATACTAGGGAGAGAAGAGGCTTAAATTATATTTTTAAAGAAATGCATGTTAGTCTCCCTTATCCAGCTTTGCTTTCCATGATTTCAGTTATCTGTGATTAACCTTGACCCAAAAATGTTCCAAAGAAAACTCTAGAAATATGCAACATCTTTTAAGTTATTCACAATTCTGTATAGCATGTTGAAATCTTGCATCATCCCTCTCAGGCCCACCCAGGAAGAGTCATCTCTTCATCCAGAGTATCCATACAGTGTATGTTAACCATCCATCACTTAGTAGCCAATTCAGTTGTCAGATCAACTGTTGCAGTATTGCAGTGCTTCTGTTCAAGGAATCTTTATTTTATTTAATAATGTACTCAAAGCACAAGAATATTGATACTGGCAATTTGAGTATACCAAAAAGAAGCCATAAAGTGCTTCCTCTAAATGAAAAAGTACAAGTTCTCAACTTAATAAGTAAAGAAAAACAATCATACGGTGAGGTTGCCAGCATTCATGGTAAGAATAAACTTTTTGTTCATGAAATTGTGAAGAGAGAAAAACAAATTATTGCTGGTTTTACTGTTGTACCTCAAACTGCAAAGATTACAGCCGCTGTGTATCATAAGTGCTTCATTAAGATGGAAAAGACATTAAATTTGTGCATGTTAGTATAGGAAAAATAAAATATTTTTAGGTTTTGTTACTATTCAATGCTTCAGGCATGCACTGCACATCTTGGGCATATCCTTCATGGATAAGGGGGACTATCGTACACTTACATTTATCCCTATAATACATTTTTAAAGTATACTTTTAAAGTTATCTGTTGCTGATATGCAGAAGAGACTTTCCGAACTCTACTACATATCTATGTCCAAAAAAACTGTGGTCAAGTCTCAGAAACAAGAAAGGACTTTCCTCTAACTCTTCCATAATCTCCACCATATCTTTGAAATCTGGTTGGCTCAAGGAACACTTAAAACAACCCTGCTCAGAAAAAGAGAAACTGCTACACCTTGTGCAGTGGAACTAGATCACACCAATGCATGCTACACTAACAGGTGGAATCACAGTGGCTACTACTCTGGTAGCCACCATACCCACCAAGCATACACACTGTAGGGCTGGTAGAAGTAGAGCAGTCACCAGAGGAGGAATTGCTCAGCTCAGAACAGGAGTAAGGAGAAGTGAATTCACCATCTGAGGACACCCAGCTTTGGAGGGTAGGTATACAGTGAGGAACTGAAGAAGAGTTCCTGGACTTTTCCAGTTATGTCTACATGGGGGTTTATTTATTTTGAACAGTTGACAGACTGTTAAGGAGTAATATATATGAGTCCCAAATCTTTGTGGGAAGCTAAAATTCATGTATTTTCAGTAGATAAAGAGAATGATCTGTCTTATTAATTTAGAGATGTGTTTGACATCAGGCATACTCATAAGCTGGTAAGGTTTTGAAAGTTCGAATTTCATATTGTGTTATTTTGATTTTTTTTAACTTTTATTTAATGAATATAAATTTCCAAAGTACAGCTTATGGATTACAATGCCCCCCCCCCAATACTTCCCTCCCACCCGCAACCCTCCCCTTTCCCACTCCCTCTCCCCTTCCATTCACATCAAGATTCATTTTCAATTCTCTTTATATACAGAAGATCAGTTTAGTATATATTAAATAAAGATTTCAACAGTTTGCACCCACATAGCAACACAAAGTGAAAAACACTGTTGGAGTACTAGTTACAGCATTAAATCACAATGTACAGCACATTAAGGACAGAGATCCTACAGGATATTTTTTAAAAATTGATTAATTTTCTATGCAATGTCCAATTTAAAACCAAGTTTTTTTTTCATTTTCAATTATCTTTATATACAGAAGATCGATTCAGTATATACTAAGTAAAGATTTCATCAGTTTGCACCCACACAGAAACACAAAGTGTAAAAGTACTGTTTCAGTACTAGTTATAGCATTACTTCACATTGGACAACACATTAAGGACAAATCCCACATGGGATGTAAGTACACAGTAACTCCTGTTGTTGACTTTGTATTACATTGTCACGATATTACATGTTTGTTCTAGGAAGTTAAAAGGGGATTTTGGGCTCCTGAAAACTCTTGAAAACCAATCTCAAAGTCACAAATAACAATCTTCCCTTAGATTTTATTTCTATTTTCTATAATATCTTTTTCACTTATCTGCATTAATAGTCTATCTTATGAACTCTTGGAAATTTTTTGCAAATACAGGTACTTTAATTTTCTGCAAAGAATATGTCAGATCAGTAGTTGCTCTTGAGATTTCTTTTTTTGTTTTGTTTCTGTGTATATGTGCATGCCCATACGCACAAATATCAGCATTAATGTCTTTCAAAGTAAGGCAAAAACCCACACAAGGGGTGGAAAAGGAATATTTGAATATAGAGTGGTAGATTGAAAATAATCCCTCCCTACAGTATAATTTGATTTTCAGAGGTGAGGGAGGGCTGCACATAATAGGAACTCAATAAACATTTATTGAGTGTAGAATTACATTTTAAAAATATCTATTTATTTGAAGGGCAGAGCTACAGAGAGAAGGACACACACACACACACACTCACAGAGAGAGAGAGAGACAGAGACAGAGAGACAGAAAGAGACAGAGAGAGACAGAGATCTTCCATCTGTTGGTTCACTCCCCCGATGGCCACAACAGCTGGGGCTAGGGCTTGGCAAGGCTGAAGCCAGGAGCAAGGAGCTTGTTCTGGTCTTCTACATGGATGCATAGGCCCAAGGACTTGGACCATCCCACACTGCTTTGCCAGGCTAATTAGTAGGGATCAAGATCAGATGTGGAACATCTGGGTCTTGAATCACTTCCCATTTGGGATGCCAGCATTGCAGGTGGTGACTTTATCAACTATGCCACAGCACCGGCCCCAGAATTACATTTTTTATAAATTTAATTTTGGATTAAACTTAAAACTTGCTTTATCTGTTATCTCAGAAGATACAAAAATTACTACTACTTCCCAAGACAAATTTATTTTCTATATCCAAGCCAAGAGGTGGAATGCGATATTTTCTTTACTTCTTTGACTCCAACATGTATATCTGAAAAAGAATTCCTATTTATATTGAGCTGAAAATTTGTCTTTCTAAAATATCACCCATTAGGCTTAGTAGTGGTTTTCTATAAGCCATCAAAGAGGAAATCTACTATTGAACTATATCAACAGTCTCCTTTCAGCTTGCCATCTCCAGTTATTTCTACCATTCTTTTTTTTTATTAAACTTTTATTTAATGAATATAAATTTCCAAAGTACAGCTTATGGGTTACATTGGCTTCCTCCCTCCCATAACTTCCCTACCGCCCGCAACCCTCCCCTTTCCCGCTCCCTTTCCCCTTCCATTCACATAAAGATTCATTTTCAATTCTCTTTATATACAGAAGATCAGTTTAGTATATATTAGGTAAAGATTTCAACAGTTTGCCCATCTAGCAACATAAAGTGAAAAAACTACCATTGGAGTACTAATTATAGCATTAAATAACAATGTACAGCACATTAAAGACAGAGATCCTACATAATATTTTTTAAAATTAATTTTCTATGGCATTTCCAATTTAACACCAGGTTGTTTTTTTTTTTTTCATTTCCAATTATCTTTATATACAGAAGATCAATTCAGTATATAATTAGTAAAGACCTCATCAGTTTGTACCCACACAGAAACACAAAGTGTAAAAATACTGTTTCAGTGCTAGTTATAGCATCACTTCACATTAGACAACACATTAAGGACAGATCCCACATGGGGTGTAAGTACACAGTGACTCCTGTTGCTGACTTAACAATTTGACACTCCTGTTCATGGCGTCAGTAATCTCCCTAGGCTCTAGTCATGAGTTGTCAGGGCTATGGAAGCCTTTAGAGTTCGCTGACTTTGATCTTATTCCGATAGGGTCATAGTCAAAGTGGAAGTTCTCTCCTCCCTTCGGAGAAAGATCCAACATGGGAAGCGGGATACACAGCAGACTCATAGAATGGCAGATGTCCTAAACAACACTCTGGCCTCAGAATCAGCCCTCAAGGCATTCGGATCTGGCTGAAGAGCCCATGAGAGTATAGTAGGCATGGAAAGCCAAGATATCATGGAAAAAAAAAAAAAAAGACCTAAATGAATGATCTTTGTGAGTGAGATCCCAGTGGAAAGAACGGGGCCATCAAAGAAGGAGGTATCTAACATTCTTTTTTATACCTTTCACCTTCCAGGACTTTCTTCCTTCCTTTTTGTCTGATTTATCACTCCCCAAATGGCACAACAGCCAGGGCTGGGCCAGGCAGAAGACTGGACCTAGGAGCTTCTTCTGGGTCCCCCACGTGGGTACAGGAACTCAAATACTGAGGACATCTTCCGATGCTTTCCCAAGTGCATTAGCAGAGAGCTGGATTGGAAGTGGAACAGCCGGGACTCAAACCAGAGCCCACGTCAGATGCCAGTGTGGCAGGCTTTACCCACTACGCCACAATGCCAGCGCAATGTGATAATATTTTCAGGATAACATGAGATAGCATATCAAGTCCTTTAAAGAGTAAGCCACAATGTGAAGGTATTCATTTGTTTTTGTAGATGAAAGAGAGAAATTGTGATTATAGTTATGATGGAAAACTGCTGATTGAACTTACTTTCATATCATGAATAGATTTAAAACACTGTTGTCATTCACAGAGAGTTCAGAGCTCTGATCTTTGAACAAGGTTGACATGCTAGATGAAATCGCTCTCTCTTTTTGAAAAATATTTATTTATTTATTTGAAAGGCAGAGCTAGAGAGGGAGAGACAGAGAGAGTTCTTCCATCCACTGATTCACTCCCCAAATGGTCTCAATAGCCACCCACTGGGCCATTCTGAAGCCAGGAAATAGGAGCTTCTTCCAGGTCTCCCACATGGGTTTAGGGACCCAAACATTTGTGCCATCTTCCACTGATTTTTCCAGCCCATGAGCATAGAGCTACAATTCAAAATGGAGTAGCTAGGACACAACCAGTACCCATATAGGATCAGGCATTGCAAGCAACAGCTTTACCAGCTATGTCCCAACACTGACCCAGCTACAGGAGATCTTTATTTACCTCAGATTCATATCAGATTCATATCTCCAAACTAGGTCATAGAGAAATGGAAACAAATACAGAGCAATAGCTTTGCTGAGAAAACAGGTATTAGGAGGATGTAGAACCATGAGGCTGTTAAAATTTATGGGACACAATATTGAGGAAAAACTATTCAGAGAGTGAAGATCAGGGATCAACAAGGGATCCCTCTTGATTCTTTTATGAAATATGAGATTTCATTTGCACTGGGCGATGCACTGTGGGATCTGAAGAGACCTGAACTGATGGTGAATACAAGCTAGGTAAGAATGACAACCAGTCAAAGCAGATAAATCTCATTTAACACCATGGACGTTCATTTCAATCTTCAGAAAGACTACATTTCTGGAAGAGAGGCAGTCTACACACCAAAGCTTGACAGCAGCAAACTGTTCTATGTGTAAATCAAATAAAACTTAATATTCCTTAAGTAAGGCTAGGTAATTTATATTTAATCAGTGTAGCATCCAGAGTGTCCCGAATACAAACGAAAGTACTAGACAACTCCATAAACAGAAAAATACAGAACAAACAGTAAACAGACACAGGCAGAGAGATGACATATTAGTTACACGAGAAAAGGCTTTGATGTAGCTATGACAAATATGTGCCAGGAATTGAAGGACAATTTTTTATAATAAATAAACAGATGGAAAAATATCAGTAGAGAAATGACAAAACCCTGAAAGACAGCTCTAAAACTGAAAAAAAAAAAAAATGCCATGTCTCTCATGAAAAAAATCATAGACTGGGCACTGCAGAAGAAAAGACCAGTGAATTGAAGATAGTCCATTAAAACTGTGCAAACAGAAACACAAACTATTAAAAAATTAAAACAAAAAGACTGCCAAGAACTATAGGACAATATCAAGCAGAGATACATGCATGTATAAGTGCTTCTACAAATATCACCCCACAATATGAGCGAAAAAGTGAGGATAGTGGTAGCATAAGAACTATGTCTTCAACATATCAAGGAATCATGAATGAATAAAAGCACATATTAAGAAATGACACAGGGGCCGGCGCTGTGGCACAGTAGGTTAATCCTCTGCCTGCAGAGCTGGCATCCCATATGGGTGCCAGTTCTAGTCCGGCTGCTTCTCTTCCCATCCAGCTCTTTGCTGTGGCCTGGGAAAGCTGTAGAAAATGGCCAAAGTCCTTGGGCCCCTGAACCTGTGTGGGAGACCAGAGGAAGCTCCTGGCTCCTGGCTTCAGATTGCCCCAGCTCTGGCCATTGCGGCCATTTGGGGAGTGAGCCAGCGGACAGAAGACCTCGGACAGAAGACCTTTCTCTCTGTCTCTCCTTCTCACTGTCTGTAACTCTTAACTCTCAAATAAATAAATAAAATCTTAAAAAAATGACACAATACATAATTATTTGGAAAAGACAGCATAATAAAGTGATGAGTTAAGTCACAGCTCTAGAACACTGAAAAGAATGGGGCAAGGGACTGCTGTAATTGTTTTGTAACTTTAGAGACTTTTAAAAATGACCTGTATTAATATATGCATTTACTTGAAAACTAGAAAAAATTAATTTTGAAAAAAATGGCTGCTTAAATCAATAAGTAACAGCAGTGGTTTTTTTTTTTTTTTGAATTTATTAGTATATTTTAAAGTAAATACTATAATATAAAATGAAAGAGAAATAATTAGAAAAACATTGTCATCATTATTATATTGTTTTAAATATTACTTAGATCTAGACAGTGATAAAGGTGTATCTTAGAAGCCCTAGAACAGCAATGGAAATTAATTTAAATAAAAGTGGTATGTGTAATTAGATAACATAAGAGATAGAGTAAGCTTTGTAAAGGTACTTGAATAATATAACAAAAGGTAGTTTATTTAATGAGGCAACAAACTCTAGTCTTGATGCCAAATGATATGGAAAAAAGAAACAAGAAACAAATGATAGTATAAAAAAGAAAAAAAAAGAGATGAAATACTTTAAACCAATCATAATGATAATTATATTAATGTAAATGTGAATACACTAAACTTTCCAATTAATAGATAATATCCAATCTGTCTGGAATAAATAACAATATTCAGTCCCCAATATGAAAACATTCCTAGGGAACACCAAACTGCCAGTTGGTGACAATTTGACATTAGACCCGTATCACCCTGAAACAAAGAGTGATTCCCTTTGACTGGAATTGACCCAAATTCTTTATATATCTTTTCTTTTTCTGTTTTACAGAAAACAACCAGCACCAATATTTAAAGTTCTTACAATGTTAGGTCTACAAACACAAACATTGCATGACATGGAGGGATGCATTTTGTAGCTAAAAAGTTGGGAAATGGGCACACAACAATGGAGTACATTTATGTTAGTGCATAAAACACCCACCAGAAGCTACCAGACTGACTTTCCCATAGAGTAGCATGTTATTGACTCACATGAGAAGATATGTTACTGTGTGAGGATGAGCACCATCTTCAAACATGTAATATATATTTTTAATTCACATACAATGAATGGTGCCATCTTGAAGTGATAGAAATCACAGGTCTAAAAACCAAGATGTAAATGTGGCTGGCGCCGTGGCTTAACAGGCTAATCCTCCACCTTGCGGTGCCAGCACACCGGGTTCTAGTCCCGGTTGGGGCGCCGCATTCTATCCCAGTTGCCCCTCTTCCAGGCCAGCTCTCTGCTATGGCCCGGGAGTACAGTGGAGGATGACCCAAGTGCTTGGGCCCTGCACCTGCATGGGAGACCAGGAGAAGTACCTGGCTCCTGGCTTGGGATCAGCGAGATGCACTGGCTGCGGTGGCCATTGGAGGGTGAACCAACGGCAAAAAGGAAGACCTTTCTCTCTGTCGCTCTCTCTCTCACTATCCACTCTGCCTGTCTCAAAAAAAAAAAAAAAAAAAAAAGATGTAAATGTGAAAATATCTTGTTTACCATCACTTTTCCTAATACATGCTCCTGGTATTTTCAACACCAAATTCTGCAAAGCTCTTTGGAGAGCTGTTGTAGTCAATTCGTTCTGAGAGGAGGAGCGTGGTGGGGGCAAGAGGCGCGGAGTCACCACACAGACCCCGGGAGTTGGGTGAAAGTGGGCCAGAGGCGGGCAGCCAGCAGACTCGTTTATTTCAGTTGGTACAGTGGCTTAAATAGCCAAGGCAGCCAATCCAGTCAAGGGGTGGTTTATGCCCTAACCAATCACAGCCTGTTGCCAGGCAGTATCTGAAGCCATCCAATCACAGCCTGTTGCCAGGCAGACTCCGTTGCCAGGTGGGTTTCAAAGCCATTCCTGAGTAACTGACGCTTGCTTGCCAGCGGCCATCTTGGCATGACCTTCTCATTCCACCACAGAGAGCCTACTTAACCAAATGGACAACTCTTCTATTAACTGGTCCAACAAAAGTCACAATAGATTTTGCTCCATGGCTGTTGCCTAAACACTCTGAACATATGCTGAAAACAAGCATAGGCAGAGAACAGTCATCGACCTGATTGCATAATTGTCTAATTATCACAAGGAGATATGCTACTGAAATGAGAGAAGAAGACCTTTGACACCCAGAAGACACACTTGAATATTTTTGGTGCCTCTTGGTGCAATCTTACCAATTAATGGAAGCTATAAGGAGCTACATCATAAGGCCATGATCATCACGTTCTCAGTGACTTCAGACATGAGGTTCTTTATTATGTCATTGATTAAACTCTCTAAATGAGTGCACTGCTAGCCAAAGGTGAGGAGAATCTTGAATGAAGATGGAGATTATGAATATCATTAGTGGCCAAGAAATTGACTTCCTTGGTAGAGGCTACAGTTCAACCCACTTAACTTCTTTAACTATGTTCCTTTAGTAAATTAGGCTCATTAGAGTTCTGATGAATCTTTTCCCAGAAATCCTATGAAGTGGGAGGATTCAGTGATACCTGCCTGGGCAGCCCATCTCTCAGCCTTCTAGCACTTCAATGCTGAATTATTCTGCTGCGCACTGGGAGTACCATTGGCAAGTAATCCCCACATATGAGCCCCCTCTGCAAATTACTTTGAAAGAGTCAATACCAACTCTGTGCAACCTGAAACTAATGACTGAATGACACAGGGACGTAAAATTCCAGTCCACTTTGCTCCAATTCAGGATTTTAGAAGCTATCTCAGATTTGAATATTCGAATATCTCAGACTTGAATATTAACTGACACCTTTGATGTGACTGCATTTTAACCCAACTTCTCCTTCTAAGTAATTACACTTCTATCAGATTCATCATGAGTAAATATTTATTCCAAGATTGTACTTAACAATGAACTTCCTGTGAGTTAATTCATCTGACTGTGATCTGTAACTATAGGATACAGAAAACAGCAAAATCTTTGTGAAAATAAATTAAAGAAAATCTAAATGAATAAAAAATATATTAATAAATTGCAAGGCTCAATATTAATAAGATGTAAAATACCCCTTAAAGTATCATTTGGTTTATATATTCTACTAAATTCTTTGAAAAAATTAATTAGAATTTAACAAGGCAACTCCAAATTGTATGTGGAAGTAATAATTATTTAAAATTATTTAAAACAAACTTGACAATGACAAATTTGAAGAACTTAATATTATTTGACTTTAAAAGAATAAGATACATTAAGACTGTAAGATTCGAATTGAAACTACACAAAAATAAAGGTTATATAGAAGAGGCAAATATGCATAAGAAAAAATAGTCTGTTATCACTAGTCATTAAGGAAATGATAATAAGCAAATTGAGATATATACTTCACACAAGCTAGAATGGTTATAATTAGATTTTGACAACTTTGTAATGTTGGCTTTTTGGCTTGCAGTGTCTTGAATGTCTGTGTTCCTCAAAATTTATATTTTTAAAATTATCATGCATGCAATGGTATTAGAGAGTGGGACCTTTGGGAAGTGATTACACCCTCATGATTGGAATCAGTGCCTTATAAAATAAACCCCAGGGGACTTCCTTTTCCTTCTCACAATATGCGAACACAACTAGAACCAAAAGGTAAGATAGCATCAAACATCAAACCTGCTGGCTCTTTGGTCTTGGATTTTCCATCTTCCAAAACTGTAAGAAATAAGTTTCTGTTGTTTATAAGTCATCCAAAGTTATTTTGTTATAGCAGCTGATGTTATCTAAGACACAAAACAACCAAAATTCTCATCTTATGCTGCTAAAGCATTATTTGCAATGTTTTATAAATCAAATATATATTTACCCTTTGGTTTAGCAATTCCATTCTTAGTATTTATCTAAGTAAATGAAAAATTATAACAAATATTTCTAGGGTATTTTTTTTTTATTTTTATTTTTTGATAGGCAGAGTTAGACAGTGAGAGAGCGAGCCAGAGAGAAAGGTTTTCCCTCGGTTGGTTTACCCCACAAATGGCCGCTAAGGCTGGTGCGCTGTGCCGATCTCCCAGTCTCCCGTGAGGGTGCAGGGCTCAAGCACTTGGGCCATCCTCCACTTCCCTCCTGGGCCACAGCAGAGAGCTGGACTGGAAGAGGAGCATCTGGGACAGAACTGGTGCCCCAACTGGGACTAGAACCCGGTGTGCCGGCACTGCAGGCAGAGGATTAGCGCCAGCCTAGGAAATTGTTATAGTAACTTTATTTATTACAGCTCAAAAATGAAAATAATACATATGTTCCTCAATAATAAAATGGAAACACAAATAATTCCTCATTCATAAAATGGAATTCACTAATAAAATACAATAAATCAGTTATGGCTGCAAGAACTTGGATGATTTCAAAAATAGCCCATTTATGTGAATTTCTACAATAGGCAAAACAAATGGATCATGACAAAAATCAGATATTAACTGCCTCTGGGACTTACTGATTGAGAAGGGAGAATATTTCTGGAGTGGTAGTAATGTTCTATCTTGAAGAGAGGTTGAGTAACACAGGTGTATGAATTTATGCACTTAGTCACACATTAAACTTATGGATTACTGGATTCCATTACTGGATTCCACTGCATAAAAGAAGCACTTCAAGGAACAGGCAGTATGCTGCAATGTTTCTCAGTGTCACAAACAAATTATAAGCTGATTGTTTGTAAGACCACACAACTCAATTTTGTCTTCTCTTCCTCATTATAAAATGCTTCTTTCTCTAGTCAATTAGCAGATAAATATTTAATAAGCATCCATTATATACCAAGTACTATAATCTCAGATTTCCTGTGTCTGATATGTCAGGGCAGATAGCCACCTAGTTAATTAACTTACAAGTCCAGACTTAGTATGTTTCTTTTTCTTTGTCATTTGTAAGAACACTGGGAAAGTTATTATGGAATAAAAATGAACCATTAAGCATTTTTCTGTCAATGATAAACAAATTGGGGAGAATTATTTTGTTTGCAAAATCCCTAGCCCTTATGCAATAAGTAAAGGTTTCCATTTTTTAAGTTGAATTCTTTCAAACTCTCAAAAGTATTTAATAGAAATGCAAAAAAAAAAAAAGACTAATTCAGATTGGAGTTTTTAATTTCTCTCTGTCTTATAGTGTAGTCCTAATTTAACAATTACCTGAAGACCTTCATAGTATACATATTTTGAAGACTGATTTATTTATTTGATAGTCAGAGTTAAAAAGAGAAATGGAGACACACACACAGAGAGAGAGAGAGAGAGAGAGAGAGAGCGCTTCCACCTACTGGTTCACTCCCCATATGACAAGAGCCAGGTTTGAGCTGGGTGTAAGCCAGGAGCCAGGAGTTTCATCCAGGTCTTCCACATGGTTAACAGGGGCCCAAGCACCTGGAGCATCCTCTGTTGCTTTTTCCAGGCCATTAGCAAGGACCTGAATTGGAAGTGGAGGCATTGGGATACAAACCGGCACCCTTATGGGATGCTAGAGTTGCAGGCAGTGGCTTTACCTACTATGCCACAATGCCACCCTGTGAGTTTTGATTATACTGGTGGAGACTCTATTTTAAAAAGACTATGTACCCAGGTTCTTACAATGTTATTATAAAGAGGCAGGCATTAGAAATAAATATGCAGAGGCTCATTGCACTAAGGGTTTCTCTTTTGGCCTTATCTTTGATGACTCTCCCTCTATTCCATGGGCTTTTTAGCTCTCTTTGCATTGTCCCATCTCAACAGTGACTGAATTGACCAGAATGTGTCTTGGTTATGAGTTACTCCTTGAAAGGTTCTTCTAATTTGATTGGTTTCAGTCTCCATCATGTAGCCTCTTCGCTGACCTTGGTCTACACCCCACAAATACTACATTGTGATCAAGAGCTCCTCCTAGTCTGGAAACAGACATCAAAAGCATGAGGCTATGAGATGCTGGATTCTGGGGGAGCAAAAGCTCTATCCAGGCACTGAGTGTGTGAGGAAAGGTCATGTGTGGGACTCTAAGTTGAAAGGGATGAAGAAAAGGAAGTGAGAAACAGTCAGAAGGTTTCTGACCCTGGGAATTACACCTGCCAACAACACATTTCATATTCCTTTGTTTTCTTAAATAATGCATATGAAAAAAGTTATTGATCTCAGGGACATTTAAGTCATTTGAGCGCCCAAACACTTCTCAGCTTTTCCTCTTTACTTTGAGAAGAACTTCTATTTCCCTTTCTCTACCTTTTTTCCTTGGCATTCTGCTCTTCTCCTATTTTTTTTTACAAGATCATTCATCTATTTGCACGTTTTCAATTTCTTTCTCAATATTTTTGAGTTCTAACTCTATATATCCATGTTGGTACCTTTTCTTCTATTTTCTATTTTCTTTGAAAACAAGTCATGACCTGTTAATCCCAGTGCTAACTTCTTCTTAATGACAGAATATTTGCTGACAAAATTATTTGAAGGTCTTCACAGCCAAAGCATGTATTTTCTTTTTTCCATTCTCTTACATACTACCATGTTGTCTCTGTCCCTGTTTTACCTCCATCTGTTCTCCCTGATACCTCTTTGCTGCATTAAAAACAAAAAAGGCTGATTCACTAAAGACCATAAAACACTTTTAGTAAAATTACTTCCTTCCTGGTTTGCTTAAAACAAGTAGAGCAGGAGTATATTTTGAGTATATTTTGAAGAAAAGCAGTACCCATATGGGTGGGTAAAAATTGGAAAGCTACTCCACTCCCAGTTCAAGATAATATGCCTTTGTTGAGGTCTGGCTATGGCTCTGACAGTGTTTAAATGCTAGAGAAAAGAAAAAAGGAGAAAAAAAAAACTGATTGTTGATTTCTTGAAGGCTGGATGAACTCTGAAAAAGAATTCAGGAAATTATAATGAAAATTTTTTCTTACTATAAAAAATGTCATAAAATGTTGAACCTAACAAAAGGGGAATATTAACACTTTTGCAATCATAATGAGAAACTTCAGCATATTTTTCTTCCCCCAAATCAGCTAGACAATGGAGGATTTTAATGACATTATTATACGGATACTGCTTTCAAAAGCTAGGTCTCATTCATGTGAAACACATGTGTGATATTGCCAAAAATGACCGAATACAGGCTCAGAATGTAAGGTGCTCAAAATAAAAATGAATAGATTTATGAATATTTCATGTAGAGAATTTACATTCACATTAAAGCAAAGAAACAAATGCAAAAATCTTCAAAGTAAACAAACCAAACCAAAACAAAACAAACAAACAAAAATACAAGCAAAAGATAATCTGGCCGGCCGGGAAGATAATAACCCTCTTACACTGAAAGTGTATATTCATTGGAAGCCCAGGGAGAATAATTTGCGTTAAACTGCTAATGAAAAAATATTATAAAATAATCTTTCTATTAAAGTCAAAAGCAAGCTATAATGTCCATTACTATACTAAAATGTTAGCCAATGTAAAAAGAAAAGAAATTACATTAAAAAGTCATAAATGCTATAGATCATTATATTAATTTAATAAATTCTTTATGGGGAAAACTATTATATTTAGAGTAGGTGAATCTAGAAATATAACAGAATTGAATTGCATTGCATAAATGTAAATAGCTTTCATAAATCCTGCCACACACAAAATGCCCAGCAACAATAATCATCAGGGAATCGAATCCACAATGAAATATCACCTAACTCTTGTTAGATTTACCATTATCAGAATGATAAAGTATAACAAGTGCTGGTGACGATCTGGAGAAAGGGAATTTATACAAACTTATCAGTGGAAATGTAAATTAGTATAGCCATTGTGGAACAGAGTATGAAGTATTTCCAAAAAACTAATAATAGAAATACCATATGATCCATCTTCCCACTCTTGATATGTAGCCAAGGGAAATAAAATTACTCTATCATGGAGATACCCACACTTTCATGCACCCAACACTATTTACAATAAATAAAAAATGGATACATACTATGTGTCCATCCACTGATAAATGGATAAAGATAATGTATTACATACATATATATACAATGGAATACCATTGAGCCTTAAATACATGGAATATTGTCATTTGCAGCAATATGAATGAAGTGGCAGTCATTATGCTTAGCAAAATAAGCCAGGCATATGATCTCATAATACCTGTCATATAAAAAAATTGATCTCATATAATTTAACAGAATAGCAGTGGTTACCTTGAGAGTAGGGTTCAGGATAGGATGGGGGAAAGCTTCTTAATGGTTACTATGTCAGACATTGATAGGAAAAGAAAGTCATGATATTCTATGTCATGGGGGACTATGGATAATGGTGATGCACTATATATCTCCTTTAAAAACTAGAAAGATTTTGAATGTTTTCAATACAAAGTAATGTTAAATATTTGAAAAGATATGTATATTTACTTCATTTGAAAATACACAGTCTATGCATGTCTAAAAACATCAATGACATCCCAAAAATATGTACAATTTTAGATGTCAGTTAAAAATTTAAGAAAATCTAAAGAGAAATATAGCTGAAGAAAAGAGAATAATTTTTAAATGGGATTATATTCACTTCAAAAAAGAAAATTATAAAAACATACTGAAAGGCATGGCCACTTCTAAATAAATAAAGAAATATAACAGTTTGTGAATGAAAATTTTTAACATAGGTTTTCCTCATTATTACAAAACAATTTTATTGAATACAACTCAGTTTTTATAATCAACAAAATCCACAAAAGTAAATAGAATACTAAGAAATAATCTTATAATAAAATATTTTAAAAAACAGCAATTCATTGAAGAAAAGCAACAGCATGCTAAGTGATCATAGAACAATTGACCAAACATTTGATAAATAAGCTAAACTTTATCTCATTATCATCATAAAAAATAAATTGTAGATGAATTCAAGCAAACTAAAACGAAGTATTACAATGTTACAAGAAAATATAGCTAGTGCTTTTTTTGTTGTTGTCGTGTTTATGGAATAGGGTAAATGATCCAAAAAAAAAAAAAACAGCCATGATAAATAAAAAATATAGATATAAGTGCTAAACCAAAAGTAATAAAGTAAGTTCCACTGATATATCATTAATAAAATTAAATGGTAAATAAAGACAGATAGAAAATGTTTTCAATGTATATGATGCTAAAATATCCAAAATAATACTTCTCAAAACCTCCCTGGTGAACAGTCAGTTGTTTTCTATTTTTGATATTTTCTGAACCAATAAATTTAGTATAGTAAAAAATTAGTTATCAGAGAAGGACATATAAACTAGCAGGACATATAAAATGTCTTTTATGTAATGTTGTTTAGTCATACAATTACTTCACTTACTTCCAGTTTCTCAACTTTCCTAGTTGCAGATCAGTAATAAACCACTGGTGAAGCATCAGAGGTCCACATCACACTCTGAGCTAAACAGATCTTAATATATCCTACAGATCAGTAGGGAAATAAGTAAAAACTAAACTCAAAAATGAATTAAGCATGTTAGAAAAAAATCACAGAGATTCACAGGTACTTAATTAATATATGAAAACATATTAGTAAGTCCTGGGAAGCTGGACCTGGTAAACTAAGTTGACACAGCTTCTAAAATTTAATTACTTCAAGTCTTAGGAAAATTGTAGTGAAATGGGCTTCCATATATTGCTGATGAGAGTATAAAATGATATAAATATTTTAAAACTGGTTCATACTAAAACTTAGCAGATACTAAATAACCAAAACTCTGAAACACATAACTTCTATTTCATTCTATACTATAGAGGAAAACATGCATACTTGCACCAGTAGACTGTAGAAAGAATTTTTGCATGATTGTTTACACAGTGATAAATTGCTGCTCTTTCACCATCTAATCCATCCTCTACATTAGACAGTATCATATTTTGACATTTAAATGTATTGCTTCAGAGCTCTGAAAAATTTTGCTGGTTTCTTTTTACGTTTACACTAATACTTAAATTCTTTACTAAATCTACAACTCCTGTGTCTTCTGGTCTCAGCCTATTCATGTTGTAGCAGTTCTTATTCCTACTTTACAACATTTTTAATAAAGTGATTAATTGATACAAGCCTTAAATTCCAGTGATAATAAAGAAGTCAAATTAAAAGGAGTTTGGATATATCCTGGCTTTCAATGTCAATCATAGACCGTTATACCCTCCATCTCTTCTTTTAACTCTACTTTGTCTTGACATTTCCACTTTTGAGATAGTTAGTGTGATATATTATGACTTTTTTTATAAAGGGAAACTTTTTTTATAAAGGGCTATGCATGATGCACAGAAAATAGGGAATAACAACTTAAGTAATAGAGAAAAGAGAGAGGAGAAAGTGAGATCATAGATTAGAAATGCACATGACTAAAAGATGAGAACCTGTGATAACTAGGTGTCAGCAAGGTCAAGTAGATACTTAACTTACAGGGTTCTGGTTACATAGGCATTGGAGTTTGCAAATGGATTGCACTCCCCACCAGTCCTCAAACACAGAAAGCTGCCACATACTCTCCTACTTCTTTGACAACTCCCCTTAGCCCTGTTCCTTCTACAGAGAGTCATACATAATTACCTTAAAGCCCCAGCGAAGATGGCCCTCACCGTCACTGTGGGCAGGTACAATCATTCACAATATACACAAATTCTATTGAAAGAAAGACATTATGATCACATCACAATTAATCTCTTCACTGCTAAAGAAGTTAAATCCCAATGGCCCGTATTCATGTACAGATTAGCTCAGATGGAAAAAGGAAAGCTACTGATAATGAATCATGCAGTAAATACAGGAGCTTATTAATAAATAAAACCCCTTCAGGATGGAGACTCAGAGTTGAAGCAAGAAATGTCTAACAAATGGAAAAGGGTGAAAATTAGAAACATAGTATAAAACTTTACAGAAATGGGGGTAGAAATTTTTTAAAGCTGTAAATATATTTTTGTCCTTACTGAAGGAGATTGCATAAATAATCAGGTGACAGAAAAAAAAAAACTTGAATTCATGGGATTGAACAGTTTTGTTTTGATGAATTCTATAAAAAAATAGGCTAATTGTGAAAAAAAGTAAAATTTTATTAAGTAAAAAAAATTCCTTATTTTAGTCGTTCAGTCTTAGTCTCAAAGTAATTATTTTATAAGCATAGGGTGTCTATTGCAATGCTTTAATATAAAAGTATACCTTGATCTCTATATATTCTCATACTTTTGGTCCATCGTAGCACATTTTATTTTTTTCTTTTTAATTCACATAACGTAGTCACCTTCCCTGTGATTAGATCCTGGCTGTACTAGTTTATATTTATGTGATTTTTTTTTCAAAATATCTAACATTTAATCAAGGAACCTGGTATAGGCAGTCATATTATTTTCCAGTACATGGGTACCTACTCTGCTGACTCATTTCAGGAACATTATTGAGAATTTTTTTTTAAAATTTTCATAGACTTTTATTTAGTAAATATAAATTTCCAAAGTACAGTTTATGGATTACAATGACTCCCCCCCCCATAACTTCCCTCCCACCTGCACCACTCCCATTTCCTGCTCCCTCTCCCATTCCATTCACATCAAGATTCATTTCAATTATCTTTATATACAGAAGATCAATTCAGTATACATTAAGTAAAGATTTCAACAGTTTGTACCCACACAGAAACACAAAGTGTAAAATACTGTTTCAGTACTAGTTATAGCACTAATTCAAATAGTACAACACATTAAGGACAGAGATCCTACATGAGGAGTAAGTACACAGTGACTCCTGTTGTTGACTTAACAATTTGACACTCTTGTTTATGGCGTCAGTAATCTCCCTAGGCTCTAGTCATGAGTTGCCAAGGCTATGGAAGCCTTTTGAGTTTGCTGACTTCGATCTTATTTAGACAAGGTCATAGTCAAAGTAGAAGTTTTCTCCTCCCTTCAGAGAAAGGTACCTCCTTCTTTGATGGCCAGTTCTTTCCATTGGGATCTCAATCGCAGAGATCTTTCATTTAGGTTTGTTGTTGTTGTTGTTGTTGTTGTTGTTGTTGTTTTTTCCAGAGTGTCTTGGCTTACCATGCCTAAAATACTCTCATGGGCTCTTCAGCCAGATCCGAATGCCTTAAGGGCTGATTCTGAGGCCAGAATGCTGTTTAGGACATCTGCCATTCTATGAGTCTGCTGTGCATCCCGCTTCCCATGTTAGATCGTTCTCTCCCTTTTTTGTTCTATCAGTTAGTATTAGCAGACACTAGTCTTGTTTGTGTGATCCCTTTGACTCTTAGACCTCTCAGTGTGATCAATTGTGAACTGAAATTGATCACTTGGACTAGTGAGATAGCATTGGTACATGCTACCTTGATGGGATTGTATTGGAATCCCCTTCCATGTTTCTAACTCCACCATTTGGGGTCAGTGAGCTTGAGCATGTCCCAAATTGTACATCTCCTCCCTCTCTTATTCCCACTCTTATATTTAACAGGGATCACTTTTCAGTTAAATTTAAACACCTAAGAATAAATGTGTGTTACTTACTGAGTTCAACCAATAGTATTAACTAGAACAAAAAAAAATACTAAAAGGGATAAAGTATTAAATTGTACATCAACAGTCAGTACAAAGGCTGTTCAAGTCACTGTTTCTCATAGTGTCCATTTCACTTCCCCAGGTTTCCCCCTTGGTGCTTGGTTAGTTGTCACCGATCAGGGAGAACATAAGATATTTGTCCCTTTGGGACTGGCTTAATTCAGTCAACATGATGTTTTTCCGATTCCTCCATTTTGTTGCAAATGACTGGATTTCATTGTTTTTGACTGCTGTATAGTATTCTATAGAGTACATGTCCAGTCTACTGTTGATGGGCATTTGGGTTGATTCCAGGTCTTAGCTATTGTGAACTGAGCTGCAATAAACATTAAGGTGCAGACAGCTTTTTTGTTTGCCAATTTAATTTCTTTTGGGTAAATTCCAAGGAGTGGGATGGCTGGGTTGTATGGTAGGGTTATATTCAAGTTGAGACCATGTGTGAAATACCACAAGTGGAATTTAAAGAAATTCTAAGCATCTACATCTGAAGGAAAGAGAATTAAAAATCTCTCAGAACTTATTTGGAAGTCAAACTTCAAAGAATGTTGAATTTTCCATTCTGGAAGTTCTCCTACACCAAAAATTTTAACTCCCGCTCTGGAAGGAGTGGGACTTTAATACTTCGGATAGCGATTTCTGTATAGATGTATTTAAGAATAATAACCCCCAGATTCTCCTGACATTTGTTTTTATTAATGGGCCATTCCCCATTGTTAGAAAATGGCAGAGCTCCCACCACTAACACCACTTTAAGATCATGCAGAGGGTTCATATGAATAGAGAATATTCTAAAATATGGCTTGCTTGTTTAGTATATCCTAACATTCAGATTTGTACTAAGGACAAATTCCCAAAGTTGTTATGGAGGCACACTGCATTCAAAGGGGAGAGAGGAAATCTCCCCTGTGATTATTGCAAGATCTGGCTAATATGTTCTAGAAGATGTATGAATAGTATGGCCTTGTATCTTGTGGGTTCAGAAGATAGAGTTCAAAAAGTGAAAAAAAATAATTGCGGACCACTGTACAGAATTTAATATTATAACAAGGAGACTGTGATAATATGCTAGGAAGGTCCTTTTTGAAAAATAGAATATGTATTCAGTTGAATGGCAGAATTACAGAGAGAGAGAAAGAGAGATATCTTTCTTTTACTGGTTCTTTCCCCCAAATGGTCATAACAGACCATGCTAGACCAGGCTGAAGCCAGGAACCTGGAACTCCATCCACTTCTCCCTCAAGGATGTCTAAGGATTAGGGCCATCTTCTGCTGGTTTTCCAGGCACATTAGCAGGGAGATGGATTGGAAGTGGAGCAACTAGGACTCGAACCAGCACTTAGATGTTATTCTGGCTTTGCAGATGGCAGTTTAACATGCTGTGCTACAACACTGGCCCATGGAAGGACCTTGAAACCTTGGAGAAAATAATGACTCATCCACAGGAAGCAGAAATGCCAGAAAATATTGTGACAGATAGTGAAGGAAACTATCAAAAGACAGAAAAGTAAACATGCTGAACTGGATACTACTTAAGGTCAGAAGACCCACTAATGTTTTTGGAATGACCCGGAGGATATTCCTTTTATTTTGACAATAAGGATTGTGCTGATGAGAAGGTCATTGGGTATTATTGAAAAGCCAAATGGTGAGGATGATCTGTAGTTCAGTGTAAAAACAGGAAATGTTACAGAATTAAATTCCATAGCAATAATGAGGATGATAATATCTTGAAACAAAAATGATGGGGTCTTGGCATGAACCACCAGAAGCAAAGTATATGTAGTTACTATATTAAGTGACATAATTGAAATGGAGGCCAATGGAAAGTTTAGCATACATATGGACATGGTAAACTATAGTCACGTTAGAAATATTGTCAAGAAATATAGGCAGTGTAAGGATTACTGAAGGAATCAAGGGAATCTGTGTGATCAGAAGCCTGATGGTGGAAGAACCAACCAAATTCATTATATCTTATCAGACCCAGAACACCATAGCAAATATATTCAATAGTATTATCTTCAATAGTTGTCAAAAGTGACCTGTGGATATTTGCTGGTATAATCATGTAAATTACATCTGAATTGACAATGATATTCAATAATTCACAAGCCTTCATGGCCCCTATTATAGATGGAAGGGAGGCAAGTGATATTTTGTGGGGTTTTTCAAATGAGTAGACAGGACCTGGGAGCAATCATACTAAGAGCATGCTGCTGGATAGCATTGCAATCCCACAGTTATTTAGAGGGTACCAGCAATTCTATAAGCCAACAGACACGTAAGCAAGGTTATACATCAACTAAGGGTTGGGAAAAGGAATTTGGACTGGTAGTCTAAGATAGGGAACAGAATTGTAGTGTAAATCTTCAGAGACAGGCCCATTTAATTGCTTGTGCAAGTTTACAAATACCCGAAAACACCTCAGATACCAATTAGCAGCCATTAGCCCTGCGTTGTTCCCACTGCCACATTCCTTTGGGGGTGGATGTGCCCATCCCCAGGCCTATTTTGGCATGAACAGAAACTGCAGACATGCCTCTAATTTCAGAACAGATTGCTGTCTGAGAGACACTTATGCAGTATCTTCTACAATATATTATCCAAGGTCAAGATCACAGTGAGCCCACTGCATCCTTAGACTCACCTGGTGGTAACTTCCTACATCTCACATATTAAATTAGAATAGTCATACTTGACTATTGGCACAATCTACATACTGGTTATTTGTTCTGGGTAGAACTATCTTAAGAAAATTAACTGGAAATGACGGAAACTGCCTCATCCCAAGTAGAAAACAAAACAAAACAAAAAATGAATTCCAGGAGGAAATGCACAAATTAATGCCATCCTCAAAAATTTACAGAATACAGGAGTATTGGCCCCTTTCACATAACAATGTATTTCATCAGATTGCCTCTTATGAAAAGCAAAAAGAAAGGTGCCAGCACCGTGGCATAGTAGGTTAATCCTCCACCTGCTGTGCCGGCATCTCATGTGGGTGCCAGTTCTAGTCCTAACTGCTCCTCTTCCAATCCAACTCTCTGCTATGGCCTGGGAAAGCAGTAAAAGATGGCCATGTGCTTGGGGCCCTGCATCCCTGTGGGAGACCTGGAAGAAGCTCCTGGCTCTTGGCTTCGGATCAGCACAGCTCTGGCCATTGAGGCCATCTGGGGAGTGAACCAGCCGAAGGAAGGTCTTTCTCTCTGTATCTTCCTCTCGTTGTCTGTAACTCTACCTCTCAAATAAATAAATAAATAAAATATTTAAAAAGAAAAGCAAAAAAAGGGTGTATCATAACAAATAACCATGGATTATTGTGAACTTAACATGGATCAAACATAAAATCCAATATAGCATTGTTTTGGGATAAAGAAACTACATCAAATAATAGTGGCAAGTAATTTTGCTCAGAGGTCTGGGTTCTACTTATTCTACCACACATTGAACCACTTAACCTTATATATTGCCACATCAGCTCCTTAAAAACACAGCTAAGTTTCCATCTTAGAGGTGAAACTGTGAAAAGAGGCTACATTGCACAATTTGTTATACAACACAATGCTCACTCTATCTGCTATGTCTTTGGTAGATAAAATATGTAAGTCTAGAAGCTAAGTAGGAGTAGAGCTGGCACTGTTTAACATCACCCCAACTGAGTCATTTGGGAAAATCTTTTCCCATTTTCTGTAAGTCCACGAGTCCTTGTATGTGGCATAAAAGTTTCATCAAACCCTATGCTTTGGCTATGCTCATTTCATGTTCTTTGTTCAAAGAGACCAGAAAAATAGAAGAACTGTAACATTTTGTCAGAAATAACTGAGCCGATAACAAGGAGGAGGAAGTTCTAGAATTTTCCAGGCCCAATCTAAATGTTAAAGGAACAGATACACCACTATAAAATGGAAAGAGCTTGGTAACTGGGATTCATGCTTCATGATTACAGGTCTGAATTATTCCTTCAGATAAATTATCAAGACCAACTAACAACTAGCCAAGAGCTGGCACACATGCAGCAATTTTTGAGATCAACTGTTTTATTGAAGACTATAAATCATCTCACTAACCTTTCTTTTGAACATTTTTTTTTTTTGACAGGCAGAGTGGACAGTGAGAGAGAGAGAGACAAAAAGAAAGGTCTTCCTTTTCCGTTGGTTCACCCCCCAGTGGCCACAGTGTCTGGCGCACTGTGGCCGGTGCACCATGCTGATCTGAAGCCAGGAGCCAGGTGCTTCTCCTGGTCTCCTATGCGGGTGCAGGGCCCAAGCACTTGGGCCATCCTCCACTGCACTCCCGGGCCACAGCAGAGAGCTGGCCTGGAAGAGGAGCAACCGGGACAGGATCCAGTGCCCCGACCAGGACTAGACCCTGGTGTGCCAGCACCGCAGGCAGAGGATTAGCCTAGTGAGCCGTGGCACTGGCCTCTTTTGAACATTTTTTACAAAAAAAAAGTAGATATGACTAATAATTATCTTAAAGAATCACTTCTCAAATACGTGAACTTATCACAGCTGCTCTATTTTAGAACCAGAACTTGACTAGGGCCTGCAAAAGTAGTGGAGGATGGCCCAAGTCCTTGGGTCCCTGCACCAGTGTGGTAAAACTGGTAGAATCTCCTGGCTCCTGGCTTTGTATCATTGTGGCCATTTGGGGTGTGAACCAGTGGGTAGAAGGTCTTTCTCTCTCCCTCTCACTGTCTCTAACTCTACCTCTCAGATAAATAAATAAAATCTTTAAAAAATACAATTGACACCTCAACGGAATATTTACAGACTAGATGAACTAGATGAAGTGGAAGAAAGAATTTGAGCTAGATGAAAGGTCTTTTCAAATACATAATAACACAAAATAGAAGGAAAAAAATATTATAAGACTTAAAAAAAACACAAAATGAAAACACACATTATAAATGTTGTGGAAGGGAAGAGAAGAAAAAGGCTTAGAAAGATTTTAATGAGATAATAGCTTACTGTCTACGACCATACCACCCTGAACATGCCCAATCTTGTCTGATCTCAGAAGCTAAGCAAGGTCAGGCCTGGTTAGTATTTGGATAGGATATAATAACTTAATACTTCCAAAATTTGGGGGAAAATATGCACATCTAGATCCAAGAATCTTATAGGACTCCAAAAAGATGTTACCAAAAAAGTTCCTCTCCAAGATACAGAATAATTAATCTTTATCCAGGATAAAGAGAGAATTCTAAAATTAGTCCAGTCACATATAAGGGAATTCCTATTAAACTAACAATATTTTTAAAGATCTTTTTCACCCAGAAACCTTTTATTTATGGTATACATACTTCATACATTTCATAAATACTACTTTAGTAACACAGTGATTCTTCCCACCCTACCCTACCCTACCCACCCTCCCCCCACTACTATTCCCATTCTTATTTTTAACTAAGTTCTATCTTCAATTAACTGTATACAGATACAATTAATCCTACACTAAGTATAGAATTCAACAAATAGTATTAAAAAAAAATGTTCCTCAACAGTCTAGCAGCGGCTATTCAAAGTCATCACATCTCAAAGTGCCAAAATCTCTTCTACCAATTACTTTTTAGGTGCTCTATGAGTTACCACAAATCAGGGAGAACATATGATATCTGTCCTTTGATGACTGGCTTATTTCACTAAGTATAATGTTTTCCAGTTGCATCCATTTTGTTGCAAACAACAGGATTTCATTTTTTGTACCACTGTGTAGTATTCTATGGTATATATGTCCTATAAATTCTTTATCCAGTCTTCAGATGATGGAAATTTTGGTTGATTCCATACATTAGCTATTGTGAATTGAATTGCAGTGAACATGGGAGTAGATAACACTTTGATAAGCTGATTTCTTTTGGTTTGGGTAAATTCCCAGGAGTGGCATGGCTGGGTCATATGGTAGGTCTATATTCAGATTTCTGGAGTATCTCACTAATAATATATTTCTAAGCAGAAATTTTAGAAGCCAGAGAATGGATGTTGTATTCAAAATTCTAAAAAGAACATTTCAATATTAGAATGTGAAGATGAAGAGATGGATGAAATGGCAGAAATGATATTCAAAAAATTAATCATAGGATTACTTAGAAGCAGTCAGAAGCAAATCCATGAATTAAAGAAATCCACACAAGGCATTAATGTAAATTTCCCATGATATTGTGATTTTAAAGAGAAATCAGAATGCAATATTAGAAATGAAAAATCAAATAGATCAAATGAAAAATGCAGTGGAAAGCCTTAACAACAGACTTGGTGAGGAAAAAGAATGAACATCTGAGCTAGAAGATAAATCTTCGGAAATTTTTCAGTCAGACCAAAAAAAGAAGAAGAATGACAGAGAGGAGGAAAAGGAGGAGGAAGAGAAGGAGAAGGAAAAGGAGAAGAAGAAGAAGAAATGAGAAAAATTAAATTAAAAACAGTGTTGGAGATTTATAGGCTACTAGCAAGTTACTCAACATATGGGTCCCAGGAATTTCTGAAGGCAATTTGGTGAAAGAGACATCATAGTACAGAAAGTACATAGAATTCCTAATTAAAAAAAAAAAAAGATTTTCGACATGATACATTGTAGTCAAACTTTCAATGGTAAAACACATAAAAAAGATTCTAAAAAATTCATGAGAGAAATGCCAGATTACTTTTAGAGGATATCCAATTGCACTCACAGCTGAATTCTCATCAGACACCCTGCAGTCTAGGAGAGAATGATGAGACTTACTCCAAACATAAAGAGAAAAAAAAAAAAACTGTTAACCCAGAATACTCTACTATGCAAAACTCAATAATGAATGAAGGTGAAATAAAGATCTTCCATAACAAACAGAAATTGAAAGAATTTGTTGCCATTCATCCATCCTTACAAAAGACTCTTAAAGTTGTGGTACACACAGAAGCACAGAAAGATATATATCATTATGAAAGCATGTGAAGGCAGAAAATACCCCAGTAAAAATATAAAAGAAATTCAAACACAGAAAGTTTATGGAAAATGGCAAGGCTGAGTCATTACTTATCATTTTAACATTGACTGTAAATGGCCTCAACTATCCAGTTAAAAGATATAGACTGGCAGAATGGATTAAAAAACATGACACATCCATTTCATTCCTATAAGAAACATGCCTAGGCAACAAAGATATCCACAATTTAATGTAAAAGTATGGAAAAAAAATTCCATGATAGCAGAAAGCAAAAAAGAGATTGTATAGCCATCCTAATATCAGGCAAAATAGATTTTAACAGAAAAACTGTTAAAAGAGATAAAGAAGGGCAATATGTAGTAATTAATGGATCAATTCTACAGGAAGAGGGGACTATAATCAATGTATATGCACCCAAACACAGGGTACCTGGCTACTTAAAAGAAATGTTAATGGATCTGCAGGGAGAAATAGACTCAAAAATATGATAGTAATGGGGGAATTCATCACCACACTTTCATCAATGGACAAATCAAGCAAAAAGAAAAATCAACAACAAAAAAAAATAGAGCTGTTGACACTATAAACCAAATGCATCTAGTAACATGTATAGAACATTTCATCCCACAGCTGCAGAGTACATATTCTTCTAATCATTGCATGGAACTTTCTCTAGAATAGACCATATTCTAGGCATAAAGCAAGTCTCAGCAAATTCAAAAACATTGAAATCATACCATGCATCTTTTCTTACCACAATACAATGAAACTGGAAATCAACAACTCAAGAATCTCTAGAATATATGCAAATACTTGGACTGAATAACATTCTCCTGAATAAGCTGTCACAGAAGAAATCTAAAAAGAAATTTAAAAAATTCTGGAAATGAATGAAGATGACAATACAGCATATCTAAACTTATGGGATACAGCAAAAGCAGTGTTAAGAGGGGAGTTAATAGCAATTGTTCCCTTCATCAAGAAATTGGAAAGTCTCCAAATAAATGAACTATAATTCTTAAGGACCTAGAAAAAAATCAATCCAAACTCAAAATTAGTAATAGAAAAGAAATAATTAAAATGACAGAAGAGGCCGGCGCCGCGGCTCACTAGGCTAATCCTCCGCCTTGCGGCGCCAGCACACCGGGTTCTAGTCCCGGTCGGGGCACCGATCCTGTCCCGGTTGCCCCTCTTCCAGGCCAGCTCTCTGCTGTGGCTGGGGAGTGCAGTGGAGGATGGCCCAAGTCCTTGGGTCCTGCACCCCATGGGAGACCAGGAGAAGCACCTGGCTCCTGCCATCGGAACAGCGCGGTGCGCCGGCCACAGCGCGCTACCGTGGCGGCCATTGGAGGGTGAACCAACGGCAAAAAGAAGACCTTTCTCTCTGTCTCTCTCTCTCACTGTCCACTCTGCCTGTCAAAAAAAAAAAATGACAGAAGAAATAAGAAAAATAAACCAAAATCATAAAAAGGTCAGTGAAATGAAAAGCAGGTTATTAAAACAATAAACAAAATTGATACACCATTGGCTTAACTAACAAAAAAAAAACAGAGAGAAGAGCCACATCAATTAAATCAGAGAGATGAAAATGGAAATGTAACAACAGATACCACAGAAATAAAAAGAATCATCAGGAATTACTACAAACAGCTGTATGCCAAAAAATTGGGAAACCTAGAACAAATATATAGATTCCTAGACACATACAGTCTATCCAAGTTGAGTTATTAAAACACAGATAATCTTTTTTTTTTAACTTTTATTTAATGAATATAAATTTCCAGTGTACAGCTTATGGATTACAATGGCTTCCCCCTCCCATAACTTTCCTCCCACCCGCAACCCACCCCTCTCCCGCTCCCTTTCCCCTTCCATTTGCATCAAGATTCATTTCCAATTCTCTTTATATACAGAAGATCAATTTAGTATAAAGATTTCAACAGTTTGCACCCACATAGAAACACAAAGTGAAACATACTGTTTGAGTACTAGTTATAGCATTAAATCACAATGTACAGCACATTAAGGACAGAGATCCCACATGAGGAGCAAGTGCACAGTGGCTCCTGTTGTTGACCCAACAAATTGACACTCTAGTTTATGGCGCCAGTAACCACCCTAGGTTGTCGTCATGAGTTGCCAAGGCTATGGAAGCCTTCCAAGTTTGCCGACTCTGATCATATTTAGACAAGGTCATAAAAGACAGAGTGAGGATACTAACCAATGATCCTAAGAGTGGCATTTACCAGGTTTGAACAATTATACAGCATTAAGTGGGGAAGAGGACCATCAGTACACACAGGTTGGGAATAGAGCCATTGGTGGTAGAGTAGAGGTTATGATTACAAAGGAATGAGGCCCAAGTGTGCTAGACAGGGTCTAGAACAAAGGACAGAGTCATTATTAGAGGAGCTAAGAAAGGTGCTAAGCTACAATTAACTTTTCTGATATAGAGGCAAATAGAACCTGATAGAAGGGGCTTGATAATAATCTGGTGAGCTTTAGGCCTTGTAAGTTAAGAGGCCCAGACCTATCTATCTCTTCACATGGGGTATATCCTAAGGGAGGTGTGACCCTCCTAGGGGAAGGCACTCTGTTGACTTTCATTACTTGGCTGGCCTGGGAGGAGAGCTGGCCAGGTAAAGGCAGGGGGCATCTCTAACAAAAAATTTACAGTTCTGCCTTCAATGTTGCTGACCCTACTTGACCATCCCCTCAGCTGCAGTGGTCACTTTGGAAGTTGGGCTGAGTGAAGGGCTTTTCAGCTTAGAGCCAATAAGATCTGTGGCTCTGACCTGGGCATCCTTCGACTCCAGGGCAGGTCCATTTCCAGTGATCCAACTCTTGGCAGAGCTGCCAGGGCTCTTCACAAGCTGACTTCTGCTGAAGCCCAGGCTTACCACATTGAAAGCCACTGCAGTGGACTGGCCTGTTGGGTCTCCTTGAGGGCAGATCACTGTACAGATCAGCCATTAATAGGCCTGCCACCCATTGCTTCTGATGCCGAGCTTTCTTTTCCTCCTGGTTTGTGTTAAAGCAGACCAGAGGATGCAAGTCAAGGGAGTGCCCATGTCCCATCTCTAATCTTCGGTGGCCTGAACTACAGGTCTATAGTCACAGGCATGTTCTGTAGTAGTTTTTCTAAGGTAGACAATGCCCATGAGGAAAATTATATTCTCACTTTAAAACTTTCTTTCCCTTTGGTCTGAAAGGGAGGTTTTTTCTATTTACTGTATACTTCGCTGATGGCAAAGTGAATCTAGCTATGAGATTATTATTTAAGTTCTTATTTTGGCTATGCTATTGCAGAAAAATGTTAGCCATCTCTTTTATAAGGTCTAAAGATTAAATTGTGCGTCCTACAGATTCCTTCATAATAGAATTAGTTTCCTACCTTGAAGAGAATAGAGAAATGAAAGAACAAGTTGGGCTTAGAATAGAGAAATGAGGGAGCAAGTCCTAGATCGCTTGCTGACAATAGCAATATCACATGAATACTTAGCAAACAGTTTCAACCATTAGATAACAACTTAAGAAAACATTTACCAGAAGGTCCAATGCCTTCTATAAATTTTAAGAATCATGTATTTGAAAACACCTCTTAAATATCTAACTTTGCAGGATATAATATTCTGGGATGGCAGTTTTTCTGTCTTAGTACCTGGGCTATGTCTTGCCATTCCCTCCTAGCCTGTAGGGTTTCTGATGAGAAGTCTGCTGTGAGTCTAATTGGAGATCCTCTAAGAGTAATCTGACGTTTCTCTCTTGCACATTTTAGGATCTTTTCTTTATGTTTCACTGTGGTGAGTTTGATTACAACATGTTGTGGAGAGGATCTCTTTTGGTCATGTTTATTAGGGGTTCTATAAGCTTCCTGTACTAAGATGCCTCTGTCCTTCTCCAAACCTGGGAAATTTTCTGCTAGTATCTCACTGAAAATGCCTTCTAATCCTTTCTCCCTCTCCATGCCTTCAGGAACTCCTAGAACCCGAATGTCGGGTTTTTTAATAGTATCCTGTAGATTCCCGACAATATTTTTTAGATTTCTAATTTCTTCTTCTTTTCTTTGGTTTGCCTGTTTCCTTTCCTGTTCTCTGTCTTCTAAGTCTGATATTCTCTCTTCTGCTTCGCCCATTCTGTTTTTAAGGCTCTCTAATGTGTTTGTCATTTGATCTATTGAATTCTTCATTTCATTATGATTTCTCGTCACTATCACAGTTTCTTGTTCCACTAGTTGTTTCATTTCATTTTGATTCCTCCTTAATATTTCATTTTCACAAAAGAGATTTTCTATCTTGTCCATGAAGGATTTCTGTAGTTCAAGAATTTGTTTTTGAGAACTTCTTAATGTTCTTATCAATTTTTTGAGATCCGCTTCTTGCATTTCTTCGATCTCATCATCTTCATAATCTTGAATTTGGGTGTCTTTTGCATTTGGGGGCATCATAGTGTCTTCCTTGTTCTTGTTACCTCGGTTTTTGCGTTTGTTGTTTGGCATGTTGGAGATATTTGGTTTCTTCACTGTGGTGTTTTTTCTTGTTACACTATGGCTCTATATTAAGTGGACTGTCTGCTTTCGGTGGAGCCTTAGAGACCTGAAATGAGTGTGGCCTGAGAGCTGTGTTTGGTTCCTCAAGGTTGAGGGTGTGTCAAAGATGACACTCCCAGGTTAGGTGTGGTAAATCTCTCTTTCTTTCTTTCTTTCTTTTTTTGATTCAAAAGGGAAGTAATTCCGCACAGCTGAACATAATTGGAGGTAGTTAGCAGGCAAATGATATATCCACAGGAGCCAGAGATCAGAAGCTCTTTCCCACAGACCACACAGGGAATCTCTGCTGCCCTCAGTGTGGGCTCCAATTCTCCTGCAGTCTCCCACTGGGTTGCCAAGTTAGATGCTAATCTCCTGTTATTTCACCCCTCCCCCCAGAGTCAGGTGTTTCTGCTAGGCTCAGGGCTGGTGCAGACCTGAGGTCGCCCTGCTTATGACGTATGTCCAAAATGGCGCCTGCTCTGTCTTGCTCGCCTTTGAGAGGTGAACGGAGAGAGAGAAACTTGTGTCCGTATCGGTCACTTTTTTTTTCCCTCTATCTCTCTTCTAGTTAGCCTGGTGAACTTTTCCCCACGGAGTTTCAAGCCTCGTTCCCTCTAGTCTCCTCTTTCCGCTTGCCCGCTGGTGTCTCGGTCTATTGAGGTTCGGCTCACCTCCCATTCCAGCGCTGGTGTGTTGAATCTGCTGCTGGTGCCCCGAACTTGGGCTCCCACGCTCTCCACGCAGGTCCACTGTGAATCACTAGTTCCAGAAGAGTTTCCTCTGCTGTTTCTTCCCCTACTCTTCCTTGACCCTGCAGTATCTCCACTTTTATTAAAGTGTCTCTCCCCCGGACTAATAGTGTGCTCCCTTCCTATTCCGCCATCTTGCTGCTCTCCCCCAGGATCTAAAATTAACACACAAAAATCAATAGCTTTTGTATAACCAGACAATGTCATAGCTGAGAAAGAACTTCTAATATAAATACCATTCACAAAAGCTACGAAACAATTAAATACTTTGGAATCAATTTAACCAAGGGCATTAAATATCTCTACAATAAAAATTACAGAACATTAAAGAAATAAATAGAAGAAGACATAAAAAGTAGAAAAATCTTACTAAAAATATATCTTTGTAGTAAATAAGAATGAGGATGGGAGAGGGAGGGAGAAAAAGGGTGGGAGTACAAGCCAGATGGAGGGTAGGGTGGGAAGAACCACTATTTTCCTAAATTTGTATATAAGAAATACATGAAGTTTCTATTCCTTAAATAGATTTTTTAAAAAGTAAGATTGACATTAAAAAATAAATGTACTTTGACACAATAAAGTCTATGTATTTTTAACCTCTAGAATTTTTATAAACAAATAATGAACTTGCTAAGAATGAAATCAAGCAGAAATCCATTCACAACTGACACAAAACTAAAATATCAAAGAATAAATTTAACAAAGAAAGAAATGATCTGTAGTATGAAACTTACAAAAACCGATGAAATAAACTGATTAAGAAACAAAAAGAGTGATAACATTACCCATGTTCATGGATTGGAAGAGTTAACACTGTTAATGGAGATACTACCCATCTCAATATACATATTGGTTAAATGCCTGTAAAAACACTAATGACATTCTTTACAGAAACAGAAAGAAAGAAAACCCTGAGAAGAACCAGAATAGCCAAAGAAATCCTGAAAGAGAAAAATATAGATGGTGTTATATATGCTAAATTATTTGATAATTATACAATATATACACATGAACACATTACACTATGCTCTATAAATAATCAGAATAATTATGTACCAATTTAAAATAAAATAACTATAATATACTCTAATTTTGCAAACCAACGAAATATGATTTAAAGTATCAAAATTAGGTACATATTTAAATAGTTTTGTTGCTATTATCCATAGAAGAAAGTGGTTGCTAAGGTTACAGAGGTATATTTTGGAGCATAAATTCTCATTTATTTCAATGAAGTAATGAGAGTTAAATGCAATTTTTATGGCAGCTGATAAGTGAAATATACATCTGAGAATGTTGAAATTGAAGAATCCCATAAGGGCAACATAAACGAGTCTTCTCATTTCTCAGAATGTAAGGGCTGAACCTAGTGAACTTAGCTCATTTTACATGACTGAATAGAAAATCAGCAAAGGAGACAGCAGAAAATACATTTTTTAAACTTAGTTCAAAGCTTTCTAATACTGGAACAAGTAAACAAAGAGAAAATTAACTTACAAGTTATTTGCTTATCTTATAAGCAGAATGTTTTGGATAGAAAATTTATAGATTATCTTGAAAATATCATCATAAATGTAAATGGCTGAGGCCAGTGCTGTAGCATAGCAGGTAAAGCCTGCATTACCAGAATCCCATATGTGTGGCAGTTTGAGTCCCAGCTGCTCCACTTCCAATCCAGCTCTCTACTATGGCCTTGGAAAGCAGTAGAAAATGGCCCAAGTCCATGAGACTCTGCACCTGCTTGGGAGACCTGGAAGAAGCTCCTGGCTCCTGGCTTCGGATCGGCACAGCTCTAGCCATTGCAGTCACCTGCGGAGTGAACTAGCAGATGAAACCCTTCTCTCTCTCTCTCTCTCTCTGCCTTATTTTCTCTCTCTCTCTCTCTCTCTCTCTCTCTCTCTCTCTCTCTCTCTCTTTGACTCTGCCTCTCTGTAACTCTGCCTTTCAAATAAATAAATAAATTTTTAAAAAATAAGTAAAAAAAATGGCTGACTATGTTTGCCAAAATCATTCTTCCTATCAAGAAATATTCCAAGTTAAGTTTAGATAGTGGTTAAATTTCTGGGATAAAATTTAAATGTACTAACCAGGTAACTAGGTACCTGGGAGGAAACACAGAGGCTCCATCCCACATGCTGTCTCCCTGACTACAATGGGTACACAACACAGATTGTATTTTTGGTGCTTGATTGAAGAGAGGCAAGTATGACCCACACACTCGAAGAGTCCCTGGCCTCGTGAAGAAGAAGCCTATAAAAGAGCAATGCAGTTCAGCAAAGAAGGTGAATGTTTATCAGGTTTTACCCCAGTACACAGCATCAATATTCATATGTGATCGAATTGCCAGTTTCAGATTAAGAATTAGAAAAAATAGTCAAATGTCTACACAGGTAGCAAGAAACTCTCATCACCTTACCTTGTTTCCATCACCAAAAAAAAGGTCTGTGGGAAAGTAGTACTCTCAGTAGTTTTCAGGAAAATGAAAATACACTAAATAATTATCTTCATCTTTTAGTAATCTTCTATTCTTCTTGAGAAAATGCAGTGAGAACCTGTTTTCTAAACTGCCAGCTAATATTTATATTTAAAACTTCATAAAATACAACCAGCTTCAATTTTTGAAAAGTGGTATTTTCCACAGTCCCTTTCTTTCAAACTTTGAAAAGAAACTCCAAGCAACAACAAAAATGAAAGTCAGACAGCTGTTTGGGCTATTACTGAATAATTATGATACTCAACACTATTGTTTCCTTTTAATGTTAATTTGTAATGTGCTAAGCTCTTTAAAGTGAAATGGTAAATGCAACATTTAAAAGGATATCTGTGGCTGAAATAATATTTCATTTGAAAGAGATAGAGGAAAGCAACCAGATGCAACATTATAATTTCCTCTCATTTTCTTTTTGGTATAAGGAGTAGCAATGTGTTATTCTGAAGAAGAAAATATAGTGAAGGGAATGTTCTAGAGCTATGCTGAATCAGTTATATCTCATGAAACCACTACAATAGAAAATTCATTTTTTTCTCAAAACCAACATCTTATATTTCTTACAGAATTTTAGACTCGTTATGAGTTGCTAGTTGCAGATAGAAATCATACTAAATGACAAGGCCATAGTCAAAGTGGAAGTTCTCTCCTCCCTTCAGAGAAAGGTACCTCTTTCTTTGATGGCCCATTTTTTTTTTTTTTTGGACAGGCAGAGTGGACAGTGAGAGAGAGAGAGACAGAGAGAAAGGTCTTCCTTTTGCCATTGGTTCACCCTCCAATGGCCGCCGCGGTTGGCGCGCTGCGGTCTGCGCACCGCGCTGATCCGATGGCAGGAGCCTGGGGCTTATCCTGGTCTCCCATGGGGTGCAGGACCCAAGCACTTGGGCCATCCTCCACTGCACTCCTTGGCCACAGCAGAGAGCTGGCCTGGAAGAGGGGCAACTGGGACAGAATCCGGTGCCCCAACCAGGACTAGAATCCGGTGTGCCGGCGCTGCAAGGCGGAGGATTAGCCTAGTGAGCCACAGCACCGGCAGGATGGCTCGTTGTTTCCACTGTGATCTCAACCACAGAGATCTTTCATTTAGGTTTTGTTGTTGTTGTTGTTGTTGTTGTTGTTTTTTGCCAGAGTGTCTTGGCTTTCCATGCCTGAAATACTCTCATGAGATTTTTAGCCAAATCTGAATGCCTTAAGGGCTGATTCTGAGGCCAGAGTGCTGTTTAGGACATCTGCCATTCTATGAGTCTGCTGTGAATCCCACTTCCCATGTTGGATCGTTCTCTCCTTTTTAATTATATTGGTTAGTGTTTGCAGACACTAGTCTTGTTTATGTGATCCCTTTGACTCTTAATCCTATCATTATGATCAATTGTGAACTAAAGCTGATCACTTTGACTAGTGAGATGGCATTGGTACATGCCACTTAGAAAGGATTGAATTGGAATCCCCTTCCATGTTTCTAACTTTACCGTTTGGGGCAAGTCTGATTGAGTATGTGTCAAACTGTACATGTCCTCCCTCTCTTATTCCCACTCTTATATTTAACAGGGATCACTTTTCAGTTAAATTTAAATACCTAAGAATAATTGTGTATTAATTAAAGATTTCAACCAATAGTATTAAGTAGAACCAAAAAAAAAAATACTAAAATTGATAAAGTATTAAGTTGTTCCTTGACAGTCAGGACAAGTGCTGATCAAGTCATTGTTTCTCATAATGTCCATTTCACTTTAACAGGTTTCCTTTTTGGTGCTCGGTTAATCACCAATCAGGGAGAACATATGTCTAAATAAGATCAGAGTTGGCAAACTCAAAAGGCTTCCATAACCTTGGCAACTCTTGACAAGAGCCTAGGATGATTACTGAGGTCATAAACAAGAGTGTCAATTTGTTAAGTCAACAATAGGAGTCACTGTGCACTGTTTACTCCCCATGTGGGATCTCTGTCCTTAATGTGTTGCACTATGTGAATTAATGGTATTACTAGTACTCAAACAGTACTTTACACTTCGTGTTTCTGTGTGGGTGCAAACTATTGAAATCTTTACTTAGTATATACTAAATTGATCTTCTGTATATAAAGAGAATTGAAAATGAGGCCGGCACCGTGGCTTAACAGGCTAATCCTCCGCCTTGCGGTGCCGGCACACTGGGTTCCAGTCCCGGTTGGGACGCCGGATTCTATCCTGGTTGCCCCTCTTCCAGGCCAGCTCTCTGCTATGGCCTGGGAAGGCAGTGGAGGATGGCCCAAGTGCTTGGGCCCTGCACCCGCATGGGAGACCAGGAGAGGCACCTGGCTCCTGGCTTCGGATCAGCGCGATGCACTGGCCGCAGTGGCCATTGGAGGGTGAACCAACGGCAAAAAGGAAGACCTTTCTCTCTGTCTCTCTCTCTCACTATCCACTCGGCCTGTTAAAAAAATAAATAAATAAAATGAAATAAAATAGAAAATGAATCTTTATGTGAATGGGGTGGGAGAGGGAGTGGGAGATGGGAGGGTTGCTTGTGGGAGGGAGGTTATGGGGGGAAAAAGCTAGGGTAATCCAAAAGCTGTACTTTGGAAATTTATATTTATTAAATAAAAAACAAAAAAGAAATCAAAGTAAATGATACCATGTAAGAGTCAGCAATTTTGGATCTCCTTATTATCTTTTATATCAACAAAATGGCACAATCCATTAAAATTAATTTTATCAAAAGAGAAATTATTTGAATATTTGCAAAACGTTGGCCTTTTTATGATTTATCATAATTGAAGCCTTTTAGAATCCATCAAAATATTACAGAAATCTACCAAAATATGTAGAAAAATGTCTAAGCTCCTGAATTTAAATATTTTTTGCAAGGGAGTTCATTTATATATTATACTCAGAAATTGCTGTGTACAGGATCTGGCTTTGTGATGCAGAAAGCTAAGCTGCTATGTGCAATACTGGCATCCCATATCAGAGTACCAGTTTGAATCCAGCTGCTCCACTGCCAATCCAGCTCCTTGCAAATGTGCCTGGGAAGGCAGCAGAAGATAGCATAAACTCTTGGGCTTCTGCCAATCATATGGGAATTCTGGGTGGAGCTCAGGGATCCTGGCTTCAAGCTGGTTCAACCACAACTACTGTGGCCATTTGGAGAGTTAACTAGCAGATGGAAAAATTTCCCTCAGTCTCTCTTGACCTCCCTCTCTCTCCACTCTTCTATTCAAATACATAGTGAATGAGTCTTTAAAATAAATATATAAAGTCACCATGTACATATTTTTATAAATCCATGGTAAAGTAATAAGATATAAAGAAAAATGTAGTTATGGAAAAATTTTAGCTAACTAGTCATGATATAATTTCCTCCAAAATGAACATGGCTGTCCCTTCTAAAACCAGGATGATGGGAATATTTAGGGAAAAGAATAAACCTTAAATTATAATAGGAAAAAAGATAAGGGGGAAGACAGCAAATGGACTGATCTCCAAATTCATTTCTCATTTGAAATTATGGTTTGAATAAAGAAAAAAATGATATTTCTTAAACATTCATTCATTCATTGAACTATATTTGTGAACCATCTACACACATTACACACTTTTCTAATCTGTGTAAGGATAAGAAAGAACAAAATCAAAATTACCATTTTAAAGGCTTTGTAGTGTAGTAAGTAAAAACTGACACTCAACAATCTCACTTTCTATTTCTTTCTTTCTTTCTCTCTGCATCTCTGCCTCTCAGATAAATGAAAATGTTTTAAAGAAATCAAATCATGATGTTCTAAATTTTTATAGAGCAGAATTAAAGATACATAAAATATCTATATACAATTAAATATAAATATCTATATACAATTAAACATAAATTAAATACAATTAAATGAAAATGAGATTCAGTATAAGTACATATTTGTGTTTATAAATTAATTTATGTATGTAAATAAAAATAAAGATTGTATAGAATATGAAGATACATCAGCAGGTTTGTGGAAAGTGCAATTAACAATGTCTATTTTAATACAAAGCTCGTGAAAATGCATATTTTTTGAAAAAACTGGGGATTTTGAAATTTTCTTGCACAAAAATAAACCTGTATTTTAATTCAATTTTTATGAAATTTTTGATATTCTCTCATTTATATAAATGGAAATAAGAAGAGTAATTTTCTGCCTTCAGACTCACTGATCATCTTCCTAACAAGGGCATGAAATTAATTCTTGAAAGATGTGTGTGCTGATTTGGTTTTAGACCAATTTTCTCCTAACCTCTCAGCAAATGTTAAAATATATTCTATTTTTCCATCTTTTAAAAATTGTGCAGTATGAGTCTGAAAGAGAAGCATGTTCTCAGCAGCTGTGCAATGCTAGCATGTTGTGAATATTCAACAAATATTAAGTGACATTGAAATATGAATTGATAGATAATGAATCACTTTAGGGAATTATCCTGCCAAAATGTTTTGGAAGATCCATGAAATGTTTGACAAATCCAAGAGATCCCAAGCTTTGCCTTCACTGAGATTTATTTATTTATTTGGGGGGATGGGAACACAGGTTCTTATTTTTCATCTGTCTCATTATGGCCTTCTGTTAGTGGGTAATTCATGCTTAAATCATATTACTTTAACTTTTGTTAAGCAATTGATTTCTTAGTGGTTATATAATTGGAAAAACAGAACATCTAGAAAAATTGCCTCTTTTTATTAAGTAAAGAAATAAAATTGATTAAGCAGAAACTTAATTATAGTAATGGGATTGACCCGGAGGTGGTGAATGAGCACCAGGAGAAGTCGCAAATATTCCATTTAAAGAGTTCATAGCTAAGGGCTTTACCTTATTCAGCATTTCTTAAATAGGGGAAAGATCCATAGCTTACAAAATATTTGCGCCTCTATTTTTTCGGATTATATTCAGATTTATAGAATTTTTGTCTAAAATTCATTTGCTCATTTTAATACAGTTCTATAACAATTCTATCATTTTAAATGCCAGGTAGCCCATCCTCAGCTACTTTAACATCTCCCTCCATATGTGTTCTTTGTTAACCACTACTATAGTCAGTCAAATGTTCTCATAACATCTGTAATATGAGATGTGTATGAGTTCATCAGTATTCTCAATGTTGTAAATGACAAGTGCTGGCTTAACGAGAAAGAGGAGACTACTCTTTAGAATACAGGGATTTATTTTTTTAATTTAAAAATGCTTTATTATTTTTGAGATAACACTTTTAATTTACATTATAGTCTAAGGTTTATTGTTACACTAAATAAAATGTTTAACAAATAAAAAGTAAAAAGTAGTATTTAAAAAAAAAAATAATGCAACCTGATGTCAGGTGGTGCGGGAAGGAGCGCAAGGACACTCATCAATTTCATCATTCCTCACCATTTATTTTTATTTTACTTCTCTCTGGGCACTTACTAATTGCTCTTTTTGGCATATTGGTTTGTTTGTCTTGAGTTTTGCTTGTACTCAACCCACATGGTGACAGAAGAAGCAGAAGAATACAACTACAGAGAGTAGAACTCATACTATGCAGAATGAGAGACTCCCTTGGTCTTAATTCTTAATTTTCAAGGAAGTGACTTGGACCCCAACCAGGTACAGGTGTCATTACATAAATACAGCTGCTAATAGTATGGCTACAAAGAGCACTGAATTAGGTAGGATTATCTAAGAGGATTATTGTGAGTTAAGAAATACCCAACAGAATCCACTACATTGCAGAACTGATTTTGTCTGAAGGCTCCATCTCATGTCCCTTACTCTTCATATTTACTATTTTCAGGACAACATATTTTTTCCATTAAAACTCTAGTTTCCAACCCTTCATGTAAGACTTATTAATGGGTAAAAGATTATGAGATGAAGCAATCCTCTGAGATACAGCTACACAATGTGAAAATTACAAACATAATTATCTGCAGGTTCTGGAAACTGAACTATAAAAGGAAGATTTTAGAGCAGAGCCATGGTGTGGGAAAAACAATCTTAGCAGAGTGAGCTCTTCTTTATTTAATTTTTTAATTTTTGCAGTTTTGCCGAGGGCAGCCACCGTCACAGTGGCATCTGCGTAGAGATGATTCAAACTCAGAAAGCAAGCCCTATGGCTTGCAGGCTGAGGGAAACGGGGCAACCACAGGGAACTGAGGACCAGAGAGGAGAGTCAGAGGAGGAGAACCTTGATGCCTGCGCTGACGCTCCACCCACATTTCTGGCCAGTAAACCATACAGTCAATGAAGAAATGGAGAGCAGCTCACAGCTGTGAATTAACTGCAGGCATGCCTGTTTGCACTTGAGTGTAATCTAGTAAACTGCCTTCTACAACAAATGAATCAACACTTTTTGCAGTGTTGTAACAAAACCCAGATTCTCCATAACCTCAGATTAGGGTGTTCAGAATACAGTTCCATTTTAAGCCCATACAAATAAGCAGAAAAACGTGGTACAGTCTGAAAGAGAAGAATAAAAACAGACAATAGATGAAGTGAGTACATATTAAAATTATTAAACAAGGACGCTAAAAAATAGTGATAAGTATGTTGAACATTAGATTTATTAGACAAGGACTTTGAAAAATTAGTTATAAGTATGGTCAATGACGAAGAAAACGAGACTCGTACTGAATGAAAGAATATCTCTCAAATTAATAAAAAAATTGAAATTTTAGAACTGAACATTTCAATATTGCAAATGAGAAAAACCAGTGGATGGCCGGCTCTGAGGCGCAGCGGGTTAAAGCATTGGCCTGAAGCGCAAGCATCCCATATGGGTGCCTGTTTGAGTCCCAGCTTCTGCACTTCTGATCCAACTCTGCAATGGCCTGGGAAAGCAGTAGAAGATGGTCCAAGTCCTTGGGCCCCTGTACCTGCATTGGAGACCCGGAAGAAGCTCCTGGCTCCTGGCTTTGGATTGGCGCAGCTCTGGCCGTTGTGGCCAATTGGGGAGTAAACCATTGGATGGAAGACCTCTCTCTCTCTTTCTCTCTTTCTGCCTCTCCTCTCTCTGTGTAACTCTGACTTTCAAATAAATAAATAAATATTTTCAAAAAAAAAAAAAAAGAAAAAGAAAAAAAAAAAAACAGTGGATAGGCTTAAAAACTGACTGAAAAGAGAGGGGCTGATGCTGTGGCACAGAGAATTAACGCCCTGGCCTGAAGCGCCGGCATCCCATATGGGCGCCGGTTTGAGTCCTGGCTGCTCCACTTCCGATCCAGCTCTCTGCTATGGCCTGGGAAAGCAGTAGAGGACGGCCCAAGTCTTTAGGCCCCTGCTCCTGTGTGGGAGACCTGGAAAAAGAAGCTCCTGGCTCCTGGCTTTGGATTGGCACAGCTCTGGCCGTTGCGGCCAATTGAGGAGTGAATCATTGGATGGAAGACCTCTCTCTCTCTCTCTCTCTCTCTCTCTCTTTCTGCCTCTCCTATCTCTGTGTAACTCTGACTTTCAAATAAATAAATAAATAAATCTTTTAAAAAAAGGAGAGAGATAAAGCAGTAGTAAATGTGAAAACTTATTTGTATGTTTTCTGAAGGAAACAATGTTTCTCTGAAGAAAAATAATCTTTTATAGCATACTTATTAATTTCAAAGAAAAAAATACATTTGTGGGGCATAAGATAGTAGACATGACCTTAATAAAGTGATAGAATTCTTGTCATTTTTATCATAAGAAAGAGATAGAATGACATCTCCATCCCATATGATTTACTGAAAATGATACAGCATTAAAACTATTTTTTCCTAAAGGTGAAAAACCTGAATTGAATAGGAGGAAGCACCAGAGAAACCAAAATTGAAAGATAGCCCACAAACTAGCCAAACAAGACTCTCCAAGTGTGTCATGTCAATGATGATAAAACCTTGGGAGCCTTAGCATAATGAGAGATTGAGAGATGACAACTAAAGGTAATCTGTGACTTTAGATCAAATCATGGCCCAGAAGATGTACATTCATGGGCAATAGACACAGGCCTGTAAATTAGCAGGTAAAGTGTTACACCAACGTTACTATTAGAAGGTTGCTAAGCATACGTGGTCAGGCACTCAAATGTATGGTTAAGAAATTTATTTTATCCAAATAATTTTATGTTTTCAATGTACTCTAAGTCAAAACCTCACCATGTTGTTGCAGAAATCTCCAAACTGATTAAAATTTTTTTATGAAAATGTAAATGAAGAAGAAAAGCCAAGCGTTTTTTTTTAAAAAGAGAAAGCAATGGCTAATGTAAACTGTTTCATTTCGTGACTTAATGTAAGTAAAAAGCAATTGATTGAAAGAGTTTAATATTGGAGTATAAATAGGCATATATACATGAATAGGAAAGAATAGAAAGTCCAGGGCAGGTGTTACCGCAGAGTGGTTAAGCCACATCCTGTATTGGAGAGATTGGATTCAAGTCTTAACTCTGCTTCTGAACGAGATTCCTACTGAGAAGCAGCAGGTGAAGATTCCAGTACTGGGGTTCCTGCTGCCCACATGGGAGACCCACATAGAGTTCTAAGCTCTTGGCTTCTGCTTGGCCCAGTCCCGGCCGATTGCAGCATTTAAGGAATGAACTAGCAGATGGGAGTTATCTGTGTGCGTAAATGTGTTTGTGTGTGTGTCTCATTTTCAAATAAAAACAAATAAATAAGTAAGCTTTAAAAAATAAAATCCAAATACAGTTTCAAACATAATTTACCAAAATATATTTGAAAAAATAAAGGGTTCTTCATGGGGCAAAGAAGTGTCTTTCATGTTGTCACATCCTTCTAATTTTGAGGCCTAGTTTTTAAAAAAGTCACAGGTTCCTAAGCAGTGTTTGTTATTGACGAAAGTTTGTTTCTTGAGCTATGCTTACCTGCATATTGTGATATTGTAGATTCATGAATGCTTTAGCTTAATGTTTAGAAAAAATATTTTTTAAAGATTTTAATTTATTTATTTGACAGGTAGAGTTACAGACAATGAGAGAGAGACACAGAGAGAAAGGTCTTCCTTCCATTGGTTCACTCCCCAAATAGCTGCTATGGCCAGCACTGTGCCAGGAGCCAGGTGCCTCCTCCTGGTCTCCCGTGTGGGTACAGGGGCCCAAGCACTTGGTCCATCCTCCACTGCCTTCCCAGACCACAGCAGAGAGCTGGACTGGAAGAGGAGCAACCTGGACTAGAACCCAGAGCCCATATAGGATGCTGGCACTGCAGGCAGAGGATTAGCCAAGTGAGCCACAGCGCTGGCCCCAGAAAAAATATTTTCTAATACACATAACATATTCACTGAGGTAAAATCGTTTACCAAAGATAAAGAGAATGGAAGGGCACAAAAATAAATAAATTTTCTAGTTCCATTTATTAAGCACTTAGCTTGACCAGTGCAATTGCCTTGAGGTACAGATGAAATTTTAAAAGTGAATTGTGGAAAGCACACACACACACACACAGTTGAAGAGCTTGCTCTACTCTCTGGAAAACCAAGAAATGAGGCAGTAAATGACCTCATGATGTTCTAATTTAATATTCCCAGAGTGAAAACATGAATTAAGTCTCCACACAGCTGGTTTATACTCTTGCTAAAAACTTTCCAGCAAATGGGAACATGTTGAACAGAATTCTCGATTACAACTCTAACTCTGTCAAGGTATTTTTCTATTACTTGCCTCAACAACTCAAAAATCTCTGTACAAGCAATTTTTCAAAGTCTTGTAACTCTTGTGGATGTATACATAATTTCCCCTACCATTTTTTCACTCTCTTTATGCTAAGACACCAGAACATGGGAATTTCAATTTTTAAATAAACATAAGTTCAATGTCACAGAATCCTGGTCTTTCTTAAATGTTCCCTCCTTCCTTGTTTAAAAAGGTTACTCTGTTTTCTTAAGAACAAACCTACTCCAGTGTTAAAAGTTTCCAGTTAGAGACGAAACTCCAAACCCATGAATTTTGAGAGGGTTCTGAACTTGCCAAAACAATTTCTTATTAGACTTGATAACTTGGATTACACATTCCCACAGCATATTTAAAAGTCTTTAAAGGTTTCCTGTAACAAAGGGGAGATGAAAAGATACCGTAATTATTCATGGAACATATTCAAGCTGTCATTGCTGATGAAATGTGAGATCCAGGACATTCTTCTACAGTAAATAAGGTAGTGATTCAGCAGAGTGCTATTAGCTACAGAAAACCCATTCCCAGCCTTTATTAACACTTAAAGCTATAGCTTTCCTCTCAGACACTTCAGCATCTCAGTCTCAAACATTAAATCTAAACTCTGGGAATAAAATTTAAATCACAGGTTGGTTTCGGCATAGCATACTTCGTATTCAAGTGAAAACTTGGGGTGCCTCTCCTCTAATGACAAGGTCAAGGGCCTTTAATTCCTTCCTAGAAAACAAAAGCCAACATTCTAGCTGCTTGGCCCAGTAGAGGAGGCTGATTTGGGAACCTGGGTTGGAGAAGGGCTTAGCTTGAACATCTGGGAACTGTCCTGACAGTTTCTTATGAGTACCATAAGGCATGGATGACTCTGTCAGCAGGCTTCTGGAAGACACGCCAACCTTGAACTGGAGCTGGAACCCAGACATTAAAGTGAAGTATATACCCCAATTAAGTGCAGTCTTCAACCTGCAGGGTGAGCGCTACCCTTGCGTCCATTTTGAGAAACCATTCTTGAGACTGCATGCAACACAGGCTGACAACAGCAGAAAGGCAGGGAAATGGACGAACCCTTGATTGGGGGAGTTTCACAGCTCACTGTGTGACGCTTTCCAGAGCAGCTAGCTTTGCCATTGGCAATCCGTGTGGAAAAGGAATCATGCGCGCACTGCCTCTCTGAGTTTAATAAGGCTCCTAAGCTGCCAGTGTGATTATTCAGGCTTTAAAAAGCGGCAAGCGTGGCTGCAGTGCTCAGAGATCTTCTCTCTGACTTTATCACAACAAAACTAGGATACGAAGTCCGAGGAGGGTGGCAAGTGCACCCATGCGCCCTGTTTCCTCTGCCGTTAGAGCCTGCTGCTCCATGTTTTCTTTTTTTTTTTTTTCTTGCAATGGATGGTGTTCCTAGGCATGACCTCGTCAGACTTAGAAAACATGCATCCATTTCAGCCACTTACTGAAAGCACACAGAACTGCTGAAGATAAAATTTCCAAGAATATATTAAAACAAAACTGCTAACTCAGCCAGATTTCCTAGACACTTGGACAGCCTGTAAAATGGCAGGCCAATGTTAATACCCGAAAGAGGAGAGGACAGTATAACTAAGTGGAAGCTGCTGTTTAAATGTCAAGGTTTTGAAAATCAGGGGAACGTTTATGTGAGTGCCAGTTATCTTCTAGTGGCCACATGAGTGGTTTCAGCTTACCTTCAAGTTATTTTTACGGTCAAAAATAGAGATCTCAATTTGCTGAGTATACTAATTTTATTTTTTTTTTTCCTAAATGGAAGAAATAATTTTGCAAATGAGGTTTGGATTTCTGAGAAAACATCATGTATTCCACTTTCAGAAAAAGTTTGTTCCAGATAGTTTCCCAAACTGAGAAATAGTGTATGTACACGTAAAAATAATAGCACGAAAAATTCACTGTTTCTGATGTCAACAAGCAACTTGCAGGTTGTTCGATACCATTCGTCTTCTTTGAGGCACTGAATTCATATTACATTAGTTCTGTCCCTTACTTGCTCATCTTTCATATCTGATCTTTATAGTTCAATCATATCTTACCCAATTATCCCCATAAGTCTGGGGATGGAGCTCCTGGCTTTTCACCCTGAGCTCTGTTACAATTGTAGGTTGTAAGTTCCATGCATAAACTTACCGTATTTTATTCAGCTCCATTTTTGCTGGGTCTGACACTATCCTTGGAAAATACCAGTCACAGAAAACATACGTAATGTAACTTGAGGCTTTTATTTCTATTTTGTGCTTTTCTTGAGCATTTTGGCCATTTTTTATTGGTTTATGAGTTTGAAATGAGTATTTCTATCATATATGTTTTTCTTTAAAATCTCAAGCTAGTGTTGGGTGTTAATTCTGTGGAACTGAACTGAAATCAAATTAAGAAAGTTTGGGTTCCTTTCATAAAAGATGGCTTTGCCATCTAAATAGTTTCAGTAGAATATGTGCATCATTTGACCCAATACTCCATTTTTGAAAAGAAAAATCATTTTTATAAAGCATTTTTATAAAATATAAGGACTGGATAAGGGGAACTACCTATTTTCTTTTTTTATGTGAATTAAGATCTTCATATCTTCATTTCCCTAACTGTGATTAGTAACTTTTTAAAATTTGTTCTCTGCACTGGGAAGACCATCCTCAAGAAAAAGTGAAGACTCTCTGCTGAACTAATTTAAAAATTTTAGGACAAGAAAAGGGATAATTAATTGTTTAATTAAATTTTTCAAAATGTTATCAGCAATGCAACAATGTTCTTTATGTTTAAGAATAAAATAAGACTATTTTAGAAGCTAGGGACCTAGATTTGAGGAATCTGGCCATTCTGAATAAACATAGTGATAAAATCAGTATTAATTATTAATGGATTTACTAATTTAGATGCCAGATTATGTCACACTGATAACATTTAACCGAGAATATTAAATTACAATCAATGCCAGATAAAACAGGAATTCCTCTGGGAACCCAAAAATTTGTCTTATAATTCTGATCCTGTTACTAACTAGTTCTTGAGTTTTCAATCTTTTACTCACTGGCCTATAATCTCTTTTGATATTACTGATCAGGTCTCTTTTAGCCTTGAAATTCCATGATTTTATAGAACACCTAAGTTCTGCTTGGTAATGGTGGACTTATTCAGTATGGTTGAAAATTATGTTTCTGAGTAATTTTTCTTCTTTTATGATTATGATATTAGCTGATTATCAGATGTTTTTGGAGAAGATTTGTCTGAAAAATATACAATAATGCGATACAGGAAATAGATTTGTTTTGGTTCATCTATGCTTATGCATAAGTGTATATGTGTTATAGGGTTTCAAAATTATTTTGCACCTAAATGAGCATATCTTTTAACTCCATTTTACAGTTTTTGAAGTATCCTTGTATGTGTACAAATTATGTGTTCTTTTGTTTATCACATGGCTTTCTTCTTTTTTATGATCTTTAGTATTTCTTATTTTCGGAAACTGTCACGTGCCTGAAGAACCATATTTGTATGAAAAAAAGATATTTTTTGGAACATTATTTGATTTGAAGCTGGAGTTTATAGAATCTTCTCAGAGCCTGTTTTAATGAGGTTTCCAGCTTTAATGAAAAGAGTGTGGTTGCTTAAGTGAAATGGCCTGCCAAAACTTTCTTAGTTTCATCCATGGTTACACTGAATATTAAAAATATTGAATATTAGATTGAAATAAGAACATACTTTCAAATGGAAAACAGAGCAGTTGCTACAGCTCTTTATATTAAGAATAAGTTCTCTCAGAGTCTGTATAGAAACAACAGTTCTTATTAAGCAATGTTTGCCACAGGTACAATTTTGGTAGTTAACATTTTATGAAATCAAATTTACTTCAGAGTTCTGATTCAGAGTATTTATTTCAGACTAGGGAGTGAAAGCGCTTTAAGAAAATTATGAAGATTCTGCAAGTTCCTGAAACAAACCAGCTTTTGTTCTTAAAGTCTGAATAAATATGAAAGCATATTTGTTTCCAGATGGAAGATAATTAACACAAAAATCTACTTTATCCATAAATATGTTTCCTTTTTTAATTTTGGTAGTTTCACCAAAACATATAAATTCCCTTGGAGCAAATTAAAATAAAACCAGCATTGGAGAAAAATTAAATATGTAAGAACTAGCTTTTTATTTTCCCTTTATTCAAAGCATAGAAAGATTGTTCTTATAAGTTAAGAAATTGTGTCTTTGTTATTCTCATTATTTCTTTGTGCAAGGTGTTTGTTAGAATGAGAATCAAGCTGTCTATTGACAAAATTGTGTGACAATCTGCATAATTATGTTGCATATGTGTGGGGCCAGTTTTGAATGATTAGATTGTTGTTCAAAGTTAGAATGCCTGTGTTTTAGAAAAGCCAATAGCTGTGAAAGGAATAAAATTATTTGTGGCAGCAAAAATATTTCCAAATTGTGGAATTAAAATGCCAGTTTCTAAAGAACTTAGGCTGAATAATATTATTTACTGCTATCCATTAATGACAGAAGCTAAATGAAAGAATTCGTATAAACACAACAGTATAAGTCACTACTAAGTATGGTGTAACTTAAATTATTTCTGTTCAAGTGCATTTAAAGTGTCAATTAATTGCCTCCATTTCAAATGCACACCTTTTCCCCAATTATCAAATTAAAATTTGAGCTGAATCAATGAGCACAATGATAGTTTAATTATATTAAACCACATGAAATAAACAGTGAGGAAGTGTTTGTGCAGATGGCCACCTGAGTCTGTCACCTCCAGGCATAGTCAGTGACAAGTACCATTCTTTTGGTAAATAAAATTGCTTTATTTTACGGTCCCTGCAACATCCTTACTTTTAAAAGAAAGGAGAATGGGTTGAGATAGAAAGATTTAAGGGAATTACAGAAGGAGAAATTGCAAACGCAGATGTATTTTTTTTTCTAAGGGCACCAGGTGTTTTAAATGCCACCAGAAGGGTGCTCCAGGCAATTCTGCGCTGTCCAAGATAGCTTGGCATAGATTATCTGAAAGCTTTTGTGTCTTTTCAGCTTTTGATTAAAGGCCAGTGTCAGGACTCCTCTGGGCTTTTGCTTGGTACAGTAAAGCCGAGGGATTTTTTTTTAAGCTGCTGCCAAAAAGATGCCAGTTAGGATAATTACATTTCAATTTAAATTGGTAATTTTATGAAAATTTAAACCAGAATATGTGTCACCCAAATCTCCTTACTTTTATTCCTCCCAAACATGCACACACACACACCCCTCTTGTTTTGGGGGAGACAATGACAGCAGCCCACCAGAACCTTCCCATGACCCAGAGATGTGTGCCAGGAATTAAACAGATGAGAGAAAATTGAACAGAGCCTGTTTTCTCGGTCCAATTTTTTTTCTCGCCTAGATTTATCACTAGTGTACATTGGAACCATCCCAGGGCATCCTAGCATCTAGTATCTTTTTCCTGTGGATCCCAGCAAAAGAAGCTTTGGACCATAACTGTAGTATTTAAGACATTGTTTTCCATTCACAGTCAAGCTTTGTGCTTGTTAACAGGATGTAGAAAAGGAATCAAACCTACTTAGAGTCTCTCACCCTCTTGGTGAAAGGGGTAGGGACACAAGTGGCCAGATGAACCTTGAATTTTCTGTCTGCCACTTTCTTTTTCCAGGACACATACGCAAGCTTGGCAGCGCCAACAAAGTGGAAGTAATGTTCCTTTGTTTAGAATGCACTGTGTACGAACATTTACATAATAAAATACACACACAAATAACAGATGGTGAAGAGCCACTCATTTCGCCACATGTTGTAAGCACGATATCGTTCCTTGATGATCTCATTTCTCTTACTTCTGCCTACAGATGTCTACCAGCTATTTAACCTCAGGGGTTATTCAGATGGTGAAAGGTTTGAAGATGGGCACAAATCTGTCTACAGAATTTTCTTCTTCCATCAGGTACAAATGCCCTTCCCAGATGGAATTATCACTACACAAAAATGCTTTCTTCTTTCTTAAGAATTAAATATTAAACTCCGTTTCTCAAGGCACTTGTTGGGCAGATAGTATTGTCTACAGAGAGGACAAAAATGTACGACCAAGAAGCTGACTTCGAAAGAGGTCTTTTCCCTCTAACCTTTTGTTCGAAGCAGAAATTGGCTTATTAATAATGTTGGTTATTAAAATAGCATTCTTTTATAGAAATGAAGAAAGGCCTTCTGAAATGAGTGGAAGCCTCCCAGATGCTGTTTGCTCACATGTCCAACCTGTAATTAGAGTTAAGCCTCAAATGTGTGCTAATAGATACGTTGTACAGATTTAACTGCCACTTCCCTCCCTAATTTGCACTTAGATAACACTTCTCCCAAAAGCACAAATTACATTCTTTTTAATTAGCTCCCAATGTACTTTATTAAACTACATTGAGAATGTACATTATTAACCTATTAATTTATGAATGTACATTATGCAAAACCATATTATCATTAATTAAATATTGCAACACATAAGAAGACAACATTACTATACCCATTTTACAGACCTGAATGTATGTTAAATTATTTGGACAATAACTGATCTAGAATAAGGTTCAATGATGATTTGTGTAGGATTCATTATTTCCTCCAACAGATTTTTTGACAATTCTCTTATTTCTTTCAGCATAAAAAAACTTTAATTTTTAAGCAAAAACTATTTTTTAGAAAAGATAATGTTGACAGGAGTCACTGTGCACTTGCTCCTCATGTGGGATCTCTGTCCTTAATGTGCTGTACATTGTGACTTAATGCTATAACTAGTACTCAAACAGTATGTTTCACTTTGTGTTTCTATGTGGGTGCAAACTGTTGAAATCTTTACTTAATATATACTAAATTGATCTTCTGTATATAAAGAGAATTGAAAATGAATCTTGATGTGAATGGAAGGGGAGAGGGAACGGGAGAGGGGAGGGTTGGGGGTGGGAGGGAAGTTATGGGAGAGGGAAGCCATTGTAATCCATAAGCTGTACACTGGAAATTTATATTCATTAAATAAAAGTTAAAAAAAAAACGAAAAGATAATGTTGGAGCTGGCATTGTGGTATAGGGGATGAAGTTACTGCCTGTGAAAGTCTTTGCTACTCCACTGTCTATTCAGATCTCTGCTAATGCATCTAGGAAAGAACAGAAGATGGCCCAAGTACTTGGGCCCTTGCACCCATGTGGGTGACCCGGAAGAAGTGCCTGGCTCCTGGTTTCAGCCTGGCACAGCCAGCCCTATTCACTGTGGCCATTTGAGGAATGAATTAGCAGATGGAAGACCTCTCTCTCTGCCTCTCTGCCCCATTCTCTCTGTCTCTCTGCTCCTTTTTCTTTCTCTCTCTCTCTCTCTTTCTCTCTCTGTAACTATGCCTTTCCAATAAATAAAAGAAATCTTTAAAAATAAGATAATGCATTACATTCAATTGACACTTTCATCTAGGGAAATCTTATATTTTAACAAGTACATATATCTCACATTTTATAAACAAGAGTATGTAATGAGAACTTAATAATAACACTAGAACATGTCAACAAATATGGATGTTAAAAATAATCTTACTAACATGAATAATTTAAGAAAAGAACAGTCAGGGCAAGCATTTGATGTAGCAGTTAAGAAGCAGTTTGGGATGCCCACATTCCACACCAGAGTTCCTGTGTTCAAGTTCTGATTCTGCTCCTCACTGTATCTCCCTGCTAATGTATACCCTGAGAGGCAGCAGATGGTGGTTCAAGTAGTGGGATCATTGCCACATGCAGTGGAGACCTGGATTGAGTTCCTAGAAGTAGGCTTTGACTCCCAGACCAGGGTCATGGCAGACATTTGGGAAGTGATTTAGAGATGAGATATTCCTCTCTCACTCTCTCTCTCTCTCTCTAAGAAATATATTGTACAAAAAAGAAAAAAAATAAGAAATTTTATTCCAAATGGCTTAAAGCAATTTCAGCTTCCAGAGACTATCTAGAAAATCATCATCACAAATAGGTTAAGTGATTGGCTAGAATATAAAGAAAAACCTTTTGAAAGTTCAAAAGGATTTGTGGAAAAGGAAAACAAACAAAACCACAAAAAGACTTAATTTAGCCATATTCCTGAGGTGCATTCAGGCATACCAATGATGAGCTGAACACAGATATATCCCAGAATTACCAGATGTTCCACCCACGAACTGAGGAAAAAATAATGACCACAGAATAAGGAAGAAAGGACAGAAAGAGGAAAAAATAATGACCACAGAATAAGGAAGAAAGGACAGAAAGAGGAGAGCAGGGAAAAGCATATAGTAAGATGCTTGTACAGGAGATAAAAGTATTTTTGGTCTTGGTTTTGATTACAAGGAAATTTAGGGGAAGAAAAGAAAATGTAAGAAAAATGTTTTAAAAAATTTGGTAAGAGCCGAGAACTAAAAAAAGTTTGATCTGAATGGAGACTAGTGATTACTAGCCATGCATGTAGGAAGGGATAATATTACCAAAGCACAGTTACATAGACGGAAGATATTCTGGAGCTCCACAGCAAAGCAGGTGTCTACAGTTCACAACAAAATGTTATTTGTCTTATTAAGTACCAGAAGAGAGGAGTTTGAAGACTCCACACATGGAGGGACTAAGGAAATGGAAATTTTAATTACTATGATTTCATCAGCATACACTGTATAAATTTATTTTTTTGGACAGGCAGAGTTAGTGAGAGAGAGACAGAGAAAGGTCTTCCTTCTGTTGGTTCACCCCCCCAAATGGAACTACGGCCAGTGCGCTGTGCCGATCCGAAGCCAGAGGCCAGGTGCTTCCTCCTGGTCTCCCACGTGGATGCATGGCCCAAGCACTTGGGCCATCCTCCACTGCCTTCCCAGGCTACAGCAGAGAGCTGGACTGGAAGAGGAGCAACCAGGACAGAATCAGGTACCCCAACTGGGACTAGTACCTGGGATGCCGGTGCCACAGGTGGAGGATTAGTCTAGTGAGCCACAGCACCGGCTTGTATAAATATCTTGAAATATTATATGGTATGCCATAATATGTACAGATAATATGTGTTGATCAAAAATATGTATAAAATTTCTGTATTTTGTAAAAGAAATTACAAGTATTTTTAAAATGAAGAAATAGAAAGTAGGGTAATGTAGAGACAATTACAATTATAAGGAGAACATACTGGTGTGTGATGAATTTTGGTGAAGAACATGGCTAGCAGAACTGGGAAGCCTTTAGTATTCCTGAGACCAAAGAGTTAAGGAGAGGGGGAAGTCATTGAAAACCTAGGAGGGTTGCAACTATAAGAAAGGTATATCCACTGAAAAATTTGGTCGCTTGCTTAGTGGAACTCAATTTCTTGTAAATCTCAGTCAAGCTTGGAGGGAGCCAAAAGGATGAACTATTTTAGCTCTCTATCCTTTAATCTCCCTTGTTTCCCTTAGCACTGAACCAACTAAACACATCAGAGGAAGAGAGCCAGGATGATAGTCTGTAGAGTTCAGCTTTTGTGGAGGGGATTGCTTTCATGATTTCTTTCTCAGCAAGTTTTTCATTGGTTTATCGAAATGACACTGGGTTCTCATAAGGTGATTTTATTTCCTGAAACTGTTCTGAATTTGTTTCTAATAGTCAGTGAATGAAAACCTTAAATTTTTTTTTTTTTTTGGCAGGCAGAATGGATAGTGAGAAAGGGAGAGAGAGAGACAGAGAGAAAGGTCTTCCTTTTGCCGTTGGTTCACCCTCCAATGGCCGCTGCGGCCAGCACATCTCGCTGATCTGAAGCCAGGAGCCAGGTGCTTCTCTTGGTCTCCCATGCAGGTGCAGGGCCCAAGCACTTGAGCCATCCTCCACTGCCTTCCCGGGCCATAGCAGAGAGCTGGCCTGGAAGAGGGGCAACCGGGATAGAATCCGGCGCCCCAACCGGGACTAGAACCCAGTGTGCCAGCGCCGCAAGGCGGAGGATTAGCCTGTTAAGCCACGGCGCCAGCAGAAATCCTTAAGTTTTTGACACACATAGTCATGACAGGGATAGTTTTACCTCCTCCCTTATCATTTGTATCCCTTTTGTCTCTTTTTCTTGCCTAACTGCTCTGGCTAAGATTCCCAATCCTATATTGAGTAAGACTGATGGGATAGGACATTCTTATCTAGCTGCAGATCACAAAAAATGCAATTTTTCCCCATTCAGTATGATATTTACCACAGTTTTGTTAGGTATAAGTACACGTTTTAGTATGGTGAGGTACAGTTGTTCTATACCTAGTTTTTTTCAATGTTTAAATAATGAATTTATGTTCAATTTTATGGAATACTTTCCCTGTATATATTGAGATAATCATGTGATTATAATTCTTCATTCACTTTGTGATGTATTATGCTTGCTGATTTGCCTATGTTGTACCATCCTTGCTTCCCAGAGATAAATCCCTCTTGATCATGGTGAATGATCTTTCTGATTTGCTGTTTGATTTGATTTGCCAATATTTTGTTGAGTATTTTTGCATCCCTCTTCGTCAGGGATTCTGATCTAGAGTTTTCTTTGTTGTTCTGCCCTTGTTTGGTTTTGTTAACAGAGAAACACTGGCTATTTAATATGACTTTGGAAGTTAATCATGCCTTTCAATTTTTTGAAATAGTTTGAGAAGAATTAGAGTCATGTTTTTTCTTTAAAATTTAGTGGCATTGAGCAACATAGTCATTTGATCCTGAGCTTTTCTTCATTGGGAAATTTTTATTTCATTATTCATATCTCATTACCAATTATTGGCCTACTCAGGTTTTCTGTGTCTTCATGGTTCAAATTTGGTGGGGTAGATGTGCCAAGAAATTTGTCCATTTCCTTTAGATTCCAGTTTGTTGGCACATAGTTGTTCATGATACTCTCCATATTTTTTTTTGTATTTCTGTGGTATAAGATGCAATGTTTTCTTTTATTGCCTCTCTGATTTTATTTATTTGGGTTGTCTCTTTTTTCCTTGGTTATCGATCTTAAAAATTCTCTATTTGTTTATATTTTCAAAAATCCAACTCCTTAATTAATAGACCTTCCACATTGCTTGTTTTTCCAATCTCCAATTATTTATGCTTTGATTTTTATTTCTTCCCTTCTGTTAACTTTGAGTCTATTTTGTTCTTGCTCATCTAGGTCCTTGAGAGGCATCATTAGGTTGTTTATATCAAATGATTCATACAAATGTATGTATATATATGTATATATATTCACATTCATACATATATACATATACATATATACATACATATATACGCTTCTATTACCAGTCTAAATGCACTTGCTACTTTCCTTTCCTGCTTTCTTCTGGTATGCTTACCAATACTTTGGTCTTTACATTAGCATAGTTAATTTTCCATATCACAGACCTAATTCAATATCCATCATTTATGGAGTTAAGTTGTAATTAGAACTACAAACTTCAAAAATACCAAGAATAATGAAAATTTAGACATCATCCAAGCTAAGTGACAAGACCAACAACTCTCATTTCCCCTGTCTTCCTGTTTGAATCTCTACTGAGTCTTTTCATATTGTACTGTCTTTCACTGTACATGATCAAACAAATGTAGCTTTGCTTGATTTAAGAAAAAAAAGTAAGAAACATTGTCTCTATTTTGTTTTGTTTGAAAGTCAGAAGGAGGAGATAGAGAGAAAGATAAAGAATGAGTTTCCTTCACCTGGTTCACTCCTCAAATGCCTACATACCTGGAATAGGGGTGGAGCTAGAAACAGAGAATTCAATCTAGGCCGCTCACCTGGGTGGCAGGAACCCAATTACTTGAGATATCATTGCTGCCTCCCAGAGTCTACATTAGCAGAAATCCAGAGTCAGGAGTGAAGCCAGGTATTGAATTCAGGTACCCCAATGTAGGATGTGAGAATCTTTTTTTTTTTTAATTGACATTGGACTATGGAAATTTATTGTTTCTTCTTGGAACCATTTTGTTAACATTATTTTTCTGGTTCACTCCCCAACACAATTTGTGAATTTCATCTACATTTTTAATGTTATTTATTTATAATATGATTCTCATAATTTTTTAAACCTTAATTTAATAAATATAAATTTCCAAAGTACAGCTTTTGGACTAAGCTGGGTTTTCCTACCATAACCTCCCTCCCACCCGAAACCATCCGATCTCCCACTCCCTCTCACATCCCATTCGCATCAGGATTCATTTTTAATTCTCTTTATATACAGTAGATCAATTCAGTATATACTAAGTAAAGATTTCATCAGTTTGCACCCACACAGAAACACAAAGTGTAAAAATACTGTTTTAGTACTAGTTATAGCATTACTTCACATTGAACAACACATTAAGGACAGATCCCACATGAGGAGGAAGTACATAGTGACTCCTGTTGTTGATTTAAGAATTGACACTCTTGTTTATGGCGTCAGTAATCACCCGAGGCTCTTGTCATGAGTTGCCAAGGCTATGGAAGCCTTTTAAGCTCTCCAACTCCAATCTTCTTTAGACAAGTGGAAGTTCTCTTCTCCCTTCAGAGAAAGGGACCTCCTTCCTTAATGGCCCGTTTTTTCCACTGGAATCTCACTCACAGAGATCTTTCATTTAGGTGTTTGTTTGTTTGTTTGTTCGTTTTGCCACAGTGTCTTGGCTTTCACTGCCTGAAATACTCTCATGGATTTTTAGCCAGATCCAAATGCCTTAAGTGGTGATTCTGAGGCCAGAGTGCTGTGTAGGACAACTGCCATTCTATGAGTCTGCTGTGTATCCTGCTTCCCAAGTTGAACCATTCTCTCCTTTTTAATTCTATCAGTATTAGCAGAAACTGGTCTTGTTTATGTGATCCCTTTTAATCTTAATCCTATCATTATGATAAATTATGAGCTGAAACTGATCATTTTGACTAGTGAGATGGCATTGGTACATGCCACTTTGATGGGATTGAATTGGAATCCACTGGCACGTTGCTAACTCTACCATTTGGGGCAAGTCTGATTGAGCATGTGTCAAACTATACATCTCCTCCCTCTTATTCCCACTCTTATATTTAACAGGGATCACTTTTCAGCTAAATTTAAACACCTAAGAATAATTGCGTGTTAATTAAAGAGTTCAACCAATAGTATTAAGTAGAACAAAAAATACTAAAAGTGATAAACTATTAAGTTGTTCCTCGACAGTAAGGATAAGGGCTGATCAAGTCATTGTTTCTCATAGTGTCCATTTCACTTTAACAGGTTTCCTTTTTGGTGTTGGGTTAGTTGTCACCAATCAGGGAGAACATATGATATTTGTCCCTTTGGGACTGGCTTAATTCAGTCAGCATGATGTTTTCCAGTTTCCTCCATTTTGTTGCAAATGAGCAAATTTCATTTTTTTACTGTTATAGTACACTATAAAGTACATATCCCATAAGTTTATTCCAAGGTATTTGATTGTTTTTGTAGCTATTGTGAATGGGATTGACCTTAGCAGTTCTTCCTCAGCCGTGGCATTGCCTGTATATACAAAGGCTGTTGATTTTTGTGCATTGATTTTATATCCTGCTACTTTGCCAAACTCGTCTATGAGTTCCAATAGTCTCTTAGTAGAGTTCTTTGGGTCCCCTAAATAAAGAATCATATCATCTGAAAAGAGAGAGAGTTTGACTTCTTCCTTCCCAATTTGTATCCCTTTCACTTCCTTCTTGTCTAATGGCTCTGACTAAAACTTTCAGAACTATATTGAAGAGCAGTGGTGAGAGTGGGCATCCCTGTCTGGTACCAGATCTCAGTGGAAATGCTTCCAACTTTTCCTCATTCAATAGGAAGCTGGCCATGGGTTTTTCATAAATTACTTTGATTGTATTGAGGAATGTTCCTTGTATACCCAATTTGCTTAGAGTTTTCATCATGAAAGGGTGTTGTATTTTATCAAATGCTTTCTCGGCATCTATTGAGATAATCATATAGTTTTTCTTCTGCAGTTTGTTAATGTGGTGTATCACCTTGATTGATTTGTGAACACTGAACTATCCCTGCATACCAGGGGTAAATCCCACTTGGTCTGGCTGGATGATCTTTCTGATGAATTGTTGCATTCTATTGGTCAGAATTTTATTGAGGATTTTTGCATCTATGTTCATCAGGGATATTGGTCTGTAATTTTTTTCAATGCTGCATCTTTTTCCGGCTTAGAAATTAAGGTGATGCTGGCTTCATAGAAAGAATTTGGGAGGATTCCCTCTTTTTTGGTTGTTCTGAATAGTTTGAGAAGAATTAGAGTTAGTGCTTCTTTAAATGTCTGGTAGAATTCAACAGTGAATCCATCTGGTCCTGGGCTTTTCTTTGTTGGGAGGGCCTTTATTACTGTTTCAATTTCTGTCTCAGTTATGGGTCTGTTTAGGTTTTCTATGTCTTCCTGGTTCAATTTAGGTAGGTTGCATGTGTCCAGGAATCTATCCATTTCTGATAGATTTCCCTGTTTGCTGGCATACAAGTCCTTGTAGTAATTTCTGATGATTCTTTTTATTTCTGTGGTGTCTGTTGTTACATTTCCTTTTTCATCTCTGATTTTATTGATTTGGGTCTTTTCTCTTCTTTTTTAGTTAGTTGGGCCAATGGTGTGTCAATTGTATTTATTTATTCAAAACACCAACTCTTCATTTGGCTGATCTTTTGTAAATTTTTTTGGATTCAATCCTGTTGATTTCTTCTCTGATTTTTATTATTTCTCCTCTCCTACTAAATTTGGGTCTGGTTTGCTGCAGTTTCTCTAGATCCTTGAGTTGCGTTGAAAGCTCATTTATTTGGTGCCTTTCCAATTTCTTGGCACCTATTGCTATAAAGTTTCCTCTTAACACTGCTTTTGCTGTATCCCAAAGTTTTTGTAATGTTGTGTTGTTATCCTCATTTACTTCCAGAAAGTTTTTGATTTCTCTTTTGATTTCTTCTATGAAGCAGTGTTCATTCAGGAGCATGTTGTTCAGGTCCATGTGTTTGCATATGCTCCTGGGATTCCTGAGTTGCTTATTTCCAGCTTCATTCCACTGTGGTCTGAGAAACTGCATGGTATGATTCCAATTCTTTTGAATTTGCTGAGACTTGCTTTATTACCTAGTATGTAGTCAATCCTAGAGTAGGTTCCATGTACTGCTAAGAAGGATGTAAATTCTTTAAGTGTACTACGAAAAGTTCTGTAGATATCTGTTAGATCCGTTTGGGCTATAGTGTCGATTAAATCTGCTGTTTCCTTGTTGATCATCTGTCCGGTTAATTTTCTATTTCTGAGAGTGGAGTATTGAAGTCCCCTAATACTATTGTATTGGAGTCTAAGTCTTCCTTTAAGTTCCTTAACATATCTTTTAAATAAACCACTGCCTTGCAATTAGATGCATATACGTTTATAATAGTTACACCTTCCTGTTGAATGGATCCCTTAATCATTATATAGTGCCCTTCTTTGTCTTTCTTAACAGTTTTTGTGTTAAAGTTTATTTTGTCTGATATTAAGATGGCTACGCCAGCTCTTTTTTTGTTTCTGTTGGCATGGAATATCTTTTTCCAAGCTTTCACTTTCAGTCTGCATGAATCTTTGTTGGAAAAATGTGTTTCTTGTAAGCAGCATATAGATAGGTTTTCATTTTTAATCCATTCAGCCAGTCTGTGTCTTTTAACTGGAGAGTTGAGGCCATTAACATACAATGTGACTATTGATAAGTAGTAACTTTGCCCTGCCATTTTCCCAGAGATATTTCTAACATATGCTTTGAACTTCCTATGATCTTTTACTGGGAGGTTTTCTTCCTTTACGTTCTTTCATATTGATGACCGTGTTTCTGTGTGTATCACATCTTTAAGCATCTTTTGCAGGGCTGGACGAGTGGCAAAAAATTCTTTCAATTTCTGTTTGCTATGAAAGGTCTTTATTTCACCTTCATTCACAAATGAGAGCTTTGCAGCATATAAGATTCTGGAATGGCAGTTTTTCTGTCTTAGTACCTGGGCTATGTCTTGCCATTCCCTCCTAGCCTGTAGGGTTTCTGATGAGAAGTCTGCTGTGAGTCTAATTGGAGATCCTCTGAGAGTAATCTGATATTTCTCTCTTGCACATTTTAGAATATTTTCTTTATGTTTCACTGTAGTGAGTTTGATTACAACATGTCGTGGTGAGGATCTCTTTTCGTCATGTTTTCTAGGGGTTCTATGAGATTCCTGTACTAGGATGTCTCTGTCCTTCTCCAAACCCGGAAAGTTTTCTGCTAGTATCTCACTAAAAAGACATTCTAATCCTTTCTCTCTCTCCATACATTCAGAAACTCCTAGAACCTGAATGTTGGGTTTTTTAATAGTATCCTGTAGATTCCCAACAATATTTTTTAGATTTCTATTTTTTATTTTGTTTTGTTTTTTATTTTTTTTATTTTATTTTATTTTTTATTAAACTTTTATTTAATGAATATAAATTTCCAAAGTACAGCTTATGGGTTACAATGGCTTCCCCCTCCCAAAATTTCCCTCCCACCCACAACCCTCCCCTTTCCCACTCCCTCTCCCCTTCCAATCACATCATGATTCATTTTCAATTCTCTTTATATACAGAAGATCAGTTTAGTATATATTAGGTAACGATTTCAACAGTTTGCCACCATATGGCAACACAAAGTGAAAAAAAAATACTGTTGGAGTACTAATTATAGCATTAAATAAGAGTGTACAGCACATTAAGGACAGAGATCCTACATAATGTTTTTTTAGAAAATTAATTAATTTTCTATGCCATTTCCAATTAACACCAGGTTTTTTTTTTCATTTCCAATTATCTTTATATACAGAAGATCGATTCAGTATATAATTAGTGAAGATCTCATCAGTTTGTACCCACACAGAAACACAAAGTGTAAAAATACTGTTTCAGTACTAGTTATAGCATCACTTCACATTGGACAACACATTAAGGACAGAGATCCTACATGAGGAGTAAGTACACAGTGACTCCTGTTGCTGACTTAACAATTTGACACTCCTGTTCATGGCGTCAGTAATCCCCTAGGCTCTAGTCATGAGTTGCCAGGGCTATGGAAGGCTTTAGAGTTCGCTGACTTTGATCTTGTTCCGGTAGGGTTATTGTCAAAGTGGAAGTTCTCTCCTCCCTTCAGAGAAAGGTACCTCCTTCTTTGATGGCCCCGTTCTTTCCACTGGGATCTCACTCACAGAGATCTTTCATTTAGGTTTTTTTTTTTTTTCTTTTCCATGGTATCTTGGCTTTCCATGCCTACAATAATCTCATGGGCTCTTCAGCCAGATCCGAATGCCTTAAGGGATGATTCTGAGGCCAGAGTGTTGTTTAGGACATCTGCCATTCTATGAGTCTGCTGTGTATCCCACTTCCCATGTTGGATCCTTCTCTCCCTTTTTGATTCTATCAGTTAGTATTAGCAGACACTTGTCTTGTTTGTGTGATCCTTATGATTCTTAGACCTATCAGAGCCATCGATTGTGAACTGAAATTGATCACTTGGACTAGTGAGATGGCATTGGTACATGCCACCTTGATGGGATTGTATTGTAATCCCCTGGCATATTTCTAACTCCATCATTCAGGGCAAGTCCAATTGTGCATGTCCCAAATTGTACATCTCCTCCCTCTCTTTTTCCACTCTTAAATTTAACAGGGATCACTTTTCAGTTAAAATTTAAACACCTAAGAATAATTGTGTGTTAATTACAGAGTTCAACCACTAGTACTAGAACAACAACAACAACAACAACAAATACTAAAATGGACAAAGTATTACATTGTACATCTAGAGTCAGGACAAGAGCTCATCAGGTCATTGTTTCTTATAGTGTCCATTTCACTTCAACAGGTTTCCCCTTTGGTGCTCAGTTGTCGCCGATCAGGGAAAATAAATGATATTTGTCTCTTTGGGACTGGCTTAATTCACTCAGCATTATGTTTTCCAGATTCCTCCATCTTGTTGCAAATGACTGGGTTTCATTGTTTCTTACTGCTGTATAGTATTCTATGGAGTACATGTCTGATAATTTCTTTATCCAGTCTACTGTTGATGGGCATTTGGGTTGATTCCAGGTCTTCTCTATTGTGAATTGAGCTGCAATAAACATTAAGGTGCAGATGGCTTTTTTATTAGCCAAATTAAGTTCCTTTGGGTAAATTCCAAGGAGTGGGATGGCTGGGTTGAATGGTAGGGTTATATTCAGGTTTCTGAGGAATCTCCAGACTGACTTCCAAAGTGGCCTAACCAGTTTGCATTCCCACCAACAGTGGGTTAGTGTCCCTTTTTCCCCACATCCTCGCCAGCATCTATTGTTGGTAGATTTCTGAATGTGAGCCATTCTCACCGGGGTGAGGTGAAACCTCATTGTGGTTTTGATTTGCATTTCCCTGATGCCTAGTGATCTTGAACATTTTTTCATGTGTCTGTTGGCCATTTGGATTTCCTCTTTGGAAAAATGTCTATTGAGGTCCTTGGCCCATCTCTTAAGTGGGTTGTTTGTTCTGTTGTTGTGGAGTTTCTTGATTTCTTTGTAGATTCTGGTTATCAACCCTTTATCTGTAGTATAGTTTGCAAATATTTTTTCCCATTCTGTCGGTTGCCTCTTCACTTTCCTGACTGTTTCTTTTGAAATTATTTTTTAGATTTCTAATTTCCTCTTCTTTTCTTGGGTTTGACTGTATACTTTCCTGTTCTCTGTCTTCTGAGTCCGATATTCTCTCTTCTATCTCATTGATTCTGTTTTTAAGGCTCTCTAATGTGTTTGTCATTTGATCTATTGAATTTCATTTCATTTTGATTTATCTTCAATATCACAATTTCATATTCTACTAAATTCCTCATTTCATTTTAATTCTTCCTTAACATTTCATTTTCACAAGAGAGATTTTCTGTCCTCTTCAGTGTGGATTTCTGTAGTTCGTGCATTTGTTTTTGATAACTTCTAAATGTTCATATCATAAATTTTTTGAAGTCCATATCTTGCATTTCTTCTAACTCATCATCTTCATAATCTTGTATTAGAGTACATGTTCATTTGGGGGTGACATAATATCTTCCTTATTCTTATTTCCTTGGTTTCTGTGTTTGTTGTTTGGCATTGTGGAGATACTATTTGGTTTCTTCTTTTTTTTTTCCTTTGCTGTGGTGGCTTTTCTCGGATTAAGTGTACTGTCTGCTTTTGGTGAATCTCTAGAGGCTTGTAGTGGGTGTATCCAGAGAGCTCTGTTTAGTTCTTCAGGGTTAAGTGTGTGCCAAAGGTGACACACCTAGGTTTGGCATGGTTAATCTTCTCTCTATCTCTTTCTTTTTTTTTCATTCTGAAGGGAAGTAATTCTGCTCAGCCAAGCTCTTTTCTTTGATGGCAATCAGTGCCTGAGCGCTAGCCCCAGTGGGTATAATATTCATCTGCTCTGTCCCAAGGACCACACAAAAGATCTGTGCAGTCCTCAGCATAGGCTCAGATTCCCCTGCAATGTCTCCCATTGGGTTGTCAAGGTTACCGAGTTTGTGGGTCTCCCACCAAGAGTACTCAGGTCCCAGGCACACCATGAGTTCTCCCACAGTTTTTTTTGTTTTTTTTCACAGTCCCAGTTCATAAGCTCCACACATTCACTAGGTCTTAGTCTCCTGTTATTTCCCCCGACCAGAGTCAAGTTTCTCTGCATGGCTGAGGGTGGGCACAACCCTGAGCTGGCACAGCTGTTACATATGTCCAAAATGGTGTCTGCTGTATTTTTTCCCTGTCTTGTAAAGTGAGTGGAGAGAGAGAATTGTGTCCATACCTGTCCCTTTTATTTATTTATTTATTTTTCTCTCCTCTAGTTAGGCTGGTGAAATTTCCCCCATGGGGCTTCAAGCCTCGTTCCCTCTAGGCTCTTCCTGCCACTTTCTCACCAGTGTCTTGGGCTAGTGAGGTTTTGCCTCACCTCCCTTTCCAGCACTGGTGTGTAGACTTGGCAGCTGGGGTCCCAAGTTGTGGGCGCCAGTGCCCTCCACGTAGGCCCACTGTGTCCCGCTAGTTCTGGAAGAGTTTCCTCTGCAGTTTTTTCACCAACTCTTCCCTGAGACTACAGTATCTCCACTTTTATTAAACTATCTTTTCCGGGACTATCAGTGTACTCACTCCCTATTCCACCATCTTGGAACTCTCTGGATGTGAGAATCTTAACAACAGTTAACTGCTAGCCAAACACTTGTCAGTAGGTATAGCTATCAATGTTTGAAAATGTAAGCTGAAGGGCCTTTTTTTTTTTTTTTTGCACAAAGTGTTAAGCTGCTGCCTGTGTCTCCAGCATCCCATTGGACCTCTGGTTCGAGTCTTAACTGCTGTACTTCCAATCCAGCTCACTGCTAATGTGCCTGGAAAAGCAATGGACGATGGCCCAAGTGCTTGTTACCCTGCCACATACGTGGGAGACATGGATTAAGCTTCAGGTTTCTGGTTGTGTGGCCTGACTCAGTTCTAGCCATTGCAGACATTTAGAAAGTAATCCATCAATTGGAGAATCATTCTGTGATCTCTCTCTCTCTCCCTCCCTCTCTCTCGTCTTTCTCTCCCTGTCTCTCCCTCATACTCTGTAATTCTGCCTTTCAAATAAGTAAATATTTAATAAAATTTTACACATTTTCCCACAATCATTTGCATGATGAATGTCCCCACCCATAGCTAACAGTTTGTGAAAGCAATATTACATTTCATAATTGCTCTAAAGTTGCTGAGGCAATTCTGAAATTACTAGCTTTGGAACTAAGAGCAGCATAGTATTTAATTTCTGAAATTTAGCCTTCTCAATTTATGATTTATATTATCACCTCTTTGAAAGAATAAAATGCAAAATATAGCTCCTCAAGAAAGATAGGGACTCACACATTAATATTAACTATATGGCTATCCAATTTCTATTAAGCTGTAAAGGGACAATATCTAAACAGAATCAGGTATCCAAACAAATCTCAGCATACTTCAGTTGTAACATAGTTGGAACTAAATACTCTGCATGGTTATTTTGTTGATTACATACCTTTAAAAAAGGACTTCCCAATTCTTTCAGTCCTTGAAAACTTTCTCAGAGAATTCTGATGGCATGTTTTTCAAAGGTTATGTACCTCTTTTTGCTTTTCATTCGTGAATGATGGAGAACCTTGAAATGCTTCCTTCTATATAGACTTCTTTAAAAATTGCATTCACTAAAAGTCAAAAGTAGTCATCACATGGAGGCAAAGATAAACTAGGAAAGAATAACTGAAAGAAACTCTTAGTTTATGATTCTGAGGGTTGTGCTTCTGCCCATTATAACACTGATGTTAAAGATTTTCTTTGATATATCAGCTTCCTTTCTTTCTTCACTATCTCTTCTAAACTGATTTTTTATCTATTTGTTTCCTCCAGATTCATTGTCTGCATTGCTCTGCCCTACACTTTGCTCCAGAGGCCAACACCAAAAATTGCAAAACCCAAGTGTCTCTGTTCTCCGGATAGGCAGAAAGGTGGGTACACAAGCAGAGAGGATACGGGGTGTTTCTGCCCTCACTCCCTTTGTGCTTTAGTTACACTTTGGGTATTAGTGTGAACCTCTTTAACCTTAATCTTGCCAGGCAGTATTTCTCGATGCTGTTAGCTTGTACAGTGCTTTGATAATGGCTGCTTCTGCTTGTCTGTTTAGTCCTAAAGTCAGTGATGGTTTCTAACAGTTGTGTGCACTTCATATCTCATGATTCTTTTAGCCCTGCTTTGTAAATAGCCTCTTGAATTTTATCTGAGTGAGCCCTATTTTGATTCAAGATGCTTACTGATACACTCCCTTTCAACTCCTCCTTACCTCTCCTAGATTCATGTTCATAGTCCCTGCCACTATTGACAGAATGTTGTAACGGACTCAATGTTTTCTTTTTTTTTTTTCTGCCAAACAGGATTATCAGATTAAAGGGAAGATATGGTGAATGTTATTCTTATGGTAGAAGCAAGAGCAGATTATATTTTGCTAAATGGCATCTGCTTAAAATGTACCAATTTCACCTGTATGCTATTACTTATTCACTTGCCCATCAAGTTCCCTAGTTATTATTGCCTTAATTCACTGCTGTGGGTTAAGGATCAAAAAGAATGAGTTGATTTTGAGTAACCATCACAATACACAATAGCTGCTGAAATGAACAGAGAAGCTCTACAATGGAACCATAAAAGCTGTACTCGTTGGAGAGTAGATATCCACAGGAACATATCAAATGGGTGGTTTGTCTCCTACCTATTTACTGATTTTCATTTCAGCTCCCGATTTCCAAGTGGTCTGTGTGAGAGATATAAGAATACAAATATTTGGAGCAAGTATAGTGATACAGTCAGTTAAATTGCTCCTGTGACATTGGCATCCCATATCACAGCTCCAGTTGCAGACATTTGGGTACTGAACCATCAGATAAAAGATCTCTCTCTCTCTCTCTCTCTCTCTCTGTGTGTGTGTGTGTGTGTGTGTAACTGCCTTTCAAATAGCTAAAAAAATTTTAAAAGGAGAAAAAAAAGAGAGAGAAGGCCAGAAAAAAAGGAAGAAAGCATGAAAGAAAGAAAGAAAATGAGGCCAACAATCTACATTTGGGAAAAAAAAAAACTGATAAAGAAAAACGTGAAAGGCATGTTTTGGGGTGAGGAGGGCCTAAGGCAGTATGTAGAGAAGTGTTACATTCTGAGTTGGTCCATACCATTTGTTTATTTTTTTTGACAGGCAGAGTGGACAGTGGGAGAGAGAGACAGAGAGGAAGGTCTTCCTTTTCTGTTGTTTCACCCCCTAATGGCCGCTCCGGCTAGCACACTGCAGCTGGTGCACCGCGCTGATCTGAAACCAGAAGCCAGGTGCTTCTCCTGGTCTCCCATGGGGTGCAGGGCCCAAGGACTTGGACCATCCTCCACTGCACTCCTGGGCCACAGCAGAGAGCTGGACTGGAAGAGGAGCAACCGGGACAGAATCCAGCACCCCGACTGGAACTAGAACCCGGGATGCCGGCACCACAGGCGGAGGATTAGCCTATTGAGCTGTGGCGCTGGCCACCATTTGTTTATAATCTTAAATATGCTTCATCTTTTTGGTAGATATGTTTTGTAATAAAGTAAAAGAATGGACTCCAATAAATCCTGCTACCTTCCTGTTTCTTCCTTACACTAAGCATAATGAGGTCAAGGGAGCCTTCAGAGTTTAAAGTTCCAATTGTCTGCTCATCATAGACTGACAAGACTCAAACTGCAAATGCTGTAGAATACAACTGAAAATATCATTGTCACTTATATTATCAGCATCTTACTTCCTCATCTTTTTCGTTCTTTGCCTGAGGAGTGTTTTGGAGGCCCCCAAAATCTTAACATTATCTCACCCATTGATGTTTGAATTGTCAAATATAATTTGTTTTACTTTGTTTACAGGATCTACAACATTATTGATCTTTCAACTCTGAAAATAAAGTAACAATATACTTACTCCATAGATTTACACAGGTTAATGAGGTCTTGCAAAGTAAAAGAAAGTCATATACTGAAAAGAGAATATATCAGTATCACTTATCAGAGGAAGTACAATGTAGCATTTAAGAGCCCAGGTTCTGCAGCCATGCTGCCTGTATTTGAATTCTGGTTCTATCTCTTGTTGGGTTTTTGATATTAAGTAAATTACTTTATTTTGTTAAGTATTAGGCCCAGCTGTAAAATGTAAATAATGATATCATCTGACACAGTGTGTTATTTTAAGTACTAACTTGATTAGAACAGTAGCAGAAAATAGTAAGTGGAGAAAAAATATATATATGTGGTCTTCTGTATACACATACATACACACATACACAAGGGAACTTTAAAAAAGTTTGTGGAAAAATATAATCCAATAAATTTATTTTTTATTCCAAAATATTTTGAAATCTACACATAGTTATTGAAAAAACTACTTATTTATTTATTTGACAGTCAGTGATAGAAAGGGAGAGGGAGAGGGAGAGGGAGAGAGAGAGAGAGGAGAGAGAGAGAGAAAGAGAGGCAGAGAGATCTTCCAACCACTGATTCATTCCCTAATGGCTGCAACGGGCCAGGCTGAAGCCAGGAGCCAGGAGCTTGGGCCATCCTCCACTACTTTCTCAGGTGCATCAGCAGGAAGCTGAATCAGAAGTGAAGCAGCTGGGACCCATGCCCATATGGGATGCTGGCACCACAGGCAGAGGCTTAATCATCTACACCAAAGCGCTGGCCCCTCACATAGTTATTTTATAGTATGCATTTCCCATTAACTTTTTGAAGATCCTCATATACATGGATTTAAAAATTTTGTACCAATAAACAACTTTTAATTCATTTTAATAAATCTTTTGAAATATCATTATATATATATATATATATATATATATATATATATATATATATATACTCATATATAAATGGCTTTGGACCTAACTCCAATATCAATATTATGATTGACTCCCTCACAATCAATAGCCTAATAAACTAATTTTATCAAGTGATATTTTCAATGGAACAAAACCCTGGAATACATTTACTATTCCTGTACACAGCTGCCAGAAAAATATTATATCAGGGATGGTAAGAAGAGTTCAAGCTTAGAGACTTGTGCCATGAAGAATATCCTGGCATATTTTCTGACTTTCTATACCCATATTAAAGCTTTTATATATATATATATATTTATATTAATGACAGTTTCAAAAAATGTTATATATTAGCATATTATTAATGGTAGACTTGTAAGTTTTAAACATTTATTCCTTAGAGAGATTTATCTCTATCACTGTTAATATTTGAAAATGTAGCATGCTGGCCAGTGCTGTGGCTCACTTGGTTAATCCTCCACCTGCAGCGCCGGCACCCGGGGTTCTAGTCCTGGTTTTGGTGCTGGGTACTAGTCCCAGTTGCTGCTCTTCCAGTTCATCTCTCTGCTGTGGCCCGGGAGGGCAAAGGAGGATGGCCCGAGTGCTTGGGTCCCTGCACCCACATGGGAAACCGGGAGGAAGTACCCGGCTCCTGGCTTTGGATCGGCATAGTACCGGCAGTAGCGGCCATTAGGGGAGTGAACCAACGGAAGGAAGACATTTCTCTCTGTCTCTCTCACTGTCTATAATTCTCTCTCTGTCTCTCTCTCTCACTGTCTAACTCTGCCTGGCAAAAAAATTTAAAAAAAGAAAATGTAGCATTCTTATTCCTGCAAGAATCAAGGAATGGCAAGTCGAAGGTAAGAACTGAAGATCTGAGAGATATTGACTCTCATTTTCTTCTCTTATCCCAAGTTATGAAAATTGAGGCCATTGTGCACAATACTTGCTCTACCACTGCTTGATTTGGGAATGTATCAACTACAAGACATTGGATGAGGTGAGTTTGGGATAGTTGATTAAGTACAAAGTCTTGGGAAAGTTTGCATTTCATAGGCCTATTGATTTGTTTAGGAGCTATGAGACATGCCACACCTATAAATGACCTGAAAATACAGAGCAGCAGATCTAATTAGGTAGCATTCACTTTCTTAGGGGATATTGTTTTAAAAATTAAGAACCTGTAGATAATTTCAATAGACTGCATATAAGTGCAATAGCCTCATAGTGTCCGTTTCACTTCCACAGGTTTCCCCCTTGGTGCTCAGTTAGTTGTCCCTGATCAGGGAAAACAAATGATATTTGTCTCTTTGGGACTGGCTTAATTCACTCAGCATGATGTTTTCCAGATTCCTCCATCTTGTTGTAAATGACCAGGTTTCATTGTTTTTGACTGCTGTATAGTATTCTATAGAGTACATGTCCCATAATTTCTTTATCCAGTCTACTGTTGATGGGCATTTGGGTTGATTCCAGGTCTTCTCTATTGTGAATTGAGCTGCAATAAACATTAAGGTGCAGACAGCTCTTTTGTTTCCCAATTTAATTTCCTTTGGGTAAATTCCAAGGAATGGGATGGCTGGGTTGTATGGTAGGATTATATTCAGATTTCTGAGGAATCTCCAGACTGACTTCCATAGTGGCTGTACCAGTTTGCATTCCCACTAACAGTGGGTTAGTGTCCCTTTTTCCCCACATCCTCTCCAGCATCTATTGTTGGTAGATTTCTGAATGTGAGCCATTCTCACTGGGGTGAGGTGAAACCTCATGGTGGTTTTGATTTGCATTTATCTGATTGCTAGTGATCTTGAACATTTTTTCATGTGTCTGTTGGCCATTTGGATTTCCTCTTTGGAAAGATGTCTGTCGAGGTCCTTGGTCCATCTCTTAAGTGGGTTGTTTGTTTTGATGTTGTGGAGTTTCTTGATTTCTTTGTAGATTCTGGTTATCAACCCTTTATCTGTTGCATAGCTTGCAAATATTTTTCCCATTCTGTCGGTTGCCTCTTCACTTTCCTGACTGTTTCTTTTGAAGTACAGAAACTTCTCAATTTGATGCAATCCCAATAGTAAATTTTGGTTTTAACTGCCTGTGCTCCTGGGGTATTTTCCAAGAAGTCTTTGCCAGTATGTATATCTTGCAGTACTTTGATCAGCTCCTGTGCTGACTGTTGTTGTACAATGTAATACTTTGTCCATTTTAGTATTTTATTGTTCTAGTACTAGTGGTTGAACTCTGTAATTAACACAAAATTATTCTTAGGTGTTTAAATTTTAACTGAAAAGTGATCCCTGTTAAATATAAGAGTGAGAAAAAGAAAGGGAGGAGATGTACAATTGGGGACATGCTTAATTGGACTTGCCCCAAACGATGGAGTTAGAAACGTGCTAGGGGATTCCAATACAATCCCATCAAGGTGGCATGCACCAATGCCATCTCGCTAGTCCATGTGATCAACTTCAGTTCACAATTGATCACACTGATAGGTCTAAGAGTCAAAGGGATCACACAAACAAAACTAATGTCTGCTAATACTAACTGATAGAACAAAAAAGGGAGAGAACGATCCAACATGGGAAGTGGGAGACACAGCAGACTCGTAGAATGGCAGATGTCCTAAATAGTACTCTGGCCTCAGAATCAGCCCTTGAGGCATTTGGATCTGGCTGAAGAGCCCATGAGAGTATTTTAGGCATGGAAAGCCAAGACACTCTGGGAAAAAAAAAAAAAGAAGAAGAAGAAGACCTAAATGAAGGATCTCAGCGAGTGTGATCCCAGTGGAAAGAACGGGGCCATCAAGGTAGGAGGTACCTTTCTCTGAAGGGAGGAGAGAACTTCCACTTGGACTATGACCCTGTCAGAATAAGATCGAAGTTGGTGAACCCTAAAGGCTTCCATAGCCTCAACAACTCATGACTAGAGCCTAGGGAGATTACTGACGCCATAAACAAGAGTGTCAAATTGTTAAATCAACATCAAGAGTCACTGTGTACTTAGGTCCCATGTGGGATCTGTCCTTAATGGGTTGTCCAATGTAAAGTAATGCTATAGCTAGTACTGAAACAGTATTTTCACACTTGTGTTTCTGTGTGGGTGCAAACTGATGAAATCTTTACTTAGTATATACTGAATTGATCTCCTATATATAAAGATAATTGAAAATGAAAAAAAAAAAACTTGGTGTTAAATTGGAAATTGCATAGAAAATTAATCAATTTTTTTTAAAAAATCATGTTGGATCTCTGTCCTTAATGTGCTGTACACTGTGATTTAATGCTATAACTGGTACTCCAACAGTATTTTTCACTTTGTGTTGCTATGTGAGGGCAAATGGTTGAAATCTTTACTTTATATATACTAAACTGATTTTCTGTATATAAAGAGAATTGAAAATGAATCTTGATGTGAATGCAACGAGAGAGGGAGCGGGAAAGGGGAGGGTTGCGGGTGGGAGGGAAGTTATGGGGGGGGGGAAGCCATTTTAATCCATAAGCTGTACTTTGGAAATTTATATTCATTAAGTAAAAGATAAAAAAAAGTGCAATAGCCTCAACATGCAAATACACAGTGTAATGCCTAGAGAACTCTGGATATATAAACTCAGAGAGTAATTTAGATTCATTGTGTATGTGTAGAATAGACTATAGAGAAAAAGTTTAATATTGTGATATTTATAGACTATCCTGCAGCACAGAAAGGTAATAAAGAGAGGGATCCATGTTAGATGAAATTAAAAATATGTGGAATGGCACTCAAAATCAGATTGGGATATGAGCTGGAGACATGTGACTATGTGTGTGTTTGTATGTGTATGTGTGTGGATGGGTTGGGGGTGTAATTTGATTTTACAGCAGAATATATTGTCTTTATAATTTTAATATCCCTTTTTTAAAATGCATAATAGAGTATAATAAAATATAAGAAAAATTCCCAATCTTGTTGGTATAACAATAGAAGTAAGATACAAGTATGAGAAAAAATATATGAGTTATGGAATAGACACAATTTCATTGAGTTCTAAATAAACACTCCAATTTCCAAAACTAAATAAACACTCAAATCTCCTGGGTTCAGTTTCATTGACTTTACAAGGACAGTACCAGGATATCACCCAGGATGAGCTGAGGGAATCACTTGATCTGTCAAAACAGTGTCCTGGCCAAATCACCACAGGCTATTCTGGAATGCTAAGTTGGAAAATATTCCAAAATAAGTGATTCAGATTCACCTACAGTAGGGTTTAGTGTCAAGTCAAGGTAGCATATAAAGAAATGCAATCCTATTTTTAGAATGCAAGGAAGTACACTGAACCTTGAAATATGTAAAATGTACTTCATGGAGAATGGCAACACGCCCCTCCAACTCATGTGAAGAAGCCAACCAAACATATCTTCATAATATCACACTTTTGAAGTTTTGTCATGCAAAGAAGCAACCTTAGTACTCTGGACTGCATGTTTTCTAACATCTTAACTTCTTAAACACTCATCTCAAATTAGAATTCTTTATTTATGAACTTGTGTAGCATTACTAATGGCCCTAGGCAAGAGGACAAAACTGGGTTAGATATCTTTCCAGTTGATTCCAATATCCTAATTCTGAATGGCATTGCCTTAGCCTTAAGACATAGACTTTTTTTTTTTTTTGTCCCATGTTAGGTAAAGAATATAACCACATGCACTTTAAAGTACAATTTAAGTAATGAAAAATGTTTGACTCCTCCTTGAATAATGAATCTGTCATAAAGCAGTCTCCCAGTGAACATAGTTCTCTTGCTTACAAGTAATTGGAAGATCCTGGTTGGATGCATACCTTTTATATTCCCTTCTTTATGCCATTAGAAAATGAAGAAATATTTATGATGTCTGTAGGAAACACAAATTTTAAATGACAGAAAATCAATTTAGTGTATGATAAAGATCTTACTTTTAAAAAGAAAAGGACTATTAATGCATAAGAATTAAATTACACAGAAAAAAACTTGTAATTAATTCTTATTTTCTAACAGAATTGCTTGCATCTGGCATTATAAATCTTCATTATATGTACCCAGAATTGAGCCTGTTCTTTAAGTAGGAGTAGATATTTATTGCTTATGTAACATAAAAGTGAACATGTTAAAGGACAGGAAGAAAAATTTGGGATTTTTACTAAAAGAAACATGTCAGTCTAAAAAATTGTTATAATCAGTATTATCCCTAGCATATGGAAAAGTACAGAGATTATTGACGAGCCCATTCATTAGGGATCACTTGCTAAAACTTGTGGTGACTCAGAGGATGAAATTGGAGAAGTACATGGCCTCCTCAACTGGTAGAAAAAGAAGGGAAAATCTCTCATATACATCCAAATAGGCTGCAGTTATCAACCCCTGTACCACTAGAACTGCCAAAATTAAAGAGGATTCTTTTTATTGTCACACAACTTTTATTTTTTCAAGTTATTTTGGTTTTTGATTTTTTTTCATATACCTCCTTGATGTTCAAATATATTAAATAAGTTTTAAAGCATCCATGGCCCAAGCACAATTATTCTTGGACAAAGGTATAACTAATGAAAAAGAGAGAAAAGAAGAAGATACTCAATGGACAGCCACTAATTCAGATGTGCCCAGACACCAGGGAGATAGTCATCACCTGTCTGCTTGTATATCATACCACCGAGAATTATGGTATTAGATGTAATCATATAAAGCTGTGCAATCAAATTAAGAGGTTGTATACTTTCATTTATCTCTAATTACCTCATAGAGGTCTTTTTAAACTCTGTAATAAAAGTAACATATGTAATATGAATTGATTATTGTAAATGGCTGATTGAATTCAGATAGCAATGCAACCAAATGTTTTTTGTTTTGTCTTGTTTTTAGGATTTTTTATTGCAAAAACTAGATAATTTTAATAATTAAGATGGAATTTTTACCACCAATTTTAATGGGATTGGAGTCATATGCCAAATTTTTAAATTATACCCTTAGAATTAAATCTGTAGGACTTTATGCAGGACTATACAGCTTTACAGTTACAAATTTACTCCTCCCTCTCTTATTGCCCCTCTTATTTTTTACTAGGATATATTTTCAATTGACTTTATATACATATAATTAACTCTGTGTAATGTGAGGAGTTCAACATAATGTGAGGAGTTCAACATTTTTTAAAAGAAAAAAGAGAAGAAAAATTAAAAACTGTTCCTCGACAGTCAAGATGAGGGCTATTCAACACATAGATAGGACTGAGTGTTAAACAGATCATATAAATAACATCAAGTGCCTGGTAATAATAATAGACAGAATTTAAAAGGAGCGAATGTCCAATGTGGGAAGCAGTTCACACAACAAACTCATAAAATGACATTTGCTGTAAGTAACACTCTGACCTCAGAATCAGCCCTTAAGATTTTCTAGTCTGGCTGAAAGATCTGTAAGAGCAGTTCAGGCTTGGAAAGCCAAGACACTGTGGCAAAAATTATCCTACATGAAGGATCTCTGTGAGTGAGACACCATTGGAAAGAAGGTGGCATCAAAGAAGAATATGCTTTTCTCTGAAGGGAAGAGAGAACTGCCACTTTACTTATAGCCTTGTCCAAAAACTGATGGAGTTTGTGGTCACAAAAGGCTTCCATAGCCTTGGCAGCTCATGGCAAGTGCCTCAGGAGATCACTGACATCATAAATAAGAGTATTAATTGTTAAATTAACTACTGAGGTCACTGTGCACTTACTCCCCATGTAGGACCTCCGTCCTTAATGAGTTGTGCTATGAGAATTAACTGCAAAACTTGTTCACAAACTGTACTTTATATGTTGTGTGTCTGTGGGTGCAAACTGTTGAAATCCTTACTTAGCATAGAGTTGGTCCTCTGTATATAAAGTAAAACTAGCAATGAATCTTAATGAAGGATGGGATGGGAAAGGGAGTAGGAGGTGGGTTAGGAGTCGGGGTGGGAAGGCGGTATGGGGGAAAGAATCATTATTTTCCTAAAGCTGTATCTATGAAATTTGTATTCATTAAATAAAAGCTCTTAAAATAGATAAAATATAACATCCCAACTATTTTTCAGTTAAAGTTCAGTAGCATTGGCACATGGATACTGCTGTGCCATAGATCTTCAGAACCTTTTTCTCTAGTAAATCTCAACCTTAACAACACTCAAAATTGTTTAAAACATCTTAAAGCTATAGCATTCTATTTTAAACCAATAATAACCTCATCACAAAGAAAAGGTATATCCAAAACACTATCCAGCCCACACACATTTTATGTTATTGAAGCAACAAAATACATGTTTATATACTGTCAAGCCATTTCCTTGGGTTTACAGATTTTTAAAATGTTTTCCTACTTAACTTTTATGCACAAAAATTATAATACTGCAGGTCGGTATATTTATCAATGTATTTTTCTTTACCAAAGAAATTTTTACTTTCCTGTAGTTTAATGTTGCTATCTACCATCCTTTTATCTCACTCAGCTTAGAGACCTCCTGTTAGATTTCTTGCAAAGCAGATCTAGTGGTCATTCACTACCTGAAATTTTCTTTGAAGTCCAATATAGCCTGCATATTGAAGGAAATTTTTTTAATATGGCATTTTTGATTGACAGATTTGTTTTTTTAGAACTCTGAATATATAATCCCTTTCTCTTTTGATCTATGAAGTTACGGCTGAGAAATTTGCAGTTAATCTTACATAAGCTTCCATCTATGTGATGAATCACTCTCTCTTGTTGCTTTCAAGATTTTCGTTCTCTTTGATTTTACACTGATTATAATGTATCTGTGGTTGTCTTTGATTTATCGTAGTTGAAGTTCTTGAACTTCTTGAATCTGTATGTCCAGTTCTTTCCTCACATTTGGGGACTATTCACAATATTCTTTCAAATAAGGTTTCTGACCCCTTCTCCTTCTCTTCTATAATGTTTACAATGTATTTATTGATTTGATAGTGTCCATAACTGTAGGGCCCTTAGATTCTCTTCACTTTTCTTCATTTTTCTTTCTATTGGCACCTCTGAATTGATTATTTTCTGTGTTCTGCCTTCAATTTCATGGATTTTTTTTTCCTTCTGCCTGACCAAGTCTGTTATTGAAACTATTGATACATTTTCCATTTACTGCATTTGTGCACCAATATTTGTTTTTTTCCTTGCTCATATGTTTTTATTCACATTTGTTTTTCTGAAAAAAATTGCTTTGTCAAGGTATTATTTTTACTTTAATTAAATGTAATTATTATTTGTCTATCTTTGTTTTTTAAACAAATTAAGCAACTTTATGAGAGTCATTTTACATTCTTTGTGGGGAAACACATAGGTCTGCATTTTTCATAGAGATGGTTTCCTTTATTTTGTTCCTTTGATTTGACTATGTTTCCTTGTTTTTTTAATTTTTAAAAATTTATTTTAATTTTATTTAATTTTTAACAAATTCAATGTGATTTGTAGAGACATTTCTTTTTTTTATTTAGTAAATATAAATTTCCAAAGTACCGTTTATGGATTAAAATGGCTTCCGCCCCATAATTTCCCTCCCACTCGCACCCCTCCCATCTCCCACTCCCTCTCCCATTCCATTCACATCAAGATTCATTTTCCATTATCTTTATATACAGAAGATTGATTTAGTAGTTGGAACTACTTTTGCTGTAGACATTTTAATCCACATAATACAAAAGATGAAACTCAGTATAGGAAAGGTGAAATAATTTATCCAAATTTCATAAAGATAGTTAGCAGGAAAGAACGGATTTGAACTCTAATTGTATTGTGTTTCTTGATGACATTTATTTATTTTCCAAAATTTATATTTACTTAACTGATTCTTACAAATTGAAGTTATTTTCTATTTAAGAAAAAATAAGACATCATAAATTTTTTCTTGGAAAAAAGATTGCTTTGAAAATTGCATATGAAATAGTTCAAGTAATCCTTCACAAAATTCAATGGAACAAAAGTTATAAAGAAAATACCTACTATTAAACACTATAAAGAGGAGACTCAGTTTTCTGCTTGTCTATAAAAACGTATTTATTTATTTGTAAGGCAGACTTATAGGGAGAAAAAGAGAGAGAAAGAGAGGGTGGGAGAGAGAGAGAAAAATTTTCCACCCTCTGGTTCAATCCAAAAATGGCCACAATGGCTGAGGCTGGGACAGGCTGAAGCCAGGAGCCAGGAGCTTCTTCCAGGTCTCCAGTGTGGGTACAGGTGTCTAGTGGACCATCCTCCACTGCTTTCCCAGGCACATTAGCAGGGAGCTTCATCAGAAGTGGAACAGCTAAGACTAGAACCATGCCCATATAGGATTCCAGCATTGCAGGCAGCTGTTTAACCTACTATGCCACCATGTGATCCAATTTTAAAACAAGATATCTCACCTAGAGTCCAAGAACTTTGCCACACTTGTGAATAATCTAAAACTTTGTACAAATTGTTGTGCTTATATATCTTTCTTATTTAAAAAACTTTGAACATGCGTAGAACAATTGTACATATTCTTGGGATTCCATGTGATGTTCTGATGCATGGACATTGTATAATGTTTAATCAATATAAATATATTATCTTCTCAAATGTTTAATGCTTCTTTATGTTAAAAACATTCTTTTAATATAGAGAGAAATGTCATAGCTTTAGTCTCAAAACGCTCATCATCAAAATGGAATAATAATAATTTTTAAAAGGAAAATTACGAAACTGCTTCTAATAAAAAGGTAGTAATCTGCCTTTCCTTTGCTATTCTCTTCCCAAACATTTTAAGCTAACTGATCAGGTCATAGAAAAAAATATAAATATCCTTGTGGAGGGAATAATCAAGTACATTGCACATCTAGAATTACCCTGAGGGTAAAAAAAAAATTCTCTCATGGTACAAAAAGTGTGCTTTACCATGCAACCCAGTGGAAAACTCATTCATATGAAGACTTCCTTGATGGTTTTGAGTATGGACTTCACAAAAAATCAGATATGATAAGATCCAAAGAATAAGTAAATTAGTTTTAAAAGATTCTGCTAATTAAGGAAATTTTATGTTGAGAGATTATGTTATAAAGACACACTGTAATGGAACTTCATCTGCGAGGCTAGCCTTGAGAAGTTGAGGTAAAGAAACAGATCAAACTTGATAAACAGCAAGCGCAAAATAGAAGAGTCTCCTCAAAACACATAAATTTAGCAAGATCAATAAAATCAGTAAATAATTTTAATGCTATAACCAAAAGGTTCCTTTTTCTCATAGTTTTGTGTGGAAATAGCAAGCAGTTTTTTTTAATTTGGATAATGTAATCCCAGCAAATTAATAAAACAATGACTCAAGAAAGTTGGGCAACTTTATGTATAGTATTATGTCTGAAAAAGTGAGAGCTTCCCTAATAATTAACTTTTTTGGCCCCTATAATTGTTCCTGTGTCATTTTGTGTTGTTTCTGCCTCTCTTGACATCCATAGCTTTAGCTGTCCTTTATATTCCTAATGAAATTATGAATAAGGTTTCACAAATATGGTATCGAGTAAAATGCATAACTGCACAGCTTCTCTGGTTGTACCAATATTTCCATGTAATAGCATACTCACGTATCTGTGTTTTGCTATTTCTAAAAGTTTAATATCCCTGTATTTAAAGATTGATATTCTGTTTTTTTGTTTGTTTTAAGTTGTTTATTACTATTATTGCTGTGTACCATATAGAATCTCCCCATTACTCTGAAGTAGAAGAAAATGTCTGAGAATATCACTTAGTTAATCTTCTGTTTTATGATAATCAAGAAGATAATTTAAACAGAGCCTATTAAAGAAGAGTACAAATATTCAGTGTAGCAGGATGTGAGTAATAAATGACCTAAATCTGGAAGGTTCCTAACTTATTTTTGTCTCATCATGAATGGTAATTTATGTGCAGCATCACTGGTCAAGGCTATATTTTTCCGGAACAATACCAAATAGGTGTTCCAAATAACTGAAGCGTTGCCTCAGGACCACCCTTGTTGCTCAGAAGGTTAAGATGCCACTTGCAACACTGGCAATCTATGTCAGAGAACTTGTTTGAGTCCTCATAGCTCTATTTCCAATCCAGTTCTGTGTTAATACACTGAGGAAGGAGCAGACAATGATGGCTCAAGTACTTGAGTTCCTGGCCCTTGAGTCATGCAAGTCTGAGTCTTGGATGGAGTTTCTTGCTCCTTGTACCTAGCCCAACTTTGGCTCTTTTGGCCATTTGGGAAGTGAAGCAACAGATGGAAGATCTCTTTCTTTCTCTCTCTCCCTCTTTCTCTCTCTGAAACACTTTTAAAAAAATAAATATTTAAAGAATAAGTTAAAAAGGCTTGCTTGGCTGTTCATTAACCAGATGTTATTAAGCTACTTATCTTTAGAGAGACTGACTTATATGTTAAGTTTATGGATGACACAATCATTCAAACAGTAGAAATGCTATATTCATATAAAATAATTATAGAATACCATCTACTGATTAGTTCAGAAGTTCAAGCTTTCTTAAATTAAAAGTAAATAATTCCTGTGGTTTATCTTGTGTTTAGGAATTGATATTGTGTTTAAGTCACCCTTCACCATACCTGTCTTCAAAGTAGAAGCTTTTAAAGAGACTGATGGTAAATGCCTGCTATTAGTATATTATAGCAGACTATAAGACTAGAAATATAATCTCCTTTATGTTACTCAGCTTTTTTAACAGTGTATGGTATTCAAGCAAAGCCTAATTATCACTTCTGCTTTTATTTCCAAAGCTTTTTCTGGCATGAGATATAAACTGTAATATAACCAAACCAGATAATGAAACACATTGACTAGACCAGAGCTCTGTTCAGATTCATACTGATCTCAAAGGTTTGATTCTATGTTTATAAAGATCTAATGTTTGAGAGTAGAACTAACAGCAATGACTCATATTGAACAATGCAGAATTATAAGCAGAGTCTAAATATTTAGAAGCGTATACATCAAATGACTCTTTTATAGGAATTTTTCAATATATGCTTGCTAGGTTTGATATAATATTATTTGATCCAAAATATTTTGGATTGTAATAAAAGTTACTTGAAAACATTGTACACAAACCAGAATGATTAAATTTTAAATTTTTAGGAACATTGTGGAATCTTGAGAATATTTTTGCTTTAAATGGTGAATTTTTAAATGGAGGTTCTCATTCACAGTTTATGACATATATATATATATATATATATATATATATATATATATACACTCAAGAACAAAGTTAAGGGCTACAAGAATAGCTTGCTACCAAAGGCAAGAAAATGCCAACTTCAATGGTAGAGAAGACTGGTGGCCACTGTCATGAAGTCTATAGCTTTCAGAAAGCTCAATCAATTCATGTATAGACCTAGGAGATTTAACCAAATACCAATATAACCTTAGCTCCTTAAGACAAGGATTATAGAAACCTGAAAATAATATCCATCATTGAACTAGGATCTTTCTTTTTTTATATGAATTAAGCAAAAAGTATATTTTCTATTGCAACACCAAGATGAATAATTTTATTGTAGAAGAATCACCTAACAGATTTTTCAATTTTCAAATTTTGAAGAAAATAAAATAACAAAACAAAACTCACTATTATGATAAGACCCTTAGAAGTACTTGAAGATATGTTGTAGAAAGGGATTTACCATTAGAATAAAGGGTAAATAGTAAAAAAAAAATGCTCCTCAGGAATTATTTGTTGATTTAACTTGACCTTTTAGCTTGCCTTTTGTTACAGTCTGCTGCAAATTTCAAATCTGTATATTTATTTGCAGTTATCTTCATAACAAGTAATATCATTATCTCTTAAAATAAAACCATAAAATTTTCCTCAGATTATGTGATGCATAGACTCATATTTAGTTGTCTTTGAACCTACAGATAACTGTGTTTGCAGAAGGTCCTTCAGCTCTTCCAAAGTAGCTGTCAAGTTATTCTGAATATTAAATATAAGTTTTTGCAATAAATAGTGTTTCTGCACTCATCGTGGGTATACTCATGTATATACCAAATAACTTATAATAATTGTCCCAGTATGACCTGGAAGCATTGATCCGCATTCTGTAACTGAGCATTTATTTATACTAGTGACATGTCAAGGACACAAAATTTCTTCCTCACAGAAACAAAAAACACTTCCAGATGGTCAAATGCTCCTCGAGGACAGAATGCTAAACGAAACACAGACCAACACCACCACCAACAGTAACACAATACTTCCCATTATTCATGGAGAAAAATTCTCTGTCAAGCAACTTAAAAAGTGTCTTGGAAAATCAGCACAACCCACCTGATGTATCTTTTCCCTCTTCCTGATGTTTGGCCAGCTTGTTGGCTATTGAAAGTTCCAGGTCTCTTCTTTCCAAAGAGCTGCCTGTGTTGGCCTGTCTTTCAGACTATCATGTTGCAAAATCTGAAGTTCTGTTGCAATAAACACCAGATTTCAAAGGAAAAGCAATGGAAATTGTGCAGAGATTAAACTTCATTTTTGTAGCAGCAGTCAGTAGTACATGATTATGTGTCCAAACAATGCCTCTTCTTCCAATAGAATATGAGATCAAAAAAGACACTGATTTTGAGGGTACATTTAGGAAAAAACATATTTAGACTTAGGAGAAACAGAGGGCTGTCTTTTGTATAAATTTATCCTTTGAATCCCTCTTGAAACAACTGTATGCAAATAGATAATTTTAGAATTGTGTTATTCTAGAATAATTCCCAGCCAAATGTAGTTAAAAAGTGATTGGGCATAATGAGGGCAACTGTGCCATAAACACAAGCAATATGCTACACAGGATAAAGCATATAAAAAGGAAAAATAGGCCAAAGTCAAAGAAGAACACTATGTTTCAGGAATAAATCTTCTCTCTTGAAACTCATTTGTTCTGAAAGTAACAATTATGATTCTTAGTGCTCATGGATTAGTTTTTTGAGATCAACCTTTAAGATCTTTATTAGCGTGAAAATATCTGTAACTTTTGAGAGAAGAGGGGATTATATTTTTTAAAAGCCTAAGGAGTTAAAACATCAAAAAGTCATGGAAGTGCTCAAAAACTACTAAGAAAATCAGTAAGATTACACACCCAGGAAAGTGAAACCTGTCTCTTTAAGGTATAAGATTATTATTTTATTTTTTTTTACCTTTTTATTTTTTTATTTTTATTTTTTTTAACTTTTATTTAATGAATATAAATTTCCAGTGTACAGCTTATGGATTACAATGGCTTCCCCCTCCCATAACTTCCCTCCCACCCACAACCCTCCCCTCTCCCGCTCCCTCTCCCCTTCCATTTGCATCAAGATTCATTTTCAATTCTCTTTATATACAGAAGATCAATTTAGTATAAAGATTTCAACAGTTTGCACCCACATAGAAACACAAAGTGAAACATACTGTTGGAGTACTAGTTATAGCATTGAATCACAATGTACAGCACATTAAGGACAGAGATCCCACATGAGGAGCAAGTGCACAGTGGCTCCTGTTGTTGACCCAACAAATTGACACTCTAGTTTATGGAGCCAGTAACCATCCTAGGCTGTCGTCATGAGTTGCCAAGGCTATGGAAGCCTTCCAAGTTTACCGACTCTGATCATATTTAGACAAGGTCATAAAAGACAGAGTGAGGATAGTAATCAATGATCCTAAGAGTGGCATTTACCAGGTTTGAACAATTATACAGCATTCAGTGGGGAAGAGGACCATCAGTACACACAGGTTGGGAGTAGAGCCATTGGTGGTAGAGTAGAGGTTATGATTACAAAGGAATGAGACCCAAGTGCACTAGACAGGACCTAGAACAAAGGACAGAGTCATTATTAGAGGAGCTAAGAAAGGTGCTGTCTAAGCTACAATTAAGTTTTCTGATTGAGAGGCAAATAGAACCTGATAGAAGGGGCTTGATAATAATCTTATTTTAAATATTTTTATTCTTCCCTTCTTTTCTCTCTTTCTTGGCTGAATATGGCAGATCTACTGCAAACTTATTGCTACAGAAGTGAAATCACAGAATGATAGGCTTTAAAGCGTTGCAATTTCAGATTGCAGGATACACAGAGTAAAATCTATGCCTGTTTATTAACAAGTTAATATCTACAAATTGGAGACACACCTGAGTCAAGAAAGAATAGTAGATGTGATGGTTGACAGGATATTGACTTTCTCTAAAAGCAAAGGTCTGTTGTTGAGTTGCTGGTTGAAAGCATAATGTGATTTTATTTTTTTATAATTTGTATCGTCTCTTTTTTTGGTTAATTGGGCAAATGTATCAATTTTGTTTCTTTTTTCAAAAAATAAGATCTTCATTTCACAGATATTTTGCATCATTTTGTTTTGATTTTGTTTATTTCTTCTCTAATTTTAATTATTTGATTCCTCCTAACTATTTGGGATTTGGGTTATTATTTTTCTAGGTCCTTGAGATGCATTGTTATATCACTTATTTAATGCATTCCCAATGCATCTTTTGAGACTTGCTTTTTGGCCTAGTGTATAGCCTATCCCAGGAAAGTTCCATGCCCTGATGAAAAGTACATGTACTCTCTTAATTGTGGGGTGAATTGTTTTGTAAATATCAATTAGGTCCATTGGATCCATAGTATAGATTAGCTCTGTTGTTTCTTTGTTGACTTTCTGTTTAATTGATCTGCCCATTGATGAAAGTAGAGTGTTGAAGACCCCCAATATTATTGTACCCCCATGTCTCTTTTGAGATCCATTAATATTTGTTTTAAATATACAGACACCCTGGCATTGGATGCATGTACATTTACTACAGTCACATCTTGTTGAATTGATCCCTTAGTCATTACATAATGTCCTTCTTTATCTCTTTTAATAGCTTTTGTGTTAAAGTCTATTTTTGTCTGATATGAGGATGGATCCTCTTGCTCGTTTTTACTTTCCATTAGCATAGAATATATTTTTCTCTCCTTTCACTTTCAGGGTGTATGTATCTTTGTGGGTGAGGGGTGTTTGTTCAAGGCAGCAAATAAATGGTCCTGGTTTTTTAACACATCCAGCAAGTCTGTGGCTTTTAATTGGATGATTCAGGCCACATGAATTCAAGGTTACTCTTGATAAGTAAACCATGGTCCTGCCATTTTCCTATGAATATTTCTATTGTTTGTTTTGGATTTTCTTCATACTATTACTAGGAGATTTTTAGCCCATGCTTTCATTCATGATGATGACCATGTTTCTCCATGTAGCCCTACCTTAAATATTATTTGTAAGGCTAGACAAGGGCTGACAAATTCTTTCAATTTCAGTTTATTTTGGAGGGTCTTTACTTCACTGTCCTTTATAAATGAGAGCTTTGCTGGTTATAGTATTCTGGCAGGACAGTTTTTTTTTTTCTTTTAGGACTTGTATGATGCCTCTATATTCCCTCCTAGACTGTAAGATTTCTGATGAGAAATCAGCTGTCACTCTAATGGGAAATCCTTTGAAGATAATCTGGCATTTCTCTCAGTCACATTGTAGAGTCTTTTCTTAATAGTTTACTGATGAAAGTTTGATGATAATGTGTCAGGGTGAAGATTTTTTTTTCTTTTTTTTAAAGATTTATTTTATTTATTTGAAAGAGTTACAGAAAGAGGTAGAGACAGAGAGAGAGGTCTTCCATCCACTGGTTCACACCCCAGAATGGCCACAATGGCCAGATCTGCACCAATCCGAAGCAAGAAGCTAGGAGCTTCCGCTGGGTCTCTCACGTGGGTGCAGGGGCCCAAAGACTTGGGCCATCTTCTACTGCTATCCCAGGATCGGAAGAGGGGCAGGTGGGTCTTAAACTGGTGCCCATATGGGATGCCGGCAGTTCAGGCCAGGGCACTAACCTGCTGCACCACAGTGCCGGCCCCGAAAATCTTTTGTAATCTTGTCTATTAGAAGTTTTATGTGCTTCATACACTTGAATGTCTTTTCTTTCTCCAAACTAGGGAAGTTTTCAGCTGTTATTTCCTTGAATAGGACTTCTAGTGCATTCTGTCTTCACAAACCTCCAGAAACTCCCAATACATGTATTTTTAGTCATTTCACAGTAGCCTATAAATCTCAAAAACTATTTTTGTTTTTTTTCTTAATTTTTTTGTCTGCCATTTCACAAGTATTTGTCTTCTAGCTCAGATATTCTTTTTTCTGCTTCACCAACTATGTTGTTAAGGCTTTCCACAGTATTTTTTATTTGACATGTTAAGTTCTTCACTTCCAGTATTTCAGTTTGATTTCTCTTTAATATCTCTATCTCCTGGCAGAATTTTTCATCCATATCATGTATGAATTTTCTTTAACTCAGGTGTTTGTTTCTTTTTCCTTTTGAGTAATCTATGAGCATTCTCTTGAATTCCTCTTCAGGCACTTCATTAGTCTCTTCATCTTCACATCTAATATTGAAGTATTGTTATGTTCCTTTGGGGAGAGTCATATGGTCTTCCTTATTAATGTTTTTTTATGTTTCTATATTAACTGTTAAGCATTTGTGGAAATACTTCTGAGCTCTTTTATCTTTTTATTTTTGCTCTGTGGCTTAGTGGAATGTCAGTTCCTTCAGTGGATATCCAGAGCTATAGGCTCAGTGGGGCCAGGGAGTTCTGGTGGGGAAAGTGCCCAGGGTGAAACCCAAGTTAGGTGTGGCAGATCTCCTCCATCATCAGCAGGTGAAGGGTATGACCACATTGACTGACATGATCACAGCATCAGTCTGTCTGCCAAGGTGAACCAACCATCCAGTTGAGCCAACTTTGCTTAGTCACATCAGCCATGTAGGCACATAAAACATACAATGGATTTGTGCACTTCTCAGTGTGAACACAGAAACCTGAGCCAATGCAGTGATTCCTCAAAGACCCAACCACACCATACCACTCATTCTATGCCTTATAGAATTCCCAGTCACAGGGAGCAGGCCTCCTGCAGTCACAGCGAGCAGGGAATCCACTCTCAGCCTCACAAGCGTACAACATCCACAGAAAGAGTCGTGGAATTCTTGGAGCCAGCTGCTCAAGTGATAAATGTCAGTTGGACCTCCACCCTGGCAAGTCGAGTCCAGATGCCTTCAGAGAATGGTGGGAGGAGAATGCTTTACAGGCCTGAGTTGTCATCCTGCTTCCTGCCAGCCCCCCAAAACAGACTTAAATTCAGTGGGGACAATGAATGTATCCCTTCAATAACCACAACCCCAGTTGTGTGGGGGCCACAGCATCATTTATTGTCTTATTGAGGTGGGGTTTCCTCCCTACTGGTTGCTGGGCGCCTTGCTCCAAGAAGATGTCATCCCTCCAGCCACCCAGCTAATTAAGAGGAAAGTTTGTTGCAATTAGTGCTACAACAAGAAATTGGAAAGGCATTAAATAAATTATGTAACAATGCATCTCAAGGACCTAGAAAAACAACAATAAACCTAACCCAAAAGTTTAGGAGGAAATAAATAATTAAAAATAGATAAGAAATAAACAAATTTGAAAAACAATATGATGCAAACATCATCAAAATGAAGAGCTGGTATTTGGAAAAAAATAAATAAAATTGATGCATCACTAGTCCAACTACAAAAACAAGTGGGAGAACACCTAAATTAATGAAATCAGTGCTGAAAAAGGAGATGTTACTTAGGATAAAACAAAAATAAAAAGATTCATCAAAAATTAGCAATAACAGCCATTAGCAAACAAATTGGAAAATCTGGAAGAAATGGAAAGATTTCTGGACATATGCAATCTACCAAAAATAAGTCATGAAGACATAGGAAACCTAAACAGAGCAATAACCTAGAAAGAGATTAAATCAGTAAAAAAGACCCTTCCAAAAAAGAAAAGCCAAGGACCGGATAGATGGCTTTGTTGCTGAATTCTACCAAATTTTTAAAGAAGAATAAATTCTAATTCTTCTCAAACTATTCAAAACAATTGAAAGGAAAGGAATACTCCCAAATTCCTTCTAGGAGACCAGTATCATCTTAATTGCAAAGCCAGAAAAAGGTACAAAAAATACAATGAAAATACTAATGGCATTCTTCTCTGATCTAGAAAAAGCAATGGTAAAATTCATATGGAAACACAAGAGACCCTGAACAGCGAACACAATCTTAAACAACAAAAACAAAGCTGGAGGTATCATAATACCAGATTGCAATTCATACTATGGATCAGTTATAATCAAAACAGTCTGGTACTGGCACAAAAATAGACATGTAGACAAAAGAAACAGAGTAGAAATCCCAAAAATCAGTTCATGAGGTATAACCAAATAATCTTTGATCAATGAGTTAAAATAAATCCCTGGAGAAAGGACAGTCTCTTCAACAAATGGTGCTGGGGATACTGAATCTACACATGCAGAAGTATGAAACAAGACCTCTAACTTATACCTTAAACAAAAATCAACTCAAAATGGATCAAGGATCTAAATTTATCACTTTATACCATAAGATAATAAGAAGAAAATGTCAGGGAAAGTGTAAGACATTGGCATAGGCAAAGACTTCTTGGAAAAGACCCTAAAAGTGCAGGTAATCAAAAGAAATATAGACAAATGGGATTACACCAAGCTAAGTTGCTTATGCATTGCAAAGGAAACACTCAAAAAAGTGAAGAGGCAACCAAGAAATTGGGAAAAATATTTGCAAACTATACAACTGATAAAGGATTGATATCCAGAATTTATAAAGAGCACAAGAAATTCAACAAAATCAAAACAAACAATCCATTTAAGAAATGAGCAAAGGACGTGGACAGGCATTTTTTAAAGAATGAAATACAAATGACCCAAAAACATGAGAAAATGCTCAGGGTCACTAGCTATCAGAAAATGGAAATAAAATCCACAATGGGTTTTCACATCACCCAAGCTTTAAAATGGCTCTCATCCAAGAATCAAAATATACCAAATTCTTGTGAGGATGAGAAGAAAAATATCCCTAAATCCACTGTTGGTGGTAATGTAAATGATTACAACCATAGTGGAAGACTGTACGGATATTCCTCAGAAAAATGAAAACAAGTCTACCATATGACCCAGCCATCCCACTCCTTGGAATGTACCTGAATGAAATGGAATCAACATATGAAAGAGTTACCTGTACCCATGTGACTATAAGCAACTCAATTCACAATAGGTAAGATATGGAATCAATCCAGATGCCCATCAACTGATGACTAAACAAAGAAATTGTGTTATATATACACTATAGAATACCACTCAACCATATAAAATAATGAAATCATGTTTTTCACAACAAAATGGTTGCATGTGAAAACCATTATACTTTGAGATGCCAGTCACAAAATGACAAATATCTTATGTTTTCTCTAATATGTGGTAGCTAATAAACAATACACAAATGTATAGTAATGAAATGGACATTTGTGATTTGATTGTTATTTTTAGCTATTGTAACTCTGGCCTTTCTACTTCTTTCTTGTTGAATATTATGGTTAGTGGTGAATTGTCTGTGACTAGAGAGTAGACTGAAATTATGGTTTTGCAAAAATTTAAGAAAAAAGAAAGGAAGGATGGGGATTGAGGAAGTGAGAGAATGAGATAGGGAAGTATCACTATCTTCTTGGAATTGTACCGAGAAATACATGAAATCTGTTTGATTTATATTATTGTGTTTTTTTAAAAAATTACCATTCAATGTAGCTGAATTTATGTAATATAAGATTACTATAAAATTATCTTAAGCCACTTCACATTAGTTCCTCTAGAGACAACTGACTCTTAAATAGCGGTCAGTAAAAATCTTATGTTGGTGAAATATATATTCATAATTGAGTCTTGAAACTTTCTTTTCATAACTACCTGCCATGGGTTTATGGTTCATGACCTTTGAGACTGATAATTTTACTCTCATATGTTGTCTGTTTTCATAATCCTTATGAGATTTATGAAATTGATAGATTTTTTTACCTGGTAAGCAATGATTGCAGGGATTCTCTATAGGGTTTCTGTGTTTTCCCATTCTCCAGTATAAAACCAGTCTCATGGAAGTGTGTGTAACAGTTTTGGGATGTTAGAGTGAGTCAACTGGACACATAGAGTTCGCTGTAAATGTAGACTAAAATCTTACTAATTGCTACAACACATACCTAGAAGGGGCTATATGAAAGATAACTAATATACATATATTAGTCAAATATATACAGATTATTTTTCCCTAGATCAACAATATTGCATTGAAAGGATTAGGTATCTATAAGGTACCAAACATTAATACTCATATAGGGAAAAAAATGAAAATACTATTATTTTATACTAGATCTTAACCTGCTGAGTCAAAATTGAGGCAAAGTCTGAAGATCATAGGGGGAAAAGTTTAACCCTGAATTTTCCAGCAGCATAAGTGAAGAAATGCAGTATTTATTTTTAATGATTTATAAATACCAACTTCATTGCATATATTAAGTTAATTACTGATTTAAAGTTCAAAAATACTCTCTTTTCTGGGCTGGTGTGGCAGTATGGTGGCACAGCAGGTAAACCTGCTGCCTGAGACACTAGCAACACATGTGGGCTACAGTTTATATCTTGGCTGCTCCACCTCTGAATCAGCTCCCTGGTAGCAATGGAGCACTGTTCAAGTGTTTCGGCCCCTGCCACTCACGGGAGACCAGGAAGAAGCTTCTGACTCTCGCCTTCTGCCTGGCCCAACCCTGGCCATTGTGGTCACATGGTAAGGGAATTAACAAATGGAGATTCTTTCCCCTCCCCCTCTCTTTTTCTCTATAACCCTAAAATAAACAAATCTTTTAAAATATTCTAATTCCTATTCATAAAATGAGTTCCTATTATACAAAGAAAAAAATTGTTAATATTCCAGTTAAGAGCAAATCCAATTCAATAACTAAAATATTTCACTGGCAGGGCAACTGCATTCTGAGGAGAATCTCTTGATAGAAACATGGTAAATTACTGCTTTTAAACCCACAGGCCCCCTCACCAATCACACAGATAATGTCATACTTTAGAGCAAGAAGTTCTTATTTGCATTGTCAGAAAGGATTATAAAATTGTACAGAGAATTTTCCGGCAAGATGGCTGAATAGGAAGGGAGCACACTGATAGTCTGGGAAGAGACAGTTTAATAAAACTGGAGATACTGCAGGTTCAAGGAAGAGTTGGAGAAGAAACAGCAGAGCAAACCCTTCCAGAACTAGTGATTCACGGTGGACCTGCGTTGAGGGCATGGGAGCCCATGGCTCGGGACACCAGCAGCAGAATCTACGCACCAGCGCTGGAACTCGAGGTGAGTCAAAGTTCAACAGCCCGAAACACCGGCGGGAAAGCAGAAGGAGGAGCCTAGAGGGAACGAGGCTTGAAGCCGGTGGGGGAAACTTCACCAGGCTAACTAGAGGAGAGAGGAAAAAAAAAAGGGACCAATACAAACACGAGTTTCTCTCTCTCCACTCAACTCTCAAAGGCAAGCAAGACAAAGAGCAGGCACCATTTTGCTCATACTTAAAAGCTGCACAACCTCAGGGCTGTACCCGCACACAGCCAAGCAGAAAAACCTGACTCTGGTGGAGGGGGAGAAATAACAGGAGATTAGGACCTAGTGAATGTATGGAGCTAATGAACTGAGACTGTGAAAAAAGAGACGGTGGGTGAGACAACTCACAGAATTCACGTGAGTACTCTCCAGAGATGCTACAATTCGGTAACCTTGGCAACCCAGTGAGAGACTGCAGGAGAATTTGAGCCCAGACGGAGGGCAGCACACATTCTCTGTATGGTCCTTGGAAAAAAAGCAGGCGAATGTTATACCCACAGGAGCCAGAGATTGGAAGCTGAATACCTTCAATTCCACTCAGCTGTGCGGAATTACTTCCCTTCTGAATCAAAAAAAAAAAAAAGAAAAGAAAAGAAAAGAAAGGAAAAGAACGAAAAGAAAACAGAGAGAGAGAGATTTACCACGCCTAACCTGGGAGTGTCATCTTTGGAACACCCTTAACCCTGAGGAACCAAAGAGAGCTCTCTGGCCACACCCATCTCAAGCCTCTAAGGCTCCAACAAAAGCAGACAGTCCACTTATTATAGTCATAGTATAATAAGAAAAAAGCACCACAGCGAGGGAAGAAAAATCCAAAGAATATTTCCACAATGCCAAGCAACAAATGCAGAAACCGAGGAAACAAGAACAAGGAAGATATTATGACACCCCCAAATGAACAAGGCACCCCAAGCCAAGATTATGAACATGAGGGGATGGAAGAAATGCAAGATACAGATTTCAAAAAAATTATAAGTACATTTAGAAGCTTTCAAAAACAAATGCTTGAGATACATAAATACTTACTGGACAGGATAGAAAATCTCGGGAAAATATAATCTTAAGGAGGAATCAAAATGAAACGCAGAAACTAGTAGAATAGGAAAGTGTAATAGTGAAGAGAAATCAAAATGAAACAAAGAACTTAATAGATCAAATGAAAAACACATTAGAGAGCCTTAATAACAGAGTCAGTAGTACCTTTCTCTGAAGGGAGGAGAGAACTTGGATTTTGACTATGACCTTGTCTAAATAAGATAAGAGTCGGTGAACTCAAAAGGATTTCATAGCCTTGGCAACACATGACAAGAGCCTAGGGTGATTACTAATGCCATAAACAAGAGTGTCAATTTGTTAAGTCAACAACAGGAGTCACTGTGCAATTACTCCTCATATAGGATCTCTGTCCTTAATGTGCTGTATATTGTGATTTAATGCTATAAATAGTACTCAAACAGTATTTTTCACTATATGTTTCTATGTGGGTGCAAACTGTTGAAATCTTTACTTAATATATACTAAACTGATCTTCTGTATATAAAGAAAATTGAAAATGAATCTTGATGTGAATGGGATGGAAGAGGGAGTGGGAGATGGGAGGGTTGTGGTTGGGAGGGGAGTCATGCAGGGGAAAGCCATTGTAATCCATAAGCTGTACTTAAGAAATGCATGTGCATTAAATAAAAGTTAAAAAAAATAAAAAACAGAGTCAGTGAAGCAGAAGAGAGAATAGTGGACTTAGAAGACAGGGAACAGGGAAGTATACATCAAACCAAAGAAAAGAAGAGGAAATTAGAAATCTAAAAAATATTGTTGGGAATCTACAGGATGCTATTAAAAAAAACCAATATTCAGGTCCTAGGAGTTCCTGAAAGCATGGAGAGGGAGAAAGGATTAGAAGGCATTTTTAGTGAGATACTAGCAGAAAACTTCCCGGGTTTGGAGAAGGACAGAGACATCCTAGTACAGGAAGCTCGTAGAACCCCTAGATAACATGACCAAAAGAGATCCTCACCACGACACGTTGTAATCAAACTCACAACAGTGAAACACAAAGAAAAGATTCTAAAATGTGCAAGAGAGAAATGTCAGATTACTCTCAGAGGATCTCCAATTAGACTCACAGCAGACTTCTCATCAGAAACCCTACATAGCCCAGGTACTAAGAGAGAAAAACTGCCATCCCAGAATCTTATATGCTGCAAAGCTCTCATTTGTGAATGAAGGTGAAATAAAGACCTTTCATAGAAAACAGAAGTTGAAAGAATTTTTTGCCACTCGTCCAGCCCTGCAAAAGATGCTTAAAGATGTGTTACACACAGAAACACAGAAACATGGTCATCAATATGATACAAGGTAAAGGAAGGAAACCTCACAGCAAAAGATCACAGGAAACTCAAAGCATATATTAGAAAATATCTTTGACAAATGGCAGGGCAAAGTTCCTACTTATCAATAGTCACATTGAACATTAATGGCCTGAACTGTCCAGTTAAAAGACACAGATTGGCTGATTGGGTTAAGGAACAAAACCCATCTATTTGCTACTGACTTGAAACACACCTTTCCAACAAAGATACATACAGACTAAAAGTGAAAGGCTGAAAAAATATATACCATGCCAACAGAAATGAAAAAAGTGCGGGCGTAGCCATCTTAATATCGGACAACATAAACTTTACCACAAAAACTGTTAAAAGAGACAAATAGGGACACTATATAATGATTAAGGGATCAATTCAACAAGATAAAAAAGGACACAGTAGATTTAAATGACACAGTAGATTTAAATAAAATCAGAGATGAAAGGAAATGTAACAACAGACACCACAGAAATAAAAAGAATCATCAGAAATTACTACAAGGACTTGTATGCCAGCAAACAGGGAAATCTATCAGAAATGAACAGATTCCTGGACACATGCAACCTAACTAAATTGAACCAGGAAGACATAGAAAACCTAAACAGACCCATACGGAGACAGATATTGAAACAGTAATAAAGGCCCTCCCAACAAAGAAAAGCTCAGGACCAGATGGATTCACTGCTGAATTCTACCAGACATTTAAAGAATTAACTCAATTTCTTCTAAAACTATTCAGAACAATTGAAAAAGAGGGAATCCTCCCAAATTCTTTCTATGAAGCCAGCATCACCTTAATTCCTAAGCTGGGAAAATATACAGCATTGAAAGAAAATTACAGACCAATATCCCTGACGAACATAGATGCAAAAATCCTCAATAAAATTCTGACCAATAGAATGCAACAATTCATCAGAAAGATCATCCACCCAGACCAAGTGGGATTTATCCCTGGTATGCAGGGATGGTTCAGTGATCGCAAATAAATCAATGTGATACACCACACTAACAGACTGCAGAAGAAAAACTATATGATTATCTCAATAGGTGCAGAGAAAGCATTTGATAAAATACAACATCCTTTCAATGGTAAAAACTCTAAGCAAACTGGGCATGGAAGGAACATTCCTCACAATCAACCAATTTATGAAAAACCCACGGCCAGCATCCTATTGAATGGGGAAAAGTTGGAAGCATTTCCACTGAGATCTGGTACCAGACAGGGATGCCCACTCTCACCACTGCTATTCAATATAGTTCTCGAAGATTTAGCCAGAGCCATCAGGCAAGAAAAAGAAATTAAAAGGGTACAAATTGGTCAGGAAGAACTCAAGCTATCCCTCTTTGCAGATGATATGATTCTTTAATATTGGATCCAAAGAACTCTACTAAGAGACTGTTGGAACTCATAGAAGAGTTTGGCAAAGTAGCAGGATATAAAATCAATGCACAAAAATCAACAGCCTTTGTATACACAGGCAATGCCATGGCTGAGGAAGAACTTCTAACATCAATCCCATTCACAATAGCTACAAAAACAATCAAATACCTTGGAATAAACTTAACCAAGGACGTTAAAGATCTCTATGATGAAAATTACAAAACCTTAAAGAAAGAAATAGAAGAAAATACCAAAAAAAGAAAAAAAATCTTCCATGCTCATGGATTGGAAGAATCAACATCATCAAAATGTCCATTCTCCCAAAAGCAATTTATACATTCAATTCGATACCAATCAAAATACTGAAGTCATTCTTCTCAGATCTGGATAAAATGATGCTGAAATTCATACGGAGACACAGGAGACCTCGAATAGCTAAAGCAATCTTGTACAACAAAAACAAAGCTGGAGGCATCACAATACCAGATTTCACTACATACTACAGGGCAGTTGTTATCAAAACAGCATGGTACTGGTACAGAAACAGATGGAAAGACCAATGGAACAGAATAGAAACACCAGAAATCAACCCAAACATCTACAGCCAACTTCAATTTGATCAAGGATCCAAAGCCAATCCCTATTTATTGAATCCCTATTCAATAAATGGTGCTGGGAAAATTGGATTTCCACGTGCAGAAGCATGAAGCAAGACCCATACCTTTCACCTTACACAAAAATCCACTCCCATGAGCATATTTTAGGCATGGAAAGCCAAGACACTCTGGAAAAAAAAAACTAACTGAAAGATCTCTGTGAGTGAGATCCCAGGGGAAAGAATGGGGCCATCAAAGAAGGAGGTACCTTTCTCTGAAGGGAGGAGAGAACTTCCACTTTGACTATGACCCTATCAGAATAAGATCAAAGTCGGCGAACCCTAAAGGCTTCCATGGCCTTGGCAATGCATGACTAGAGCCTAGGAAGATTACTGATGCCATAAACAAGAGTGTCAAATTGTTAAATCAACAACAGGAGTCACTGTGTACTTATGTCTCATGTGGGATTTGTCCTTAATGTGTTGTCCAATGTGAAGTGATGCTATAACTAGTACTAAAACAGTATTTTTACACTTTGTGTTTCTGTGTGGGTGCAAACTGATGAAATCTTTACTGAATATATACTGAATCGATCTTCTGTATATAAAGATAATTGAAAATGAAAAAAAAACCTGGTGTTAAGTTGGAAATTGCATAGAAAATTAATTAATTTTTAAAAAATATTATGTAGGATCTCTGTCTTTAATGTGCTGTACACTGATATTTAATGCTATAACTAGTACTCCAACAGTATTCTTCACTTTGTGTTGCTATGTGAGGGCAAACTGTTGAATTTTCTACTTAAAATATACTGAACTGATCTTCTGTATATAAACAGAATTGAACATGAATCTTGATGTGAATGGAAGGGGAGAGGGAGCAGTAAAGGGGAGGGTTGCGGGTGGGAGGGAAGTTATGGGGGGGGAAGCCACTGTAATCCATAAGCTGTACTTTGGAAATTTATATTCATCAATTAAATTTTAAAAAAATAAAAAATAGACCTAAATGTACCACCCAACACCATCAAATTATTAGAGAACATTGGAGAAACCCTGCAATATATAGGCACAGGGAAAGACTTCTTGGAATAGACCCCGGAACCATAGGCAGTCAAAGCCAAAATTAACATTTGGGATTGCATCAAATTGGGAAGTTTCTGTACTGCAAAAGAAACAGTCAGGAAAGTGAAGAGGCAACTGACATAATGGAAAAAAAATATTTGCAAACTATGCAACAGATAAAGGGTTGATAACCAGAATCTACAAAGAAATCAAGAAACTCCACAACATCAAAACAAACAACCCACTTAAGAGATGGGCCAAGGACCTCAATAGACATTTTTCGAAAGAGGAAATACAAATGGCCAACAGGCACATGAAAAAATGTTCAAGATCACTAGGCATCAGGGAAATGCAAATCAAAACCACAATGAGCTTTCACCTCATCCCAGTAAGAATGGCTCACATTCAGAAATCTACCAACAATAGATGCTGGAGAGGATGTGGGGAAAAAGGGACACTAACCCACTGTTGGTGGGAATGCAAACTAATAAAGCCACTATGGAAGTCAGTCTGGAGATTTCTCAGAAACCTGAATATAACCCTACCATACAACCCAGCCATCCCACTCCTTGGAATTTACCCAAAGGAAATTAAATTGGCAAACAAAAGAGTTGTCTGCACCTTAATGTTTATTGCAGCTCAATTCACAATAGTGAAGACCTGGAACCAACCCAAATGCCCATCAACAGTAGACTGGATAAAGAAATTATGGGACATGTACTCTATAGAATACTATACAGCAGTCAAAAACAATGAAATCTGGTCATTTGCAACAAATTGGAGGAATCTGGAAAACATTATGCTGACTGAATTAAGCCATTCCCAAAGGGACAAATATCGTATGTTCTCCCTGATCGGTGACAACTAACCAAGTACAAAAAAGGAAACCTGTTGAAGCGAAAGGGACACTACGAGAAACAGTGACTTGGTCAGCCCTTGTCCTGAATGTTGATGTACAATGTAATATTTTATCCATTTTAGTATTTTTTTTGTTCTAGTTAATACTATTGGTTGAACTCTGTAATTAACACACATTTATTCTTAGGTGTTTCAATTTAACTGAAAAGTGATCCCTGTTAAATATAACACTGGGAATAAGAGAGGGAAGAGATGTACAATTTTGGACACACTCAATTGGACTTGCCCCAAATTGTGGAGTTGGAAATGTGCCAGGGGATTCCAATTCAATCCCATCAAGGTGGCATGTACCAGTGCCATCTTACTTGTTAAAGTGATCAGTTTAAGTTCACAATTGATCACACTGATAGGTCTAAGAGTCAAAGGGATCGCACAAACAAGACTAGTGTCTGTGAATACTAACTGATAGAATAAAACAGGGAGAGAATGATCGAACATGGGAAGCGGGATACGCAGCAGACTCATTGAATGGCAAATATCCTAAACAACACTCTGGCCTCAGAATCAGCCCTTAAGGCATTCAGATCTGGCTGAAGAGCCCATGAGAGTATTTTAGGCATGGAAAGCCAAGACACTCTGGAAAAAAAAAAAAAAAAAAAAAAAAAACCTAAATGAAAGATCTCTGTGAGATCCCAGTAGAAAGAATGGGCCATCAAAGGAGGTACCTTTCTCTGAAAGGAGGAGAGAACTTCCACTTTTACTATGACCTTGTCTAAATAAAATTGAAGTCAGTGAAATCAAGATGCTTCCATAGCCTTGGCAACTCATGACTAGAGCCTAGGGAGATTACTGACACCATAAACAAGAATGTCAAATTGTTAAATCAACAACAGGAGTCACTGTGTACTTACTCCTCATGTAGGATCTCTGTCCTTAATGTGTTGTCCAATGTGAAGTGATGCTATAACTAGTACTAAAACAGTATTTTACACTTTGTGTTTCTCTGTGGGTGCAAACTGATGAAATCTTTACTTAATATATACTAAACTGATCTTCTGTATATAAAGATAATTGAAAATGAATCTTGATGTGAATGGAATGGGAGAGGGAGCAGGAGATGGGCGGGGTGTGGGTGGGAGGGAATTAATGGGGGTTGAAAGCCATTGTAATCCATAAACTGTACTTTGGAAATTATATTTACTAAATAAAAGTTAAAAAAATGAAAAATATAATATTGTACAGAGCTCAAAATTAATATAGGCTCAAACCCAAGGATATCACAAGGCAAGTCGGAGATTATAGTCCATCACAGTCTAATGAAACTCTTTTAGTTTTGAAATGTTCAAAAAACTGGCTAATTCCCTAATAAACTGGATGATAAACAATAAATATAATCATACCTCAGAATCAATGCCCAATTACTATGATTAGTTTACCTTAAGAAAGATGGAAATTCATAAAGACTGTACTCTCACTATATTCTTATAAAAGCGGCACTTAAAATTGAGCACTTGAGACACAGAGACAGAGCTGAGTGGCTTTCACTGGAGTCTCAGGTTAATAAGTAAGGAGGCATTGGTCAAAGGGTCATATTACAGTTAAAATAGAATAAATAATGAGTTATGGATATGATAGATATGTTAATTAGTGTGATTTAGTCATTCCACACTTTATACACATATCATGGCATCACTTTTTACTCCATAAATATATACAACTATAATTTGTCAATATCCAAGAAAAGATTCAAAAACTAACAATGAAACTACAAATTGTTTTCTTGATTTATATTTTGTGTAAATTAAGATACTTTTAACAATTATTTCTAGCATGTTTTCTTTTTTTTTAACTTTTATTTGATGAATATAAATTTCCAAAGTACAGCTTATGAATTACAGTGGCTTCCCCCCCCCATAACTTCCCTCCCACCCGCAACCCTCCCCTTTACCGCTCCCTCTCCCCTTCCATTCATATCAAGATTCATTTTCAATTCTGTTTATATACAGAAGATCAGTTCAGTATATATTAAGCAAAGATTTCAACAGTTTGCCCTCACATAGCAACACAAAGTGAAGAATACTGTTGGAGTACTAGTTATAGCATTAAATATCAGTGTACAGCACATTAAAGACAGAGATCCTACATAATATTTTTTAAAAATTAATTAATTTTCTATGCAATTTCCAACTTAACACCAGGGTTTTTTTTTATTTCCAATTATCTTTATATACAGAAGATCAATTCAGTATATATTCAGTAAAGATTTCATCAGTTTGCACCCACACAGAAACACAAAGTGTAAAAATACTGTTTTAGTACTAGTTATAGCATCACTTCACATTGGACAACACATTAGGGACAGATCCCACATGAGATGTAAGTACACAGTGACTCCTGTTGTTGATTTAACAATTTGACACTCTTGTTTATGGCGTCAGTAATCTCCCTAGGCTCTTGTCATGAGTTGCCAAGGCTTTGGAAGCCTTTAGGGTTCGCCAACTTTGATCTTATTCTGATAGGGTCATAGTCAAAGTGGAAGTTCTCTCCTCCCTTCAGAGAAAGGTACCTCCTTCTTTGATGGCCCCGTTCTTTCCAATCGGTTCTCACTCGCAGAGATATTTCATCTAACACGTTTTCTTAACACAGAATTAGTAACTACAGAAGGTGAAAAGGTGTGCTCCAGTGGGTCACCAACAGCACTTCATTGCAGAACGATAAGCCTGGAGACAACAAAAAGGCAGTGCAGTGCGGAAGTTAGGAAGGCAAGCATGAGTAAGTGAGAGCTGGACTTGGCCTTGGCTTTGTTGTGGAATATTATTATTATTTTCATCTTTGTGTCTTGATTTACTCATTGCTCAAGAGGAAATTATAATAGTACCCACCACATTAAGTTGTTTGGATGATGATCTGAGACCAGTTTATAGTAATTCTTAATGAATTTTATATTTTATATTTTTTAACTTTTTGTTATAGCAGAAATTTCCCATGTCAGATATTCTCCATGATAGGTCAAATTTTTTCTTATTTTTTTGCCAATACGCTTAAATCTTTCTTTCTCTCTCTCTCTCTCTCTCTCAATAAAACATTGTACTTGCAGCAAAACTAATATATGTAGGCACTTCTTTCTTTTTTAAAAAAAATTTCATAGCTAAGTGAGACGATGGTGAGCACACAAATAACTGGCAACATCAGAAGTCAAGAAAAGGCAGTACATTTGAAAAATGCTCTCATGACATTAAAGTAAAATGAAGATGGACTGAGTATTAAGATATTGGGGTTCTAGATCGAATCTGTCCTAAAATTAGTGAGTGTCTTTGTACACGTATTCAATGTATTAATTTTCTTATCAGTAAGCAGAGTTTATCGTCAATTCCAGCTCTTGAGTTGTGCAGCTGTTCACGCTGGACTACAAAACTGAAAAACATTTCCCTTTCATTTGGAATGTGGAGAACTCTGCCAGTTGTGCTGTTAGTATCTGAAAGAGGGTGCATTGACAGCAATGATAATGGGAATTCTTAGGCAAAGGATTTATGATGAGTATGCACCCAGGAAAAATGAATGCCAGAGAGTAAAAGGAGAGTAACAGAGATAAATGGGGAGAAGCTAAGTAGTGATGTGGTGTGGGTGCATTCTATCCCCATTCTGATCCTATATGGAGGTCTAGGCCATGAACTGTACCAACAAGGTCCCTGGCATAGCCCTGTATGTAGGAAAGGAGGTCTTTTGTAGCCCTGCAACGGTCATCTGCATGTCAAGGTTGGGGGCAAGACCTGGTTTAGATTACCCAAGACCTAAACAGCAGTACTTACAGTAAAAGAAATTCTTGGGTATCCAGAAGAGGGACTTCTAGTGCATGCCTTTGATATCCTGCGTATTTAAAGCACTTGAACTTAAACAACAACTTTTCATAGGTCAGCTTCTCCACATCATAGGACCTCATTGCATGCAAATCTTATTTTCCATCACTTCATGTTTTACTAAACAAATGCTATGAACATTTTCAATTTTTCTGGTTGATCTTTTTGCTAACATACTGTTACAAAGTCCTTCTACTCTATTTTGTGAGGGTTGCAAAGCCCTTACCTTGCTGATCACAAACAATTTAGGCAGATGAACTTATTCTTGTGCTATGTTTATGCATTAAAACCAGAGTAGGGCATGGAAAGCCTTTAGGAACTGATTATTGGGTGGATTTTCTCTTTCCTTCTTGAAATACAATTCTTACACCTAAGTTCCAAGAGAGTGTCAATTTCATCAGAAGTATACATTATGTTAAGGCAACACCTTTTGGAAGCAAAATATGAGACTGAGGTAAGAACTTCAGTTTTTTTAAATTTAAATATAGAAAGAAATAGGGAAAGAAATGTTTACCTTTGAAGTCAAAAGAAATTATTCCAAGGTTTTATCATTCATCTTATTGTAATCTATTATATAGTAAGACATTACACGGTGTTTCAGTGGCTGCTAACTTCCATTTTTTACTACAGCCTCACACAAACTCTGGAAATGTATGACTTATTTTCCTTTTAGTCTTTTAGCATAGAATATCCCTGGTTTTCATTTCCTTTGAGATAAATCACATTATTTTCTGACACTCTTACATTATTTCCAGAATGCCTCCCAGCACTGAGTTATTTCCATCACATGGCAAGCAATAGTAAATTACAAAAGTTAGAAAGCTTTTACATGTAAAATGAATTACTGAATGCTTTTCCAATAAGAGGGGAACTTAGTATAAAGGTTGTCATCTTTTTTGACATAAGATGCTCTATTAATGAAATTAATATATAATTTTTAAGAGTTTAAGTCCTATCTAAATATGCATAATTTAATTCTGATTTTGGCAGTTGACTTGACTAAATTTCTTTAATTTATATGTTTTTCAACTGAAACAGGTTTGTCTTTATTTACTGCTTCCCTTCCATTCCCTTTCTATGCTTCCTTCATTCTTTCTCTCTTCCTTCCTTCCTTCCCTCCCTCCTTCCTGCCCTCCTTCCTTCCTTCCCTCTTTCCTTCCCTCCTTCCCTCCCTCCCTCCTTCTTTCCTTCCTTCCTTCCTTCCTTTCTTCCTTTCTTCATAATATGAATTGACATAAAATATGTCACTGTTGTTCAGTTGTTAAGTGTAATAAAACTCTTAGGGCTTTGGAGTACTCTGCAATGTATCTCATTTCATGGTCTATGAACAAATACGATTTTCAGAGTTACCTTGATATAGGGTTTATTTGCTGTCTAGAACATTTATAGTTACTGGAATCCTCATCATATATACAGTTAACTCTTTCTTAATTATTGTAATTTTATTATAATTTCATATATAACAATATGCCACATTGCAATAACAGGAAGTGCTATATGAAGACATGGATCATGACAAATTTCCTGTGCACCTATAAAGTCATGTATATTTAATCAATATGAAAGTGGGAGTAAATTCCAAAACACAAGGCAATTTATTTTTCTTACCCTTCAATCTTTAAATGAGAAATGCGAAAAAAGATATTTTCCCAACACAGCACACTCCAGAAACAAACATGCTACATCTGTTTCACCTGTCATGGGTGGGACATGAAGAGTAATCCTTTACTTTAGATTTCAAAACTGCCAGTCAGTTCTCTGTGCTGCAGAGTAAGAGACATCTGTGTATAAAGATTTTATTTTTCAATGATGCTTATTTATTATTTTTCCCTGGATCAATTGAGCTACTGAGTTTATGAACTCTATTGAAGCAATTATCTACCCAACTCAGAAGGAGCTGTTGGAACCTGTCATGTGAGTACTGTAACGCTGGCAGGTTCTCTCATCACAGACCATCACAGAAGGATTTTGATAGTTTACTTGGAAGACATTTTTCGTGCTAAATCTATTTTTTCTATATTTTATAACTTCTTCAAAAGATTCCTTTAAACTGAATGATGTGTTAAGAACAACTTATATTTTTTGAAACATACATATTTTTTGAAAGATTGATATAGGATAGAAATTGTTCCTAAGGTATTTGATGATTATGATAAAATATAGTCAAAGCCAGCACTTTAAATTGAAAAACCATATGAAAGCATTCAGATATTTAGATGTGGGAGAATACACTGAGGATATTTTATATTCACAAAAGATTTTATTTCCAACATCCCTCACACTACATCATATATTCCCCAAACAAACAAACACACACACACACATTCTTTTGAAGTATGTGAAGGTGAAATCATAGCATGCCTGACCCTCAGTCTATGCCTGTGGGCATGATTTTAAACAGAAACTTTGAGGGGGTTTATTTCTATCAAAATGAATAGACAGAAATATGTTTTTTTTTAATTTGCAGCCCAATAACTCAATAAAAGCGGAGTCACTACATGTTTATATGTATGCTCAAACATACCCAGCAACTTAGTAATACGATATATAATATGCCTATGCTACTGGCAGAGACAGGCAATTAAACAATGTGCAATTGGGCATGTAAAACTGAGGTCCAGTCAGCAGATGGAAGTGTGTTTGAGGGTAAATCTGCCAACTCATGCTATAATGCAATATGCTTACTCTCACAAAATAAACCACACATGAAACAAAAGAAAAGCGTGCTTTCTTTGTTCAATTTCAAAAGGGGGATGGGGAGGTATTGTTCTCATTAGAGAAGAAAAAGCAATCATGATCTAATTGCAAAAGACATGTGTAGAACATGAAATTGGAATGTGAGTTCTTGAAAACCATAAATAAAAATAAATAAAAATTTTCTCTATTACCTTTAGTTTTACAGTTTTTTCCCAAGGGAACAACGTATCTCCACAGCCATCATCTCATTAACACTCACATGATTGTTGTTAAGGAATCAGGCAGGCTAGGACTTCTATAGATTCCACCAGTGAAACAGACAGACAAGGGCTGCTCCAGTGACTTGATTGAAATTATAGTACAAGTCAGGGGCACAGCTGGTACAAGGATCTGGGTCTGCTCTTTGCCAGAACTTTCTTCTACCCGACAGAACATATTGCCTCAAGCTGAGAACCCCACAGTGTCCTTGATTACGTACTTTCAAATTATAGTTCACTTTAGAGATTCCTATTAAAAGTCGGATATGACAGCAGGCCTGGAAATCATTTAGGAAACCCCAGGTTTCAAGCGGGTGGCAGAATTAAGAAACAGAGCTGGAGGGATGAAATAACTAAAACATACATGATGATGGAATATCTGAACAGCTGTCTACTGAATCTTTCTGTGTGAAAACCATCATTCTAAGTGCAGTGCTGGTTAATCAAGAAGAAGCAGAAGGTGTTCCCTAAGAGTTTCCTTGTTTTTGTTGCTGCTGTTGTTTGTTTGTTTGACAAGTGGCTTCTTGTGAAAGTCTCACTTCTACTTGTAAATTGCCAGAGAAGACACACAAAGAATAGAAAGATATATAGTTTTTTTTTTTAGAAACTCAAGAGCAGGTTGAAATGAACTCCTCATAAAACAGAGGGAAGAGCTTCTCTCCTGGGAAGGATTCAGTAGGCTCCCTCTTGTCTCGCTTGGATGTTTAAGATGCAGCCTAGTAGGGATAGACTTTTTCCTCATGAATTATTGATATTCAAAAACTGTTTTAATTGTTTTTCCTCTTGGTGCTATATAGAGAAACCTAGTAATGATTCTCACTGCAATATTAGCATATATTTTAAGTGGGTCATAATACCAAGGGAAGCATGTAATTTTCCTGAAACAATATGTTTTTTTAACTTAGAGAAATATAATTTACATTAGTAATAAAGTTGAGAAGTAATCTAATTTAGATTGTAAAATTGCTTTCTATGCTGAAATATCCTAGGAAAATAAGAAAAGACTAAATTTATGTAGGGTTTAATTTAATCATCTGAAAGCATGCTTAAACATTAAAATGTGAAACTTGGAGATATAAGATCAATTTCACTGCAGCATAAGGGTCTTTTTTGGGTCACATATATAAAAATACTAAGAAAAGATTTAAACTGTGTGAAGATTTGAAAAACTAAGTATAATGCTCATTAAATGTGTAATTTTTTTCCAATAAGCAAAGAGCTTAGAATACTTAAGTAAATATTTTTAACACAGCAATTGTAAAAATTTTGATCTTCAGATTCCTGTATATTTTTAAAACTTATGGAATACCACAAATTACATTTATGTGTATTGTATTTTTCAATATTTACCATATTAGAGATTAAAGCTGAAAAAATATTTATTAATTAATTTTCAAGTAAAAATAAACATTTGTTTAAATACAAAATACATTTTTATGAAAAGATGGTTATTTTCCTAAACAAAAAATAATAATCAGAAGAAAGTCCTTGTTAGACACTTTTATAAATCTCTTTATTGGATGTCTTAATTGTCTGGCTGTATTCACACATCTGCTTTTGCCTTTGATCTGCTGTAAAGTCATGCAGAATGCAAGCTCCTGAAAACTCCACTGTAAACTCAGGAGAGAAGGAAATTGGAAAAGGAAAATAACATAGTGATTTGTTCTGGAAAGAATTTGACCTTGTGGATCCATGGAAGGGTCTCACAGTTGCCCAGATTAAGACTTGAAAGTAGCTGAAGAAAAGATCCCTGGACAGAATGCTGCCACCTTTTTCTATTTCTGGTAGAATCCTTAGCCAGATTGTTTCCTCTTCCCAAACACGCTCATGGCCTTGAAAAACTTTCACCACTGTGTTGATCCATTACCACAAAGACAGTTTGCTTATGGAAAATAATTCTGATAAAGGTGGGAAAAAAAAGGCTATGAGAACTATTGATATGTTGAATACTCGACATCAGTTCTATGTGGATGTTTATTAGAATTACAGTGTACTCACAGAGGTCAAATGGCTACTCCCTACCTCTGTCAGCTGTTAGGGTAACCCTCAGGAAGAGAGTGAAGTGAGTTTCCTGTCATTGTGTCCTGGTTGCTCTTCCTGAAATAAGACCACTTTGCCTGCAAATCCTGTTTCTTATTCAATAGTTCTGTGATATTGTTTACATTATTTAACCTTTCGAAATTTCATCTTTTCTGTTAAAGGGTAATAATAATAGTCCTACCTTATTTGATTTTTTATAAGGCTTGAATGAGATAAATCACATAAAGAATGAAGTATAGCATAACATTTAGTAAAAATTAGGTACTCCAGAATTATAATGCTATTTTCACAGAAATTTCCTCCACAAATCCTTTGTTTGCGAGTATTGAGTGTGTTTTATTCTTATTACTGTAGGTTGAATATTCCTTATCTGAAATACTTGATAGTTTATTATTACTACTGTGAATTTCATTATGCCTTATATACATAACTTGAAGATAATTTAAAATAACATTTTCAGTGTATTTTTCTTAGTATTTTTTGAATTCTTTAAATATTGGAGGGGTTAAGCTTATGATTATAAAATAAACTGAAAGTATGTAATTGTAAAAATTAAAAGAAAGAATAAGAAACGAAAGAAGAGGGAGTGTGGGCGTGTGGCAAGAAGAAAGGTAGAGTGTTAGGTTTCACTAAACTCCTAAATCTCTATATATGAAATACATGAAATTTGTTCACTATATAAATTAAAAAAACTTTTAAAAATCTGTACCTGACATAATTTTATATATGGAATTTTTCCACTTATGGCATCATGTTGGCACTGAAAAAGTCTGTCTTCAGATTTTCAGTTTAGGAATGTTCAACATTTATTTTCTATTAAACACTTCACATAACATTTTTTCCAAATATGATTAGACTAAATGCAGTCAACCTTTACCACAAAACTAAGAAAGGGCATAGAAACGTTTATATTTCCACTGTGAAAGTATAAACACTCCAATATTTTGGTATTAACTTCTAATATCTTTTGCTTCATGTGTATTTTTAAATAGTATTTTATTATGCTTGAATATTGTTTATTCAACTTTTCTATCTTGCTAGCATGATATCAACATTTTTCCATTAAAAAAATCTAAGATGGGATCTTTACACTCTAAATTGCATAATATCATATTTATAATTTGCTTTTTTTCCCTTTTCTTTCCTTTTTTTGCACTATTTACTGACCCTATTACATATTTCTCAACTCTTTCAGAGTTCTTTGGATAAGTGATGTCATATTTGGGCACTCTCATATTTGTATTTATGACACCATACTCTCCCTCTCACCCACTCACTAACCTATTTCCTCTTCTCTCTCCTATTCCCATTCTTATTTTTTACTAAAATCTATTTTCAATTAACCTTATACACATAAAATTAACTTTATGTTAAATAAAGAGTTCAACAAATAGTATGAAAAAAAAAAAAAACCTGTTCCTCAACTGTCAGGAAAAGGCCTGCTCAAAGTCATTGCTTCTCAAAGTGTCAATTTCACTTCTGTAGATCGTGTTTTAGGTGCTCTATTAGTTATGAGAGATCAGGGAGAACATATGGTATTTGTTCTTTTGGGACTGATTCATTTCACTAAGTATGATGTTTTCCAGTTTCATCCATTTTGCTGCAAATGACTGGATTTCGTGGGTTTTTTTTTTTTACCCTCTGTGTAGTATTCCATGGTGTATATATCCCATACTTTCTTTATCCAGTCTTTAGTTAACAGGAAATTGGGTTGATTGCATGTGGTATTTGTCCCTTTGGGACTGGCTTATTTCACTAAGTATGATGTTTTCCAGATTCATCCATTTTGTTGTAGAAGACCAGATTTCATTTTTAACCACTGTATAGTATTCCATAGTGTACATATCCCATAATTTCTTTATGCATTCTTCACTTGATGGGCATTTGGTTTGATTCCATATCTTAGCTATTGTGAATTGAGCTGCAATAAACATGGGGTTATAGATAATTCTTTCATATGCTGATTTTATTTCCCTTGAGTAAATTCCCAGGAGTGGGATGGCTAGGTCATATGGTAGGTCTATATTCAGATTTCTGTGTATTCTCCATACTGTATTATATAGTAGCTTTACTAATTTACATTCCTACCAACAGTGGATTAGGGTACCTTTCCCCCAACATCCTTGCCAGCATATGTTGTTAATTGATTTCTGTTGTCTGTTGGTTTCTAACAGAAGTGAGATGAAACCTCATTGTAATTTTGATTTGCATTTCCCTAGTGGATAATGATCCTGAGCATTTTTTTCATATGTCTGTTTACTACTTGGATTTACTTTTCTGAAAAAAATGTTTAAGTCCTAGCCCCATTTCTTAACTGCATTGTTTGTATTGTTGTTGTGGACTTTCTAGATTTTCTTTACATACTCTGGTTATTAATCCCTTATCAGTTGCATTGTTTGCAAATAATTTCTCCAATTCTGTTGGTTGCCTCTTCTCTGCTGAGTGTTTCCTTTTCTTCTCAGATGATGTAATTCCATTTGTCAATTTTGGCTTTGATTGCTTTTGGGGTCTTTTTCAAAAAGACTTTGCCTATGCCAATGTATTGCAGAGTTTCCTCAATGTTCTCTAGTAATTTGATGGTACCCAGTAATAGATAATGGCTATGATCCATTTTGAGTGGACTTTTGTGTAAGGTGTAAGGTAGGGGTCTCGCTTTATACTTCTGCATGTGGAAACCCAGTTTTCCCAGATTCATTTTTTTGAAGAGACTGTTCTTGCTCCAGGGATTGATTTTATTTCCTTTGTCAAAGATAAGTTTGTTGTAGATGCATTGATTGATTGCAGTCATTTCTATTCTTTTCCATTGGTCTATCCATCTGTTTTTGTAACAATCCCAAGCTGTTTTGATTATAACTGCCCTGTAGTATGTCTAGAAATATGTTACTGTGATGCCTCCAACTTTGCTTTTGTTGTATTAGATTGCTTTGTCTATTCAAGGCCTCCTGTGTTTTCATATAAATTTCAGCGTCAGTTTTTCTACATCTGAAAAGAGTGTCTTTGATATTTTGAGTGGTATCATATTGAATATGTTAATTGCTTTCAGTAGTTATGGAAATTTTGATGATATTGATTCTACCAATCCATGAACATGGAATATTTTTCCATTTTCTTGTATCTTGCTCTATTTATTTCTTTTATGCTTTATAATTCTCTTCATAGAGATCTTTGACAAACTTGGTTAAATTTGCTCCAATGTATTTGATGTCTGTTTAGCTATTGTGAATGGGGTTGATCTTAGAGTTCTTTCTCAGCCATGGAATTGCCTGTGTATACAAAGGTTGTTAATTTTTGTGTGTTGATTTTATACCCAGCCACTTTACAAAACTCTTCTATGAGTTCCAATAGTCTCTTAGTGAAGTCTTATGGTTCCCTATTATACAGAGTCATATCATATGAAACTAGGGATAGTTTGACTTCCTCCTTCCCAATTTGTATCCCTTTGATTTTGTTTCTTGCCTAATGGCTCTAAAACTTCCAGGACTATATTGATTAGCAATGGTGAATGTTGGCATCCTTCTCTGGTACTAGCGGGAATGTTTCCAATGTTTCCCCATTCAATAGAGTGCTGTCCATAGGTTTATCATACTTTGCCTCAATTGTGTTGAGGAATGTTCCTTCTGTACCCAATTTGCTTATATTTTTCATTATGAAAAGGTGTCATATTTTGAAAAAATTTCTTAATGTGATGTATCACATTTATTGATATGTAGATGTTGAACCATCTCTGCATTCACCCACTTGGTCCAGGTGAATGATCTTTCTGATGTGTTGTTGGATTCAATTGGCTAGTATTTTTTGAGGATTTTTGTGTCCGTGTTCATCAGGGAAATTGGTCTATAGTTCTCTTTCTCTGTTGTACCTTTTTCAGGTTTAGGAATTACAGTGATGCTAGCACCACAGAAAATATTTGGGAGGATTCCCTCTCTTTCAATTGTTTTGAATACCTTGAGAATAATTTGAGTTAGTTCTTCTTTAAATGTCTTGTAGAATTCAGCAGTGGCCGGCGCCGCGGCTCAATAGGCTAATCCTCCGCCTTGCGGCGCCGGCACACCGGGTTCTAGTCCCGGTCGGGGCACCGATCCTGTCCCGGTTGCCCCTCTTCCAGGCCAGCTCTCTGCTGTGGCCAGGGAGTGCAGTGGAGGATGGCCCAAGTCCTTGGGCCCTGCACCCCATGGGAGACCAGGAGAAGCACCTGGCTCCTGCCATCGGATCAGCGCGGTGCGCCGGCCGCAGCACGCCTACCGCGGCGGCCATTGGAGGGTGAACCAACGGCAAAAGGAAGACCTTTCTCTCTGTCTCTCTCTCTCACTGTCCACTCTGCCTGTCAAAAAAAAAAAAAAAAAGAATTCAGCAGTGAAGCCATCCAGTCCTGGGATTTTCTTTGTTGAGAGGGTCTTTATTACTGATTGAATTCCCATCTTGGTTATTGGTCTGCTTAGGTTTTCTATATCTTCATGGCTCAATTTAGGTAGGTTGTATTGTCCAGCAATCTATCCGTTTCCTCTAAGTATCATGTTTTTTTGACATACAGCTCTTTGTATTAACTTCTGATGATTCTTTTTATTTCTGTGGCATTTCTTGTTACATTTCCTTTTTTATCTCTAATTTTATTGATTTGTGTCTTCTCCCTCTTTTTTTTTTTTTTTTTTTTTTGGTTAGTTGGGCCAATGGTGTACAATTTTGTTTATTTTTTAAAAAAAAACAGCTCTTTGTTTTGCTGATCTTTTGAATTGTTTTTTAATTTTCAATTTTGCTTATTTCTTCTCTAATTTTAATTATTTCTTTTCTCCTACTAGTTTTGGGTTTGGTGCCGTTGTTTTTCTAGGTCCTTGAGATGTATTGATAGCTCAGTTATTTGGTGTCTTTCTAATCTCTCTTTTTAAAAGATTTATTTATTTATTTAAAAGTTAGAGTTACAAACAGAGAGGAGAGAGAGAGAGAGAGAGGGAGAGAGAGAGAGAGAGGTTTTCCATCCAATGGTTCACTCCTCAATTGGCTGCAATGGCTGGTGGAGCTATACCGATCCAAAGCCAAGAGCCAAGAGCTTCTTCTGGTACTCCCACATGGGTGCAGGGGCCCAAGGACCTGGACCATCTTAGACTTCTTTCCCATGCCTTAGCAGAGAGCTGGATTGGAAGTGGAGCAGCTGAGTCTCTAACCAGCACCCATATGGGATACCAGCACTGCAGGCAGTGACTTTACCTGCTATGCCACAGTGCCAACCCCTCCAATTTCTTGATTTAGATACCAGTTGCTTAACACAGCCTTTGGTTATCGCATAAATTTTGATATGTTGTATTGTCACTTTCATTTGTTTCTGGAATTTTTTTTTATTTTTTTTTATTTCTATTTTGACTTCTTCAATGAGCCACTCTTCATTCAGGAGTATGTTGTTCAGTCCCCATGTGTTTTCATATGTTCTAGAGATTCCTAAGTTGTTGATTTTCCAGCTTCATTCCATTATGATCAGAGAAGATGCATGGTATGATTTCAATTTTTTTTTTTAATTTGCTGAGACTTGCTTTATCTTCTAGCATGTGTTCAATCCTAGAGAAAGTTCCATGCACTGGAGAGAAGAATATATATTCTGTGGCTGTAGGATGGAAAGTTCTGTAGCTAAAAGTTAGGTCCATTTGGTCTATAGTGTTGATTAACTCTGCTGTTTCTTTGCTGATTTTCCGTCTGGTTGATCTGTCCATTGCTGAAAGTGGGGTATTGAAATCCCCTATTATTATCATATTTGAGTCTATGTCTCCCTTTAGATCAATTAACATTTCTTTTATTTTTTATTATTTTTTTGACAGGCAAAGTTAGACAGTGAGAGAGAGACAGAGAGAAAGGTCATCCTTTTCCAGTGGTTTACCCCCCAAATGGCCGCTATGGCCGGTGTGCTGTACAAATCTGAAGCCAGGAGCCAGGTGCTTCCTCCTGGCCTCCCATGTGGGTACAGGGCCCAAGTACTTGGGCCATCCTCCACTGCCCTCCTGGGCCACAGCGAGAGCTAGACTGGAAGAGGAGTAACCGGAACAGAATCCAGCACCCCAACTGGGACTAGAACCCGGGGTGCTGGCACCGCAGGCTGAGGATTAGCCAAGTGAGCCGTGGCAATGGCCAACATTTCTTTTAAATAACCATGTGCCCTGTAATTAGGTGTATATACATTTATAATTGGCACTTTGTCCTGTTGAATTGATCCCTTAATCATTACAAAGTGTTGTTCTTTGTCTCTTTTAACAATTTTGTGTTAAAATCTATTTTATCTGATATTAGGATGGCTACACCACCTATTTTTTTGGTTTCTGTTAGCATGGAATAACTGTTTCCATACTTTTAATTTCAGTCTGTGTGTATCTTTGTTAGTGAGAAGTATTCCTTGTAGGCAGCAAATAGATAGGTTTTGTTTTTTAATCCATTCTGCAAGTCTGTGTCTTTTAACTGGAGAGTTGAGGTCATTTGCATTCAAGGTGACTATTGATAAGTAACAACTTTGCCCTGCCATTTTTAGATAAATATTCTTACTGCTTACTTTGTATTTCTTTATACTCTTACTGGGAGATTTTCTGCCTTCACTTTCTTTCATAGTGATGACCATGTTTCTGTTTTTCTATGTTTAGCACATCCTTAAACATATTTTGTAAGGCTAAATAGGTGGTGATAAATACTTTCAATTTATTTTTGTTATGGAAGATCTATATTTCACCTTCATTCAGTATTCTGGAGTGACAGGTTTTTTTTGTTTTTTGTTTTTTTTTTCTCTTAAGAAACTATAAAGGCCATTCTCTCTTACCCTTTATAGTTTCTGTTAAGAAGTCAGCTGTGAATCTAATTGGAGATCCTCTTAAATTAATGTGGCATTTCTCTTGTTCACATTTACAGTCTTTTCTTTATATTTTACTGTGAAGAGTTTGACTACTATGTGTCATGGTTAAGATCTTTTCTGATCATGTCTATTATGAGTTCTAATTGCTTTCTGATCTTGGACATCCCTTTCTTTCTCCATATTAGGGAAGTTTTATGTAATTAGTTCACTAAAAAAGGCCTTCTAATTGATTCTCTCTTTCCATGCTTTCTTGAGCACATAAGATTTATATGTTGTGTCTTTTTGATAGTATCCAATAGATCTCCAACACTGGTTTTTAGTTTTCTAATTTCTTCTTGTTTTTGGTCTGACTTTAAATTTCTAGAAATTTGTTTTCTAACTCAGATATTCTTTTTTCTGCTCCACCAGGTCTGTTGTTAAGTCTTTACACAGCATTTTTTTATTTCTTCTATTGAATTTTTCATTTCCAAGATTTCATTTTGATTTCTCTTTGAGATCTCAATTTCACGGGAGGTATTTTCTTTTATGTCATGTATGCTTTTCATTACTCTGTGGATTTGCTTCTGATTATTTTTAATAAATCCTACAATCAATTTTTTAAATTCCATTTCTAGCATTTTTTTCAACCTCTTTATCTTCGCATTCTAGTGGTAAAGTTGTATGTTCCTTTGGGGGTGTTATGTTGTCTTCCTTATTGTTTCTTGAATTGCTGTGTTTATTATTTGGCACTTGTGGAGATACTTGTTGGTTTATTTTTTGTTTCTTTTTTCCCCTATGATGGCTTTTATCTTTGGACTGTGCCTTTGTGGCTTAGTGGAGTGTCCATGAATACCCAGAGGTGTATGGTGGGTGTGACCAGGGAGCTCTGTTCAGTGCTCCAGGGTGAAGGGAATGTCCAAGGTGACAGCAAGGTTGGGTGTGGTAAATATCCTCCTTTTTTTCTTTTTTTAGATTTATTTACTTATTTATTTGAAAAGCAGATTGACAGAGAGGTAGAGGCACAGGCAGCAAGAGAGATAGAGTGTGTTCTTCCATCTGCTGATTCACTCCTCACATATCCAAAATGGCCAGAGATGAGCTGATCTGAAGCAAGGAACCAGGAGCTTATTTTGGATCTCCCATACAGGTGCAGGGGCCCAAGGACTTGGGCCATCTTCTATCGCTTTCCCAGGCCATAGAAGAGAGCTGTATTGGAAGTGGAGCAGCCAGGTCTCCAACCAGCACCCATATGGGATACTGGCACTGCAGGTGGCAGCTTTACACCACAGTGCCGCTCCCCTCTCCCCTTTTTTATCAGAGAGTGGGTTTCTTCAGCTCTGTTGGCATAGTTTCACACTTACCTCCTCTTTCCAAAGGAAACCAGTTCCTGGGTGCTAGCCCCAGTGGGTACAATATTCATCCATGCTGCCGAAGAACCACACAAATGATTCATGAAGTTTTCAGTGTAAGCACAGATCCAGGGCAATGACCCTCACCAGGGAATCCAGGAGCTCTGAGTGACAGACCAAAGTCCCAACCATACCCTGTGCTCTCCCATGCAGCCATGGTGTTTTCACAGTCCCAGCATACAAGGGTCCACAGTCATGAGCACCCAGCTTCCTGTCAGTTCTCTCAGCCAGGCTCAGGCATCTCCTCTCAGCTGATTGCTAGGCACACTGACATGAACTGGCACAGCTGTTATGTATATTCAAAATGGTGACCACCCTCTCTCAACTTTTTACAGAATGCCGATGCAGGGTGGTCAAGTAGAGAGAAAAGTGGCCCCTTTTTTTCTCCTATAGTTGGCAGGTACACTGTTCCCTACAGGGCTCCGAGCCATACTCATTCCAGGCTCTTCCATAGCTTTATAACTGTTGTCCTACCTCGCTCTGCAGAGCTGATGCTGAGGTTCTCAGCTGCTGGAATCCTGAGTTGTGCATGTCACCCCCTCCACATAGGTCCACAGTGTTCTTCTAACTTGTGTGGAGTTTCCTCTGCCATTTTTTCCCTAACTCTTCCCTGAGAATGCACTCTCTCCACTTTTTAAAAACTATCTTCCCCTAGACTAGAACAGTAAGCTCCCTCCCTATTCCACTATCTTGGATCTTCCACATCTAATTTCTTAGAATTTGTAAGTTTCCCATATTTATATGCCCATGCCAGAGGTTTCTTCTGTGATCCAGACACATATATCCCTAACCCTATTTGAATGTCTCTATTTAATATGGCACACGCATATAAAATTTAACATGTCTGAAACTAACTCTTGATGTTCCTTTTCTCTTAAATTCTTTCCTCAATTTTGTCTTTTTCTTGAATTCTAATTTTCTAAATTCAAAAGCATGAAAATCACTTTTAGTCATTGTCTTTCTCTTACTAAAAGTAATATATTTTAATTTGTCTGAAATTCTCACTTTTATATGCCATTACTTGTAACCAAGAAAGGCCTCTTTATCATCTTTGTAGAAGGAAGGAGCTTTTCCTTGGAAAATACAAGGTCTGTAATGGTTCTTCCTTAGTACCTGGTGGCATTTTCTTTCAAGAGTATTCTTAAATATGCATAGGTCATAAGGATCTCATTTGCTCTATGTTTATGGAATTAAAACTGGCAGATTTATCATCAAAAAGAGGGGAAGATTTGAAAATAATTAAAGAAATAAAGTCAGTCCTGTCACATCTTAGAAAGTAAAGGACCTTCCTTTAACATCAATATGCATGTGAAGGAAAAGTGCATTGGCATAATTGGGAATGACCTACTAGTTTATATGAAATTCCATGATCTCCCATTAATTACAACACAACACACTTGTAAAAGTCTATATAACATTTTATTTATTTTGTATCTTGGTAAAAATAAGTTGAATATTCTATAGCCATATACTTTCTATGCTTTCTAGCTCATGAAGTCTAATCCAGTGTAAGTATCCAAAACGATGCTAGTGAAAATAATATTCTGGAGGGAAGAGAGAACATAACGATCCTTTGCTTAACCAAAAATTTGATCAAATCTTTTCATGTATGAATGTTAAATATTTCCTGAGAAATGGGTTGGTACAAATTTTTTAAAAATTTATTTATTTGTTTATTTGAAAGACATAGTTTACAGAGAGAAAGGGAGTGACAGAGAGAGAGAGAGAGAGAAAGAGAGAGAGATCTTCCATCCTCTGATTCACTCCCCAGATAGCCACAATAGCCAAAAGCCAGAGGCTTCTCCCAGGCCTCCCACGTGAGTGCACTTGGGTCATTCTCCACTGCTTTCCCAGGCACATTAGAAGGGATATGAATTGGAAGTGCAGCTGCTGGGTCTTGAACCAGCACCCATAAACATTTTAGCTGTGGTTTTGTCATATCATGCTTTGATTATGTTGATGAATGTCCTTCTATACCCAATTACACCTAAGGGTTTTTTAATCATGAAATAATACTGTATTTTATTAAATGCTTTCTCTGCATCTATTGAGATAATCATATTGTTTTTGTTCTTCAGTTTGTTAATGTAATATACCATATTTATTTATTTGTATAAGTTTAACCTTCACTGACTACCAGGGATAAATTCCACTTGGCCCGGGAGATGTTGTTTCTGATGTGTTGTTGGATTAGAAGCTGGTATTTTGTTGAGGATTTTTGCATCGATGTTCATCAAGGATGTTGGTCTATAGTTCTCTTTCTCTATTACATCTTTTCCTGGTAGAATTCAAGATAGAAGCCATCTAATTCTGGACTTTTCTTTATTGAGAGTGTTTTTATTACTGATCCATCAAATATCTATCTTGTTTTATTGCTTTGTTTAGGTTTTCTGTGCTTTCATGGCTCATTTTACGTAGGCTGTATGTGTCCAGGAATCTATCCATTTCTTCAAGATTTTCCAATTTGTTGGCATATAGCTCTTTGTAGTAATTCCTGATGATTCTTTTTTTTTCTCTGTAGTATCTGTTTTTACATTTCCTTTTTCATCTCTGATTCTATTTTTTTTTTGTCAGTTGGGCCAATAGTTTCTCAGTTTTGTTTATTTTTCAAAAGACTAGCTCTTCATTCCACTGACATTTGCATTATTTTTTGTCTCAATTTTGTTTGTTGCTTCTCTAATTTTAATTACTTCTTTCCTCCTACTAACTTGGAGTTTGGTATGTTGTTGTTTTTCTAGGTCCTTGAGCTGCAATGATAGTTCCTTTACTTGGTGCTTTTCCAATTTCTTGATGTAGGCACCAACTGCTATAAACTTCCCTCATAACACAGCTTTTGCTTACCCCATAAGTCTTGATATGTTGTAATGTCTTCATTCATTCCCAGAAATTTTTTATTTCCCTTTTGATTCCTTCTATGACACACTAAGCACACTAAGCATGTTGTTCAGTAACCTTATGTTTGCAAACTTTCTAGAGATTCTTGAGTTGTTATCCAGCTTCATTCCCTTGTTGTCAGAAAAGATGCATGGTATGATTTCCTAGCATCTGATTCTAGAGAAATTTCCATGCACTGATGAAAAGAATGGTCAAATTGCACTGTAGGATGAAAGGTTCTGTAGATATCACTTTGGTCCATTGGGACTATAGCATAGATTAGCTCTGTTGTTTGTTGATTTTCTATATAGTTAATCTGTCCACTGATAAAATGGAGTGTTGAAATCCCCATTATTATTGTTTTGAAGTATATGTCTCCCTTAGATACATTAGCATTTGTTTTAAATAACCAAGTGCCCTAGAATTTGGTGAATACACAATTATTATAGTCACATCTTCCTATTTAATTGACCATTACAATATCTCATTTAAGACTTTTTGGGTTAAAGTCTATTTTGTCTGATATTAGTTTGACTATATATGTTTTTTAAAGATTTATTTATTTATTTGAAAGTCAGAGTTACTCAGAAAGAGAAGGAAAGGCAGAGAGAGAGAGGTCTTCCATCCGCTGTTCACTCCCCAATTGGCTGCAATGGCCAGATCTGCAATGATCCAAAGCCAGGAGCCAGGAGATTCTTCTAGGTCTCCCAAATGAACGTAGGGGCCCCAGGGCTTGGACCACCTTCCTCTGCTTTCCCAGGCCATAGCAGAGAGCTGGATCAGAAGTGGAGCATCCAGGACTCAAACTGGGCCCATATGGATGTTTGCACTGCAGGCGGCGGCTTTACCCACTATACCACAGCACTGGCCCCCACTTTTTGATCTTTTTTGCTTTCCACAGAATTACAGTCCTCATTGTGAGCACAGATCTAGCTGCAATGACTCACCCCAGGAAATTATGGGGCTCTGAGTCTCTGGCACCACACATGGTGACTGCCCAGGGAACCAGCTGCACCATGCACCCTACCATCAAGTCAGAGAGTACCACACCTCAGTACTTCCTCCACTTTTTTTCTGCTGTTTCCCCTTGCCTAAAGCTATACATCCTTTCTTTATTCAGCTATCTCAGAATCCTCAATTTTTATCTTAAAATATTTCCAATCATACCAAAATGTGTAGAGAAGAATTAAATGTATATACATAAATATAACACTTTTGACTTCTGCCACTTCATAAGTAAATATAATATATATACACATTTGCATACATATACATATATAAAATCTTCATAAGAATGGACATATTAATATCATGTGATAGGAGTTTCATGACAAAAACCATAAAATGGGCAGGCGCCGTGGCTCAACAGGCTAATCCTCCGCCTAGCGGCGCCGGCACACCAGGTTCTAGTCCCGGTCGGGGTGCCGTATTCTGTCCCGTTTGCCCCTCTTCCAGGCCAGCTCTCTGCTATGGCCAGTGAGTGCAGTGGAGGCTGGCCCATGTGCTTGGGCCCTGCACCCCATGGGAGACCAGGAGAAGCACCTGGCTCCAGACTTCGGATCAGCGCGGTACACCAGCCACAGCACGCCGGCTGTGGCGGCCATTCGAGGGTGAAGCAATGGCAAAGGAAGACGTTTCTCTCTGTCTCTCTCTCTCACTGTCCACTCTGCCTGTCAAGTAAATAAAAATAAATAAATAAAAACCATAAAATGAAAAAATAAGGGAGTATATTATTATGTAAACGATATAATTTAATGAAGAAAACATTTATAAATATTGATGTATCAAATAAGATGGCATATTTTCCACATATGGGGAGAAAACAGGTGGTATTTTTCAACTATGCCTGACTTACTTCACTTAGCATAGTTATTTCAATTCCATCCATTTTGTCAGAAATTTCAGTTTTTCATTATTTTAAAAAAAGATTTTATTTATTTATTTACTTATTGACTTATTATTTATTTGAAAGACAGTGATAGAGAGAGGGAGAGTCAAGAATAGAGAGGGAGTACTTCCATTTGCTGGTTCACTCCCCTAATGGTTAAAAGGGTCTGGTTAGTCAGAGTTCAGGAACTCCATCCTGGTCTCTCACGTAAGTAGCAGGGACCCAAGTACATGGGCCATCCTTTGATTTTTTTTCCTAAGCACATTAGCAGGAAACTGTATCAGAAGAGGAGAAATCAAGGCAGTAATCAATGCTTATTTGTGAGGTTGGAGTTGCTGGTGGCTCTTATCCTATTGTACTTTGACAATAGTCCCTGTTTCATTCTTTTTAAAATGACTGAATAAAAGTGGAGCAAGAAACTCTTTGATACAATGATGTAATAAATAAATAAAATAAATAAATAAAATAAAAACAGTGGGATTCTTGAAATACATGGCAATTCTATTTGTAGTATTTAAAGAAATCTCCATACTGTTTTCCCTAGTGACTGTACTAATTTACAATTCCAACATTGTATAAAAAACTCCTCTTTCTCCACATACTTACCTATAAATATTTTTTCATATATTTGTTAGGTATTTGTATTTCTTCTTCTGAGAACTGTATATTCAGTCCTTTGCCTACTTCTTAACTAATTTTGTTATTTTATGGTTGAGCTTTTAGTTCTTGATATATTCTAGACACTAGTTCTTTGTCAGATAAGTAGCTTGCAAATATTTTCTCTTTATCGATTGTTTCCTTTGCTGTGTAGAAGCTTCTGAGTTGGAAATAATCCCATTTGTCTGGTTTTTCTTTTGTTGCCTGCCTTTCGAAGTCTTAGCCAAAAATTCTTTGCTTACACCAAAATCTTGAAGTAGTTCCCCTATATCTGTTTCTAGCAATTTTATAGTTTCAGATCTTACATTTAGGTTTTTGATCTATTTTGAATTGATTTTTGTAAATGGTGAGAGGTATAGCTATAATTTCATTCATCTGCATATGTATATCCAGTTTTTTGATCACCATTTATTGAAATGAGTATGTTTCTCCAATGTATGTATTGGCACCATGTCAAAGATCAGTTGTCTCTGTGCATGTGAATTAATTTCCAGGCTCTCTGTTTCATTGATCTATATGATAATATTTATGTAAGTATCATGCTCTTTTAATTATTATAATTTGATAGTATAGTTAGAAAGCAATTTTTGTGATGTCTCCAGCTTAATTATTTTCCTGAAGATCATTATGACTATGAATTTTTGTGGTGCCATCTGAATTTTAGGATTGCTTTTTATAAATCTGTAAATAATGCCATTTATCTTTTGATATGCATTGCATTGAATCTTGTAAATCAATCCTCTTTTCAATTTATAATATTATTTACCTTTTTTTACATTTTAAAATTTTTAAATTGTTTAATATGAGAATAGCTACTCCTGCTCATTTTGGGTTTCCATTTGCAAGGTATATGTTTTTATAACACTTCATTTTCAGTCTATGTGTACCTTTAATTATGAAGTGCATTTCTTGCAGGCAGCATATAGTTGGGATTTATTTTATAATCAAGTTCGTATCAATATGTATGAACCAACTCCTGTCATTTTGTTGATGACAATGATTTTTTATATAGTTTTGATTTCTTTGTGCTTCTTATTTATTTTTGGGTGTTGGTAGCTTTTTGTCATAATAAACTTGAATTTTTTTTCCCTTTTCTATGTATATCTACTCTGTTTTTGTATTTTGCACTGTCGTGAATTTTCATAATCATTCCTATGATCCTTTTTTTCTAACATACGACTCCCTTCAAGATCTCTGGTGGTGCTGGTCAGGTATTGAGTAATTCTCTCAGTGTTTGGGTATTTGGGAAGTGCTTTCTTTTCCATTCACGTATGAAGGTAGCTTTGTTAGCTTACTGGAAGCTCTCTTTCTCTTTGTAGATTTCGAGTGTAGCATTATGTTCTCTTTTGGCTTCCAATGTTTCTGCCAAGTCTGTGGTTAGTCTAATGAGTTTTCCTTTATACACAACTTTACATTTGTTTCTCACTGTTTTTAAGATCCTCTCTCTGTCCTTACCTTTTGACAATTTCACTCTAAAGCACAGGAAAAAGTCCTTTTTAGGTACATCTAGTTAGAGTCTTTTGAGATTCCTACATCTGGATGTCTACATCTTTAGAAACGTGGGAAGATTTCAACCATTATTTTGATGAATATATTTTCAATACCTGTTTCCTGTTTTCTTCAGGTATCCCTAAATATATTTTTGCTTAATGGTTCTTATGTGTCTCATAGACTGACTTTTTTTTAGTATTTTTAATTCTTTTCTCTTCATTTTTTGTCTGATTAGATTTCAACAGTCTTGCTCACAAGACCAGAAATGCTTTCTTCTACTGGGTTTGATCTGCTGTTGAAGCTATCAGTTGTATTTTCATTTTATCTCATTGAATAAAACATTCAGCTCTAAAATTTCTGGTTCATTCTTTTTAATGATTCCTATATCTTTGCTAAAATTCTTATTCATAGCTTTATTATTTACTCATTTATTTGAATTGTCTTTCTGTATTCTCTTGTAGCCATTGAGTTTTCTAAGATCATAACTCTGAATGCTTTTTCAGGAATTTTATAGATTTACTTCAAATCAAGATATATTTCTAGAAAAATATTTTGTTCTTTTCAGGTGACATGCTTCCTTGCTCCTTGATATATCCCTTCATTGATGTTTGTGCAACTAGTGAAACTACTTCTTTTTATGGATTAGCTTTAATTGGAAAAGGCTTGTTTAGACAGAATACAGTTTTAAAATATTTTTTAATTCAAAGATAACAGGCCTCACACATTCCATTGGCATGGTTCCCAGGAGATAACCACTCTCCCCTCATTACCCAGCTCCTCCATCTCCTCCATCCCTTCCTCTCATTTCATCTGTTTTTGTAAATACATAAATTTAATCCAGCCTATATTCACAGGCTTAATTTTTCACTAATCATAACATTCATCAAGTAAAAAGTAGAAAGAACACAGTTCCACAGGAGTATACACAAGGGCTAAAAACAAAAATCATATCCTAAAATGTCAGTTTCATTCCTGTACTGTTTTTGTACTCTGTATATTAGTTACCACAATTCAGGAAATACACATGATATATGGCTTTTGGGGACTGGGTTATATTATTAGGCACAATAGTTTCCAATTGCATTCATTTTGTTGCAAAACATTAGAATTCATTCTTTTTTATTGCTGTGTAGTACTCCATGGTGTATATATACCACATTTTCATTATCCAGTCATGAGTTGACAGACATATGGGTTGATTTTATATCTGAGCTGTTTTGAATTGAGCTGCAATAAACAAAGGCATACGGATAACTCTTTCATATGCTGATTTCATTTCCATGGGTAAATTCTCAGGTATGGGATGGCTGGGTTGTATGGTTGCTCTATATTCATACTTCTGATGTATCTCCATGCTGAGTCAGATGGTAGATCTATTTTCAGATTTCTGGGAATCACCATAATGTCTTCCTTAATTGTCATGCTTGTTTGCATTCTCACCAACAGTATGATATAGTGTCTTTTCCCCTACATCTCTCCAGCATTTTTTTTATCATTTTTGGAAGATAATCGTCCTAGCTGGAATAAGGTGAAACCTCATTGTAGTTTATATTAGCACGTCCCTGATGACTAGTGATCCTGGGCACTTTTTTGTGTATCTGATAGCAATTTGTATTTCATCCTTTGAAAAATTTTATCTGTTCATGTTTTTCTCCCATTTCTTTGCTGGATTGTTTTATTGTTGTTGAGTTTACCTTGATTTTCAATGAGTCCATAACTATACTCTGTGAGTGATTTCTTCAACTGTAATAAATGTCAGCAGTATCCATGAGTGCCACAGTTGTATATTCTGTAGGAATTAATGGAGGTAGTAGCATGACTTTGAAGTAGACCTTTAGGCATCTTAGTGTTGGGCATAAATCACACTGTGATTGTGATGGAAGTTGCCATTTTTGTTGCTGTGAGATGCAGAGGGAGCTGTACTCTTGTTCCACCAGGCAAGTCTGACTAATGATGAAGCTTGTGGCATCAATAGCTGCGGCCTTGGAACTGTGTGATGTGGATTTGACCTTTCACAGATAACTCTGGATGCATAGATATGATATTGGAACTTTTAGCACCAAAAGTACCTTTCCCAGATCTGGAGGGACTGAAGAAGTCCTTGCCAAGGCCGTGAGATGAATACAAAGTATGCTGGGGACTGTGCACTGATATGTGTGGTCCTGGATAAGTGAAATGTGTGGGTGGAGTCTTCCATAGGTCCTGCAGGGTGTTTTCTTGTGACTCTTGATATATATATCCCTTGCCCAAAATAAGTCAAATTAGCCGGCGCCGCAGCTCACTAGGCTAATCCTCCGCCTTGCGGCGCCGGCACACCGGGTTCTAGTCCTGGTCGGGGCACCGATCCTGTGTCGGTTGCCCCTCTTCCAGGCCAGCTCTCTGTTGTGGCCTGGGAGTGCAGTGGAGGATGGCCCAAGTCCTTGGGCCCTGCACCCCATGGGAGACCAGGAGAAGCACCTGGCTCCTGCCTTTGGATCAGCACGGTGCTGCGGCGGCCATTGGAGGGTGAACCAACAGCAAAAGGAAGACCTTTCTCTCTGTCTCTCTCTCACTGTCCATTCTGCCTGTCAAAAAAAAAAAAAAAAAAAAACCAGAGCAAAATAAATCAAATGTTCAACTTCAGATTAATAAGATTGATAAAAGGATCCCACTGATTGTTGGATAGAGGTTCAAATTACATTACAAAAGGAAGGATATCCAGAGGCGTAGAAGAATTTCTTGCCATTTTTGCAATTTATCATGGCAAACCTATTTTACATAAATTATGTCAAAGAAGTAGGTATAATTTTTATTGCTTCTCTGAGTTCAGAGTTTGCTAAATGTCTTGTGCTAGGTTTATGGGAAAGATTGTTTATTGCTATTTCTATAAATTGTTTCAGGTTGTAAGAATATAAACACCTATTTTTATATTGAATTATAAATATTGATGTCTTTAAAAGGAACTTATGAACTGGAGACAGTGTTGCAAATTATGTTAATTTATTCACTCCACTTAATTTATCTTAATATAATTATATAAGGTTATCCTCTGACAAACACTTGATATTAATTTTGATTGTACTATTCTGTAAGATCAATTTAAATGCAATTTCCAAGATCATTAATTGACTTTAAGACCTTGGGCTAGTATTAAATTAAGCTAATGAATAAATAACCTTAATTAAGGTGGAAAATTCAAGAAATTATATACATCATTTTATAATGTGCTGATAATTTAATATTTTAAAGCTAATGTTGAAGTGTTAATTGTCATTTAATCATATGCTTATGTACACATATCAAAATGATTAGACAAATAAATCTTTGGTATTTATTACACAGGTTAGAGATTGATATTATAAAACTATTTTGAAGTTAGTATTCTTTTTTTAAAAAGAGATGATGAATTCTTTGTGCCAAGATAACAGAGATTCCTTAACTCATCAGAAGTCTCTGACCTGAAATTCAGTGCCTCACTATACTTATTTGATAATAAACATTAAAATTTCTCAATTTTTAAAGAACTAAAATTTATTATTTAATTACCTTATTCTATGTTATTTTAATATACCTTCTTTTTAATTAATAATATGAGTGGTTCCCAACTTATGATTATTTGACAACTAATTTTCTGCTTTTTGATGGTATAAAAATGGCAAGCAATTATTCCAATTTTCATTTCCAGTACAATTCAATGAATTATATGAAATATTTAACACTTTATGTAAAATAGTCTTGTGATGTATGATTTTGCCAAACCGTAGGCTAATGTAAGTACTCTGAGTATGTTTAAAGTACCTTAACTTGGCTAAACCAAGATATTTGAAAGATTACGTGCATTAAATATATTTTTATTTGTGATATTTTCAACTTGGGTTTGTCATCCAAACCAGTGTTTTACAAATGACATGCCTGTATTTTTATATGTTGAATGTCCTCTCATCATGCTTTTTAACAGTGTTTTTCTCAAATCATGCACAAAATTCAAAATTACAAAATTGTTTAGATGTATTTTATATCCCTGTTCTGCCTTTTAATTAGAAGTGCCTAGATGGACCTGCACTGTGGCGTAGCAGGTAAAGCCACCACCTGCAGTGCCGCCACCCCTTATGAGCACCGGTTCAAGTCCTGTCTGCTCTACTTCTGATCCAGCTCTCTGCTGTGGCCTGGAAAAGCAGTAGAAGATGGCACCTGCGTGGGAGACCCAGAAGAAGCTCCTGGCTCCTAGCTTTGGGTTGGTGCAGCTCTGGCCATTGTGGCCAATTGGGGACTGAACCAGAGGATAGAAGACCTTTCTCTCTCTCTCTCTCTCTCTCTCTCTCTCTCTCTCTCTCTCTCTCTCTCTCTGCCTCTCCTTCTCTCTCTGAATAATTCTGACTTTCAAATAAATAAATAAATCTTTAAAAAATTAGAAGTGATTAGAAAAATTAAATAGGTTTGTATTTTCTATGTTACTTAGACCAATGTTATTATGAGGGGGAGCTACTGTATTTTTCAAACTAAAGATATAAGAAGAGTTACCAAGTCAAAAGGAGAAATTTACCCTCCTCAAGGCCAGTTATATACAAGTAAGATACTATTGAAATGAGTATCATTTCCAGTCATATTATTTCAACATAAATTGAGGTGTCTCCTGTTCAAGTGCAAAGCCTGGCACAATATTGCTAACCAAATTGATTCTTTGAAACCTTTTTTTTCTAGGTTTTTAATGTACTCCTCAGCAAGTGACAAATTTAATACAAATTTTACTGGATGCCTTGAAGCCTTTGGATGTTTTTACATATGTAATATTTATATTGTGTTCTCACACTCAGTCTAAGCTTTAACTTGATCCTTTATAAAGAACTGAATTAGTTACCAATAGGCAACTCCAACACCACTCACCTCCATTCTCATATCTTGACGACTGCCATAAAATTAACTACAAATGAGACCAGCATTGTAGTGTAGCTCGAAAAGCTGTCACCTGTGATCTGTCACCCTGTATGGGTGCCAGTTCATGTACTCGCTGCTCAACTTCCAAGTCAGTTCTCTGCTAGTGGCCTAGAAAGGTAACAGGGGATAACCCAAGTACTTGGCCCCTGCCACCAGTGTGGTAGACCCAGATGAGGTTCCTGGCTCCTGGATGGAAGATACGTACTCTCTCTCTCTCTCTTTCTCTCTCCCTCCCTCTCTTCCCCCCCTCCCTCCCTACATCTGTAACTCTGACCTTCAAATATGTCTTAGAAAAATTAACCAAGACTATTTAGTTGTAACACCATCTAGTAATTAGTGTACTAATTGTTCCCCTACATTGGCTAAACAGCCCATGCTATTTAAGCTATATGAAAAAAAATTCAAAAGGATGATATCCTCAGAAAAAAAACATATTTATTAATGATTATTGGCATTGATAGGAGTATAATAATGCTTATAAGTGTGTCAGTGCAAACTATATTGCCACCATAAGCAGATATCAACTAAATCCAAAATACTTGCCTAATAGCTGATGATTTCCTGCATGCAGATTGATGAATGGAGTTCTGGTTGAACTAAAATAAATATCTAAAGCTAAAAAACATTGATAAAAGGAGTATATTGGTTAAATTTAATTGACATATTAATGGGATTGTTTATAATGTTCAAATTCTGATGGCCAAATGGAACAATTTTCATATTTCATTTATATTTAAGCTCATTTTTTAGCAAAACAAATTTGTCCAAACTGGAAAGAAACATCTTTTTTTTTAAACTTTTATTTAGTAAATATAAATTTCCAAAGTACAGTTTATGGATTACAATGGCTTCCCTACCCCATAATATCCCTCCCACTCACACCCCTCCCATCTCCCGCTCCCTCTCCCATTCCATTCACATCAAGATTCATTTTCAATTATCTTTACATACAGAAGATCAATTTAGTATATATTAAGTAAAGAGTTCATCAGTTTGCACCCACACAGAAACATAAAGTGTAAAATACTGTTTGAGTACTAGTTATAGCATTACTTCACATTGGACAACACATTAAGGACAGAGATCCTACATGGGGAGTAAGTACACAATGACTCCTGTTATTGACTTAACAATTTGACACTCTTGTTTATGGTGTCAGTAATCTCCCTAGGCTCTAGTCATGAGTTGCCAAGGCTATGGAAGCCTTTTGAGAGAAAGGTACCTCCTTCTTTGATGGCCCCGTTCTTTCCACTGGGATCTCACTCACAGAGATCTTTCATTTAGGGTGTTTTTGTTGTTGTTGTTGTTGTTGTTGTTGTTGTTTGTTTTTTTTGTTTTTGTTTTTGTTTTTGCCAGAGTGTCTTGGCTTTCCATTTCTAAAATACTCTCGTGGGCTCTTCAGCCAGATCTGAATGCCTTAAGGGCTGATTCTGAGGCCAGAGTGCTGTTTAGGACATCTGCTATTCAATGGGTCTGCTGTGTATCCCACTTCCCATGTTGGATCTTTCTCTCCCTTTTTTATTCTATCGGTTAGCATTCACTGACACTAATCTTGTTTGTGTGATCCCTTTGACTCTTAGACCTATCAGTGTGATCAATTGTGAACAGAAATTGGTCACTTGGACTAGTGAGATGGCATTGGTACATGCCACCTTGATGGGATTGTATTGGAATCCCCTGGCACATTTCTAACTCCACCATTTGGGGCAAGTCCGATTGAGCATGTCCCAAATTGTATTGGAATCAACTGGCACATTTCTAACAGAAACATCTTTTTTAAAAAGATTTATTTTATTCATTTGAAAGAGTTACACTGGATTTCCACATGCATAAGTATGAAGCAAGACCCCTACCTTACACCATACACACACACACACACACAAATACTAAACGTGGATTAAAGATCTAAATCCAAAACATGGCATCATCGAATTAATTGAGAACATTGGGGAAAACCTTCAAGACATTGGCATAGGTAAAGAATTTTTTGAAAAGACCCCAGAGGTATAGACAGGTAAAGCCAAAATTAACAAATGGAATTACTTCAAATTGAGGAGCTTCTGTGTGGCAAACGAAACAGTTAGGAAAGTGAAGAGGGAACCGACAAAAAGGGAGAAATTATTTGCAAACTATGCAACTGATAAAGGATCAATAACTAGAATCTACGCAGAGATCAAGATTCTCCACAACAACAAAACAAACAATTCACTTAATATATGGGCCAAGGACTTAAACAGACATTTTTAAAAGAGGAAACCTAATGGCCAACAGACACATGAAAAAATGTTCGGGATTACTAGCCATCAGGGAAATGCAAATGAAAACCACAATGAGGTTTCACCTCACCCGGATAGAATGGCTCTCATACAGAAATTAACAAACAACAAATGCTGGAGAGGATGTGGGGGAAAAATGTACCCTAATCCACTGTTGGTGGGAATGTAAACTGGTAAAGCCACTATCGAAGACAGTATGGAGATACCTCAGGAATCAGAATATAGACCTACCACACGACCCAGCCATCTCACACTTGGGAATTTACCCAAAAGAAATGAAATCAGTAAACAAAAGAGCTATCTGCACCTCCATGTTTATTGCAGATCAATCCATAATAGCTAAGACTTGGAATCAACCTAAATGGCCATCAACCAATGAATGAATAAAGAAATTATGGGATATGTACTCTACAGAATACTACATAGCAGTAAAAAAAAATGAAATCCGGTCATTTGCAACAAAATGGAGGAATCTGGAAAACTTCATTCTTAATGAAATAATCCAGTCCCAAAGGGAGAAAATATTTTGTATTCTCTGTGATCTGTGAGAATTAAAAGCACACCTAAATTGATAGTTGTAGAAGTAAAATCGACACTTTAAGAAACAATAACTTGAACAGCCCTTGTCTTAACTGTCAAGAAACAGTTTATTTTTTTTTGTTCTATTCTTCATACTCTATGTTGAACTCTTTACTTAACATAGAGTTAAGCATATGATATAAAGTCTATTGAAAATAGATCCCACTAAAAAATAAGAGGGAGAATAAGAAAGAGAGGAGGAAGTTTGTAACTGTAAAACTGTATACTTCTGCAGTCTTACAGACTTCTAAGGGTACAGTCTAAAAACTTGTCACGGGACTCCAAATCCCTTTAAAATTGGTGATAAAAAATGCCATCTTAATCGTTTTTGTTTTTTTTTTTTTTTTGACAGGCAGAGTTAGACAGTGAGAGAGAGATAGAGACAGAGAGAAAGGTCTTCCTTTTTCCATTTGTTCACCCCCCAAGTGGCTGCTATGGCCGGTGCGTTGCAGCCTATGTGCTGCACCGAACTGAAGCCAGGAGCCAGGTGTTTCCTCCTGGTCTCCCATGCGGGTGCAGGGCCCAAGGACCTGGGCCATCCTCCACTGCCCTCCCGGGACACAGCAGAGAGCTGGACTGGAAGAGGAGCAACTGGGACAGAATCCGGTGCCCCAACCAGGACTAGAACCAAGGGTACTGGCACCACAGGCAGAGGCTTAGCCTAGTGAGCCATGGCACTGGCCCCATCTTAATTGTTAAAGTGATCATATTAAGTGTTAAAGTGAACATATAGATAGCATTAAATGTTAGAGAGATCATATAAATAGCATCAAGTGCCTGGTAATAATAATAGACAGAATTAAAAAGGAGGGAATGTCCAATGTGGGAAGCAGTTCACACAACAAACTCATAAAATGACATTTGCTGTAAGTGACACTCTGACCTCAGAATCAGCCCTTACGGCATTCAGATGTGGCTGAAAAGCCCATAAGAGCATTTTAGCAGTGGAAAGCCAAGACAGTGTGGCAAAAAATATTCTACATGAAGAATCTCTGTGAGTGAGACCCCAGTGTCAAGAAGGAGCCATCACTGTCTAACTCTGCCTGTCAAAAAAAAAAAAAAGAAGAAGAAGAAGAAGAAGGGGCCATCAAAGAAAGATGTACTTTTCTCTGAAGGGAGGAGAGAACTACTTTATGTATGGCCTTCTCTAAATACTGACAGATTTTGTGGTCATAAATAAGAGTGTTAATTGTTAAATTAACAACAGAATTAACAACAGAAATCACAGAGCACTTACTCCCCATGTAGGACCTCTGTCCTTAATGAGTTGTTCTCAATCAGTACTTTGTACATTGTGTATGTGTGTGGGTGTGTGGGTGTGTATATGTGTGTGTATGGGTGGGTAGATGTAGATGCAAACTGTTGAAATCTTTACATAGTATAGAGTTAATCTTCTGTATATAAAGTTAATTAAAAATGAATCTTAATGAAGAATGGGATGGGAGAGGGAGTAGGAGGCATGACTAGAGTGGTGTGGGAGTGTGGGTATGGGGGGAATAACTACTATATTCCTAAAGTTGTACCTATGAAATTTAAATTCATTAAATAACCTCACTTGAGGTTATCCAGTTGGTTAGCATACAGTATTTTTGGTTTTCTATTTTATTTAAAGATTGATTTTATTTATTTAAAAGGCAGAGTTACAGAGAGAGAAGGAGACATAGAGAGAATCTTCCAACTTCTTGTTCACTCCCTAAATGACAGCAATGGCCAAGTTTGGGACAGGCCAAAACATGTTGGTCTCCCACATGGGTTCTGGAGCCCAAAGCACTTGAGTTGTATTCCACTGCTTTCCCAGATGCATTATCATAGTGCTGGACTGGAATAGAGCAGAGGTGACTTGAACCAGCACCACATCAGATGCCAGTGTTGCAGGTGCTGGTTTAACCCACTATACCACAATGCCAGCCCCAGTATATACTTTTTCATAGTAGTTTCTTTGGATCCTTTGCATTTCAGTGATGTCAGCTGTAATGTCTCCTTTTAATCTCTAGTTTTATTTTGTAGGATGTTTTTCTTTTTCTTTTTGTTAGTATGGTTAAAGATTTGTCTGTTTTTTATAATCTCAAAATAATCTGGTTTTTTTTTTGTATTACTTCATTGTCCATTCCATTTATTTGTGTTCTGATAGTTAGCATTTCTCACATCCTACTAATATGGGGTTGGTTTGTTATTGTTTTTTTCTACATTTTTGAGATACATCACATCATTCATTTGAGAATTTTTTTTATTTAAGCATTTAATGCAATAAGCTTCCCTTAGTGGTGCTTTTGCTGCATCTCACAGATGTTCATATGTTGTATTTTCATTTTCATTTATTCTAAGAAAGCTGTTGATTTACTTTTTAATTTCTTCAATGATCCATTGATCATTTAGTACCATGTTGTTTAATTTCCATGTAATTGTAACTGATACATTGCTCCCTTTGTTATTGATTTCTAGTTTTATTTCTTTGTTATCTGAGAAGATACATGGTATAGTTTCAATCTTTTAAAATTTGCTTATACTTGATTCGTGACCTGCTATATGGTCAATCCTTGAAACTGCTTCATGTGCTAATGAGAAGAAGTATATTCTATAGCTATTAGGTGAAATGTCCTCTAAATGTCTGTCAGATCCATTAGCTCAGTAGCATGGGTCAATTCTGCTGTATCTTTCTTGATTTTAAGTATGGATGATATGTTATTGATGAGGGTGTAGTGTTGAAATCATGAGCTATTAATGTATTGGGGTTTATCACAAACTTTAGGTCTAATAGTACTTGCTGTATATATCTGGGCTACCTTGTGTTGAGAGTGTATATATTTTTGATTGTTGTATTTTCTTGCTGAGTTGATTCTTTTATCAATATGTAATGCCCTTCTTTGCCTCTTTTTTAACTTTTTTTATTTAAATTCTATTTACCTGATAGTAGTTTAGCTATTCATACTCATTTTTTGTTTTCCTTTTGCCCATTAAATCTTCTCCCAGCTCTTCATTTTCAGTCTATGTGTATCTCTATTTATGAAGTGAGTTTCTTGTATCATATAGCATGGTCTTGATTTTAGCCATTAAGTGAAGAGAAAGCTGTTGACTAGATAATTTTGTATATTTACATTCATGGTTAGTATTCATAAATATGAGCCAACACATGTCATCTCATTAATGGTAACTGATTTTACATGTTTTATTAGTGATTTTGGCAGTGCCATGAGTTTTCCTATATACTTTTAATGTAAGACTCCCTTAAGGATTTCTTAAGGTGGTTTGGTGCTGGTGAATTCAGATTTTAATTATCTGGAGTACACTTTACTTCTCCTTCACATCTACAGGATGGCTTTGCTGGATACAATATTCCTGGTTGTTGTTTTTCTAAACTCTGAATATGTCATCCTTTTCTTTGCTCTTCTGTATGGTTCTGATGAGAAGTCTCCCGATAGTCTAATTGGTTTTCCTTTACATTTAACATGATACTTTTCTTTTACTGTCTTTAGGATTCTCTCTTTTGTTGTTGATTTTTGACAGTTTGACGTAATATGCATTTTTCTGGAGTCAGCTTGGGGTCCATTGAGCTTCCTGTATCTGGATGTCCTTATCTGTTTCATGACCTGGGAAATTTTCAGCTATTATTTCATTTAGCAAGTTCTTGATGTCCTTTTCCTTCTCCTTTTCTTTAGGAATCCATATAATAAAAATATTTGATTGTGTAATGTTATCTGATATTTCGTACAGACTTTCTTTTTTTAAAATTTTATTATTATAAAGAGAACAGATTTCATGTACTTTATAGGTACAATTCTTTTCTTTTAAGATTTATTTAGCTAATTTTTTTTTCCACAGGCAGAGTGAACACTGAGAGAGAGAGACAGAGAGAAAGGTCTTCCTTTGCCATTGGTACACCCTCCAATGGCCACCACGGCCAGTGCGCTGCAGCCGGTGCACCGCGCTGATCTGAAGCCAGGAGCCAGGTGCTTCTCCTGGTCTCCCATGGGGTGCAAGGCCCAAGGACTTGGGCCATCCTCCACTGCACTCCGGGCCACAGCGGAGAGCTGACCTGGAAGAGAGGCAACCGGGACAGAATCTGGTGCCCTGACCGGGACTAGAACCCATTGTGCCGGCGCCACAGGCAGAGGATTCGCCTAGTGAGCAAAAGTGCCGGCCCTATTTAGCTATTTTAAAGGCAGAGTTACAGAGAGGCAGAGGCATAGAAAGAGAGAGAGAGGGTGATCTTTACCTGCTGTGCCACAACATTGGCCCTTATAAGTATAATTCTAAGAAGATGATCATACTTCCTTCTTTCTCTCTTTCCTTCCCTCAATCTCCTCATTCCTTTCTTTCTTTTTCTTTATTTTTGCAAAAATATAAATTATTTGTGAAAAAGAAAGATTTATTTATTTATTTGAGAGGCAGAGTGACAGACAGAGAGGTCTTCCATCTGCTGGTTCACTTCCCAAGTGGCCTCAACATCCTGAAATGGGCTGCTGATCTGAAGCCAGGAGCCAAGAACTTCTTCTGGCTCTCCCACGTGAGTAGTGGAGCCCAACCACTTGAGCCATTCTCCTGTTCTTTTCCAGGTGCATTAGCAGAGAGTTAGATTGGAAGTGGAGCTGCTGGGAATCAAGCCATCACCCATATAAGTTGCCAGCACCAGTGGCAAAGGCTTAACATACTGCACCACAGCACCGGCCCCACAAAAAGATATTTTCAATCCATTCTATAATCGCAGGATTAATGCATTGCTAACTTGTTAAATTCTTTTCTCTTTATTTTTGTCTGGGAAAGTTGTCCTTTCTTTGCTTTTCTAGTGTCTTTCTGCAGCTGAGGTCAGTGTAACTTCTTAATATTCAGCCACCTTGGATCCCTCCATTTCACCTCCATATTTCTGATAGTCATAAGAATAAAACCAAACTCTTCCCCATTTCCTAAGAGGCATTTCATGAACAAGCCTTCCTTGCCACCTTCTCTTTGGTTACTTGATCCTGCAACACCAACAAACTCTCATTTAATTGAACATGACAAATTTAGCTACCTGAGGGTCTTTGCCACTCCTTTGACTCAAGTGTTCTTGTCCGCACCCTTTCCCAATGTTCTTTGAATTCTTTAAGTGATAGGTTAAATATCCTTTCACAATAAAGCCTCTGTGTGGCACTCAAACTAACATAGCTATATGGGAGGTGGCATGACAGGTATTAGCTTAACATGTTGCTGCAGTTCTGACCTTAAAATAAATTATTCATACAACACACACACACACACACAAACACACTCACTGTTCTTGTATCCTTGTTATTCCTGTATTGCATTCATTACTATTTCATATTATCTTGTTATATCGCTTGGATAACTTTATGTGGGCTCCTCAAAATTGGAAACAGATTTTTTTTAATGCCCAGAGCTAAAATGCAAGCTTGTACACAAATACATAATTGAGGAACTATATAATTATTGAAGGAAATAAATTCAGTGCTTCAGCAATTCCAAATGACTGGCCGCTATCGAAATATCCTGTGTTCATTCTTTCCTCTTGTACCTCTTGAATATATTTACTTTGCTCTCCTTGCTTGCTTAGACAATTCTAATGCAATCTCAAATCCAGTTTAAATATGAGCATCTCCCTAAAATTTTTGCAGACAGTTTGCTTTCATTCTCATTTCAGTTATCCGTTGCCATACAACAATTCATCCTAAAACTTAAGGGCTTACATAAACCATGATTATTTTTTATGTTTGTTGGTTTATTTTCATCTACTTGAAAATCAGTGCGACACAGAGAGAGGGCGAGTCAGTGGGATAAGGGGAGTGGGGGAAGGAGAGAGAGAGAGAGAGAGAGAGAGAGAGAGAGAGAGAGAGAGAAAGAATCTTCCACCTGTTGGTTCATTCCGGATGTGCCCACAACAGCCAGAGCTATGTCTGGTTGAAGGCTGAAGCCCAGAGACTGAAACTATCTGGGGCTCCCATGGTTTGTTATTTCTCAAGTATCCTTACATTACTAAGTGTAGCTGGTTGATTCTTTGCTCTAAGTGTTGTCATTCAGTTAGCAACACAGAACAGAGAAGCTTCGTTGATTTGGTGGAGGCCAAAATGATGAATCAAGCTTCACTCAAATGTCTAATAACTTGCTCTCTTTCATGTGACTATTCAATGTGGTGACTGTGGTCTTCCTCACAGCACCGTGATTTCGGGCTAGTTATATTTCTTATATGGCAGCTGGTTTCAAAAGAGAACGTGAAACACACCAGTCTTCTTAAGTTCAAGACTTAGAATTGAACTTTCACAATGGTACGCCTGCACATTCTACTGGCCAGAATAAGGAACAATTATAATCCAAATTCAATAGCAAGTGTGATGATTAATTTCAACTGTGGCTTAAATACATGCAGATATTTGGTCTAACATGATTCAGGGTATGTCTGTGAGTGTGCTCTTTGAGATTAATATTGGTATTGCTATGTTGAATGAAGTAGATGGCATCCCTTAAAGTGGGTGGGGCTAAAACAATAAGTAGAATTAAAAGGCTAGCCCTATGTTGAATAAAAAGAAATTCTTTCCATCAGATAGCCACTGAGCTGAAACACAGACTTTTCATTCTGCCTTGGGATTCAAGCTGAAGCACCAGCTCTTCAAGGATCTCAAGCCTGCAGGCTTGTGTACAAAAAGTTTACCATGGGCTCTCTTGAGTGTCCAACTTGCTGAACTACTGTACAAATTTAGGGGCTTGCCACACACCATAATTTTTTGAGACTGTCTCTCCATATATATCAATATATATATATATATCCAATATATATATATCCAATATATCATATGTCATACAGTGGTTCTGTTTCTCTAGAGAACTCTGATAAATACGATTGGAGAAAAATTTGAAGCATGTAATACCAAGTGTGTACCAGGAAGGAAGGAAACAATGCCAGGCTTCCTTGGATATTAAATTAGTACCACCTATGTCAAATGGCTTGCTCTTTTATTTGAAGAGCCACAGCACCCTATGCTCCTCTGTTCTGTGATTTGATACATGTCCCTACAATTTAATAACTTATCTGTATTTTCTACTGGATTTTTAAAACTTTATGGGTACAGATTGGGTCTCATTTTTCATTCTGGGTCTAGTGCCTTACCTCAATATATTATTTATTGGTACTTGATAGATGAGTGGGTGATTGGATGCAAAATGTGTACAATATTTCTGACTGTTTTATAAACTTTATAATTTCTCTTTAATTTATGTTTGGTTACTGTGTGCTCTCCCTAACAAATAAACTATACTATTTAACTTGGATACCAACCCCACCTTCAAGATCTCCAAATAATGTAGAACAATATGGAACAAATAATATGCTACTATTATTGTGCAGTATCTGTTCTTCATTTGAGCAAAGGGAAGGTAGTTAACTCTAATATACAATATCCCATAGAATATTTTAATAAATAAAGTTTAAATCAACAGATCTAAATATTGCAGGCATTTAGGAAATGTACAAGCAGACTGGAGATATCTCTCTGTCTCTCTCTTTCTCTCCTTTCCTCTCTTTCAAATAAAATAAAAAGTAACTACTAAAATTTTAAACCATAAAATTTGCTTTTTAATTTTAAAAATCAGTCTCTAAGTATGTATACATAATTGAAATCTCTATGACAAAATATCATATTTTAATATTGATTTTGTACTGAATTGATGCTTTTTATGCCTGAAAATGTTAGAAATTATACAAGTCAGAATTCTCGTGTAGTATGAGACTTGTATACACAGCTCTTGGGAAGATTGTGATTGGGTCGTTCCTTTTACCTCACTCTCTCCCCTCATATAATTGTGACCTCTGCATATCTAACAAAGAAAAAGACTATAAAAGATAATTTCAGTGCTTTGGAAGCGCCTGAAGTTTCCCTTATCAAGAACAATACTGGCAACTTTCCAGAATCCTGGAGGCCATGGCTCATCTGCAAATCACTTACATATATTTGCATGAATTTTATTTTGATTAGTAGCCTCAACCCATGATGGCACTTAGGATGAATGAAGCATTTTACATATATGAATAAATGAAGACAATTTAGTAGTCTTACCGTTGCTCATAGCTGAATTTTCCTCTTTCTTTGACTCTCCTCATTCATTCCCTTCATCTTATTTTTTTTATGTAAATCTTTGGAGGGTATTGACTTGCTTTGTTATGTGTATATATGGCTTCTATCTAGGTGGTAGAAAAACTGTCTCGCTTTTAATCAAACCTGGTTTTACTATGACCAAAATTGTGATTTAGTAATTTTTGCAAAAGTCTTTGTCTTTATTTACAGAAACTTGCATCATTTTTAGGCTGAGGCAATGGAATATAAAATGTCTGTTAACTGTGCATTTTTATTTTGAAAAGCTTATTCTTAAAGTAATCCATAAATTGAAATATGACTTGAAATTGAAATTTGTGGAAGACCATAAAAGGGTCCATAGTTGATGAGTTTAAAGGATGTTGTTGGGGACACAAAGGGGCTGCTGTCAGAAACATGAGGGGAGACAGACCATGGCTTGTGCTGAAATCATAGAAAATTCTAGAGTGAATGAAAGTGATGAAGTGGTGTGAACTAGTTTGAAAATGAGCCATGTGAGTCTCTAAACTTTATCAATCAATCCATATTTACTTACTGCAGTTAATGACTGATAAAGGAAATTACTTCTGTCTATAATACTTTCAAATATTTTCCCAGTAAAGACAACCAATTCTAGATTTGGGGAAAATATGATTTTTGTCTTTCCTTACCTTACCTCCCTACTTTATTTTGTATTCTTTTGTGTCCTTTTTTTTTTTCCTCCTTAATTTCATTATTCTATAGTCTAACACTTTCCAGTAACTTCGTAGTGCAGCCAGCTACTCTAAAATAATAATATATTTATTTTGTATTAGTCATTACTGAGTAGGGTCTATTTTATTTGTGAGAAGTAATGTTTTTATTTCTATTCTGCTTGGAACAAATAAATACATGTAATGATTTTAAAATATGTTTAATATATTCTTTTTTAATTTATAAAGATTATATTCTAATAACATAAGAAAATAATCTTCAAATAATTTAGAGAACTAAACTAATGTTACAAAATAATATAAATGTTATAAATAGTAGTTTAGGAATTTAACTTGTTGAATTTGGGAGTTTTATCAATTCAAGTTTGATCACAGAGGCAAAACCACAATGAGAGATATAGAAAAGGTGATGTTTATGAGGATTAGATTTAGAAAATTATGAAAGATCTTGAGGATGTTTTTGAAAAGGCTGTTGTCTCTGTGTTGAATGTTGTACTTTAGAGTCATTCACAATGGTTACAATGCCAGCAGCTGGGAAGGAAAATTGCACTCAGTAGAATGAATAAACTGGAGATAAACTGGAGCTTATTAGGATGAACTGGAATTCATGAGGATAAGTTAGAACTCACACCTGGGTTTCACAGTCTAACCTGGCATAAGTGACCTACAGGAGAACCTAGTGCCCTTTGTCTTAGACCAACGTACTAGTTTCAGAACTTAGAAACAGTGAAGTGAAAAATCAAGTCTGATCCAAGGTCTTGTCAGCTTCAGAAAGTTACAATGGGATCTGTTGTCCTACTGTGACTTTCAGTCCACAGAGCTGAAACTTTATTTCCACCTTCCATATCTCACCAATTGCTCTCATAGACCACCCTAACCTGGGATCATACCAGAAGGTCATCCAGAGAAAAGTAAGTCCAACTTAAACAAAGATGGCACCAAAGGGAAAAAAAAAAGCATAATTAACCACTTGTCCACTTTTCATACATGTGTATCTCCCTGAATTATACCTATCATTAAGATAAAAATACCTAAAGCATTCTTCTGGTGAATATTATGCAATGTAATTTCTTTGTACTATGAATCAACCCCTATGCCTTTCCACAGAAGATACTAGCGTTTTATCTATCTTTCAATTATGTTCATTCTTCCCCTGAGTTTCTTTTCCTTTTCAACATTCTGTAATTTAAATACTAACTCTTGAGACACAGTTCTTTGTGAGTTTATATATAGTTTCAAAGACATCGAAAGCTAACCGCTTTGTACTATTTTGGAGGGTGTTTGTAACATGGAGATTACAATATTCTACAATAGAAATGTTCCCCTTCTTTGGACAAGATTTTTTTCAAGAGCAATAAAAATAATGTTTCTATCCAAATTTGAATGTGATCATTTTCTCCAGAAGCCCCTTCCATAAGCTCTCAGAGTACAAATATCAGCATTCCTTCCTGTAATACTGGGAATACAATAGGCAGACAACACTTAGCTCTCATTACATCATCCTGTATGCATTGGTGAATGAACAATGTGGCATAATACTGGTACTCAGGCTAGGGCTACCGCTGTGAGTAATGAACTGTCTTTTGTCTCTGTCCCAAGAATTTCATGTCATCTACCAGTATCCATGAAACTGCCTAAACTAGTAACTTGCACAAATGGTAAAATCAAAGGCCCTGAATGTATTTTTATGACATTGGATAATAAGTTGAAATTAAGACATCTATATACATGTAATATACATTATATAATAAGGATATGAAAAGGAAAATCCTTAGTATATGCAATAAAATATCCTTACAGAAACATTAAAATAATATACTATTAAAGTCCTTTTTCAGAAACTGGTCACATAGCTCTAATTGTTATTTATGACTTTATTCTGCCATTGTTGGTTTCATATTCCCTTTGACTTCAGAAATCACTTTAATTGATAATGGTCATGGTCTGTCAGGATAACTAAAATCTTTATTTGTTAAGAGCTTTTATTATGAGCCAACTTGCCTGATATTATACTAAACATACCTTTCATATGCACTTACGTTTTATTCAAGTAAAACCCATAGTGTCCAGAGCAATGCGTGGTCTAAACTAAAATCTAAATAAATATGTGTCACATAAATGATTAGGTATGGGGTTGGGCAAAGTTTGTTAGGTAGGAAGTCAGATGTGAGCTTATATGTGTGTGACAAAGGCCTAAAGAGAAGACATCTATGTCCAGCATCTGTATCTGCATCTCAAAGTCATCCTGATAATGTTTCAGGGGCAGCCCGGTATTCGAATCCTGCCCTGTCCCCTTCTACCTGATAACCTGCCAGGTGGGAGTCCCCTCTGCCTGACAATCTTCCACAATCTCCTAGGTGCAGCCCAGTATCTGCATTTCAAACACCCTGCTCCGGATCCTGATTCTCCAGGGGTCCTGCTCACCCTTCCTCTGAACTCAGGACAGCACCAGCTAGGCTTCCTCCTGTCTGGTACCTTCAGGGAAAAACTCTGATAGGAGCTTCTTAATATTTACATCCATAAAATCTGTTGTTTCAGGAGGAGGTGTGTGAAGACAAAGACCCATCTCCTTAAAAACCCCGGCCTCAACCGGACTGTGCATTCAGCCCTCTGCCTCTCTGCTGAGCCGCTCGCTTGCCTGCGCAGGTGTAATCTCTCCACTCAACCATGTAACCTCGTTCCTCCCCCCAGTCCGAGCGACTGGACACTGTCTCTCAGGTTCTGTCTGGAGAGGTGCCCATCCATTCTTACGGATGTCTCTGCCCTAATAAACTTTGCTATTTTACTTTTCCACTACTCTCTGTCTCATGCCTGAATTGTTGCTTGCACGAAGAACCCTGCCATTCACTGGTAACAGTTTGAGACACAAAAACTTAACAATGGATAGCTGAATAACCTTTTATTTTGGTGTACAAATCCTTGCCATATTCCTCCTTGATCCTGGGTAATCATGTTAGGAAAATGCACACATTTGTACATGTTGTAATTGCTTCCTCTGTCAGCTTATAAATTTTCTGCAACCTTTCTAAATATGTTGATACACACAATAGTATATAGCTTTAGTTACATGAAAATGTGATTAAAATAAACAAAAGACAAATGAATGACAGGTAGCATTTTATTCAGAGAGTACAATCCTGAGCCTGGAGATTTAAGACTGAAAATCAAGAAGCAGTTACTATTTGAACCATGAACCATGAAGAAGAGAGAGAGTTCCTCAAAATAGGAAAATAATTATGGTGTGATATTGTGGCATAGCATGTAAAGTCACCACCTGTGATGTTTGTACCCTACTGAAGTGCTGGTTTGTGTCCCAGCTGCTCCACTTCCAGTCCAGCTCCCTGCTAATGGTCTGGGAAAAGCAGCCAGGGATGGCTCAAATGCTTGGGCCCCTGCACCCATGTGGGAAAACCAGAAGAAGCTCCTGATTTCTGTCTTCTGCCTGGCTCAGCCCTGGCCCCTGTGATCATTTGTTGAGTGAAGCAACAGGTGAAAGACCTCTCCCTCTGTCTCCCTCTCTCACTGAAATTCTATCAAATAAATAATAAATATATCAATAAATCTTTTTCAAAAAGAAAATGATTATATAAACAAACAAAATTGATATGGGATTTGTCAGTTTCACACTGAAAGTAGTCATGATTCATGGTTGGATCTATCACTGTCCTTCACATTTAAATATAGTCACTGCCATGTGAGCAAGAATCACCCCAAAGTGACTACGCACCGTGTGCTCTGCCTGCTGTTTCTTGACTGCGTGTCTACATTTGGGTGTCATATGCACCCAAGGGGCCAAATATACAGTCACCACAGCATATTGGAATGGCACATATTGTGTCTACTCCTTTAGCCAAATTTATTCAGATCCCAGATTGCAGATAATATAAAGATCCAGCAAGTCTTCTCAGAATAAGAGCAGCTAATTCTCAATATTGGAACAAAATAAAGGCATGTTATTACTCCATTTGACTTTTGTGGAAAATAACTGTGTATATTACAATAAAACTTAGCTTCATCTTTTGTTTTTTACTTATACTTCAAGGTTAATTCACCTCAAAACAATGGGGGAAAATAGAAAATATTGTTTATCCTTTCTTATCTTCCTTCTAGATATGTACTGCCAATTTAATTCCATTTTGAGCTTTCTGTGATTATCAAGAGCAGTGAGAGGAATATTTTTCTTAACAGTGTTCTGTACACTGTGTCCTGCCTATAGCATAGAATGTTCCATAATAGTGATCTATTATGACATAAATAATTGTCTGAAACTTCAGAACACAAAACCTGAATCTGTGAAAGTACAATTAGATTGCCTAGGGACATTGCAAAATTAAATGACAGCTGGTTTGAACCTAGCCATCTATTCAAAGTTTGACCAGCAAATAACCCACATGGAAATGAAATAGTGGATATACATAAATAGAGTCAGATTGCATTATCAGAGGCCCTGAGCTGGCTCTGCATCCTCAAGTAGGAGTGTATCTGCTGTATAATCTGCTCAAAATCTAATGCTTCCCTCAAAAACAGCTTTTTGGATCAGACTATGACACATGGATAAATTTGTCATTTATTTTGGATGTTGGTGGATTTACAAATGAAAATGGTCAACATTTGCTTCATGACTTCATATTGAAGTGAAAACATGTGCTGGGGTAATCAGATTTTAGAGTTTCTTTCTTAACTACAATCCGTGGCATGCACACATGCTGCTCAAATTGAAACGAAAAAAAAAAATGCAGCAACACTTTGATACATATAGTTTTAAATTACATTAGAGAGTAAGCTGTGCTTTCTCAATAGATAATAATTATTAGATCCTACTCTTAAAACATTGACAGTATCTCCTTAGGATCCGTGGCCTTTTAAAGTAATTGAGAAGACTGAATATCACTTCTGGAAAAAAAAAAAAAGTTAGTAGTCATCTAACCTCATTTTAGAGACAAGATTCCTTTGGATATCCCAGCATAAAACTTTTTTAAGGAGAACTAATGGACGTAGAATAAGGAGTTACCAGGACAACAGATCCTTGGTAAGGCGCACTGAGGGTTGAATAGTTTGTTAATGCCAGACCAATAACAAAAGTGAGTTTATGTTTATGAGTAGCAATTTTTTTCATACTCTTTTAATGACCATCCTTTTTCTTTACATTTTTCCTGGAATACTGTATTGAAAATGACTATCTAACATGAGGACTTTCCAAGTCAGGAGCCTACACCTTCAGACTCGTTAGATGGATGTTCATTTGGCAGTTTGATAGATCTTAAGGAAAGAGGAAAGCATGGGTAAATTTATCCTGCCCTCTACTCCAAACTGTTTCTTTCACACTGTCAAGTCCTCTCATTGGAAATGCTTTCATGGAGTAAAAGTGATTAAATGGAAAACCATGTTATCTTCTTAAGCTTCTACATCATTTGCCTTAAAAATTTAGCCTACAAAACAATAAAAAATGCTTCCAGTTTTTTGTCTTACAAATTACTCTGTACTTAGAAATCATTTATAACTTCCTTGTATGCATTTGTGAATCTCTAGGCTACATTTAAAACAGACTTGTTGGGTCAAAAGTTAATATTATTTTACATTTTAATTATGATCAAATTCTATAAACTTTTCATCTATATTTATATTTCCAAAATCAACACAAGAATAGTTAAGTACTTGTTAACCTACCCCCATTCATATAGTAACATTGTACGCATACTTTATATTAACACTGTACACAGACTTTTATGATGAGAATTTGAATAATTTTCCTATATCTCATGATACCGATGCCTCTTCATATTTGTCTCATTTTTCTAAATGTCAATCATAAGGGAATAGTTAATAAAATTACGGTGAAGTCACCCAGTAGGCCGCCATTGCAGAAGGCAGTCAATTCTATGTGACCTACTATGGGACCTCCAATAAATAGCTACAGTTTTAAAAAGAAGTATATAACATGCTAGCGATTTTCTCAGAAATATATGTACATACCTTCTTCCATAAGCTGAGGATATCTATGGAGTCTAAACACAAAACTGGAAAACATCATTGCCTATGAAATGACATGTGCTAAACAAAACTATGGAGAAAATTTTTAACAATATTTCATTTGATAACTTTTGATTTTTATTTTTGGCTTTACCATATGTATGTAAGACTAATTTAAATTTTTAAAACAGTAAAATCTGCAAACTTAAAAAAAAAGACAAATGTAAATGATAAAGAGTAAGGGTAAAATCAAAGAGCTGTTAGTGAATCATGCCCCAAGAAGCTAGTGGAAGCTAAAAACAGAATTGTTGATTGTGAGGGTCACTGACAGCAGTGGGCAATGTGATGAGGGCCTGCTGTGTTGGCATCCACAGTGCTGGGTGCTTGTAATTCCATATTCCCCAGGTTCACTTGGCCTCTCACTTGCAGAAATCCTGTGTGTCACAAGTATCAAAAAATGTTTTCCAAAGATTAAATAGCAGTGAGACTTCCTCAGAGACCAAACACAAAGCAAAATGAAACCTACCTGAAATTTAATAACTGCTGTTGCTATTCATGCCTAGAAATGATATAATAATAAAATTTAATTTAATTTAATTTTTCCATACAATGAACATCACATTGGAGTCTGAATTATTTATTTAATATAACAACAGAAATAAATAACGTATGAAGAATTTCAAGCCTGAACAAAAAGTTAAGTCATCTAATCCCACTTTTCAGAGGAAGCAAATGTTAGTTTTCTAATTTGTCCTATAATGCGCATGTATGAGGAATGTTTGAAGAAAATGAAATTAAAAGACAAGTTTATTTTAATCCTCAAAATTTGAAATCCATGCATGGGGCCGGCACTGTGGCGTAGTGGGTTAACACTCTGGCCTGAAGCACTGGCATGCCATATGAGCACCAGTTCGAGACCCAGCTGTTCCACTTCCATCCAGCTTTCTGCGATGGCCTGGGAAAGCAGCATAAGATGGCCTAAATCCTTGGGCCCCTGCACCCACATGGGAGACCTTTAAGAAGCTCCTGGCTCCTGGCTTTGGATTGGCGCAACTCCGGCAATTGCGGCCAATTTGGGAGTGAATCATCAGACGGAAGATCCTCTCTCTCTCTCTGCCTTTCTTTCCTCTGTGTAACTCTGACTTTCATATAAATAAATAAATCTTTTAAAAAAAGAAATCCATGCATATAAAGAGTTTTATAAAAGATCTTTGTAGAATAAAATTAAAAACTTTTTTTTCATTTTCAATTATCTTTATATAGAGAAGATCGATTTAGTATATATTAAGTAAAGATTGCATCAGTTTGCACCCACAAAGTGTAAACACAAAGTATAAAACACAAAGTGTAAAACACAAAGTGTAAAATACTGTTTCAGTACTAGTTATAGCATTACTTCACATTGGACAACACATTAAGGACAGATCCCACATGAGGAGTAAGTACACAGTGACTCCTGTTGTTGACTTAACAATTTGACACTCTTGTTTATGATGTCAGTAATCTCCCTAGGCTCTAGTCATGAGTTGCCATGGCTATGGAAGCCTTTTGAGTTCGCCGATTTCCATCTTATTCCGACAGGGTCATAGTCAAAGTGGAAGTTCTCTCCTCCCTTCAGAGAAAGGTACCTCCTTCTTTGATGGCCCTGTTCTTTCCACTGGGATCTCACTTGCAGAGATCTTTCATTTAGGTCTTCTTTTTTTTTGCCAGAGTGTCTTGGCTTTCCATGCCTAAAATACTCTCATGGACTCTTCAGCCAGATCCGAATGCCTTAAGGGCTGATTCTGAGGCCAGAGTGCTATTTAGGACATCTGCCATTCTATGAGTCTGCTGTGTCTCCCACTTCCCATGTTGGGTGGTTCTCTCCCTTTTTGATTCTATCAGTTAGTATTAGCAGACACTTGTCTTGTTTGTGTGATCCCTTTGATTCTTAGACCTATCAGAGCCATCAATTGTGAACTGAAGTTGATCACTTGGACTAGTGAGATGGCATTGGTACATGCCACCTTGATGGGATTTTATTGGAATCCCCCGGCACGTTTCTAACTCCACCATTTGGGGCAAATCCGATTGAGCATTTTACAAATGAATCATGAAAGGAGCAGGTGTGTGGCATTGTGGTTAAGAAGGCACTTGAGGCCGGCGCCGTGGCTCAATAGGCTAATCCTCCGCCTTGCGGCGCCGGCACACCGGGTTCTAGTCCCGGTCGGGGCACCGATCCTGTCCCAGTTGCCCCTCTTCCAGGCCAGCTCTCTGCTGTGGCCAGGGAGTGCAGTGGAGGATGGCCCAAGTGCTTGGGCCCTGCACCCCACGGGAGACCAGGAGAAGCACCTGGCTCCTGCCATCGGATCAGCGCGGTGCGCCGGCCGCAGCGCGCCAACCGCGGCGGCCATTGGAGGGTGAACCAACGGCAAAAAGGAAGACCTTTCTCTCTGTCTCTCTCTCACTGTCCACTCTGCCTGTCAAAAATAAAAAAAAAAAAAGAAGGCACTTGAGATGCCTGCATTTCATATTGGAGTTCAAGTTCTGCCTTTGCTCTAGCTCCAGCTTGCTGCTAATGTATACTCTGGGAGACAACAGATGATGGCTCAGTAGTTAAGGCTACTGCCCAACACCCACGTGAGAGACGTGGATTGAGTTCCAAGCTCCTAGCTTCAGCCTGGATCTAGAGTAAGTTCCATGCAGTGGTGAGCTGATTGTGTATCCTGCAGCTGTAGGATGAAAAGTTCTGTAGGTATCTGTTGGGTTCATTTGGTCTGTAGTGTTGATTAACGCTGTTGTTTCCTTGCTGATTTTCTGTCTGGTTAATCTGTCCATTGCTGAGAGTGCAGTATTGAAGCGCCCCATTACTATTGTATTAGAATCCATATCTCCCTTTAGATCCTCTAACATTTCTTTTAAATAGCCAGGTGTCCTGTAATTATGTTTATAATATATGCATATTTGTCTGTAATAGTCACATCTTCCTGTTGAATTGATCCCTTAATATGTATTACCCTTTGTCTCTTTCAGCAGTTTTTGTGTTAAAGTCTATTTTGTCTGATATTAGGATGGACACAACAGCTCTTTTGGTTTCTATTAGCATGGAATATTTTTTTCCATCCTTTGACTTTCAGTCTTTATGTATCTTGTTGGTGAGAAGTGTTTCTTTTAGGCGGCAAATTGATTGGTTTTGTTTTTTAATCCATTCAACCAGCCTGTATTTTTTTTTACATTTTATTTATGTATTTAGAGTTTACACATATGCCATAACTCTGATGCAGAAAAGTGAGCCCTTAACATTTAAAACAGCTCCAAGACACTTATTCTCGTCTGTGCAAGTCCTGAGATCGAGGTAGAGCACACATTCCCACTCCCAAGGTGACCGAGGACCAGAAACCGCACTGACAGACATGGAGAGCACCGAGGAGATGCCACAGGAGAAAAACTCCACGTCGATCTGAAAATCTTTAACACTTAAAAGAAATCACATATTCATTCCAACAGCTTTAGCGGCATTGGCCACCCAATAAGTTACACAGACACTCAGGTACTTGCAAGGCTCCTGTACAGCTATGTAGCCAATCAAGTCAGGGCAAGTGGTCACCTGCCCACAGGCAGACACCAAATTTGTCTCCCACAGGGACCCCTTGTCCGGCACAGACAAACCTTGCCTCCAGGCGGTGAAATCGGTAGAGGTCGCACGACTCTCCTGGCTGCTTTCCCTCCAGAGTGCCGAGTCTACTGAAGCAGAGCTGGAGGAGGCGGCAGAGGGGGAGGCACCGCTCGCTCGCCCAGCAAGGCAGGCGTTCCCTGTAGTACTCCGCAGGACAAACTCCATAGCGTGTTCCTGGCAGATGGGTTATGCAGCAGCCCTGGCTCGAGGATCCCGCCCCTGCCTGATTAAGATGGTTTGCTGGCGGGCTCTTTGGGCAGCTGGAGGATTTCGATGACTTCGCTTTGACCCATGGGTGCTCAAGTACTTCAGCCAGAGTGGGCTGTGACTGGGGTTGTGCTTCAGCAGCCTTGAAATGAAGTCCTTGGCTCCCTCTGTTACAAAGTCAGGGAATGTGAATTCAACCCGTGATATTCTTCTGTAGGTCTCTTGGTATGTGTTTGCCTCAAAAGGAGGCTTCCCAACTGAAAACTCGTAGCAAAGAACTCCCAGGCTCCAGAGGTCCACCTTCTCGTCATGCATGAGGCCCTCAATCATCTCGGGGGGCAGGTAGTCCAGCGTGCCACACAGCGTGGTCCTCCTGGAGGATGGAGCGTGTACCGACCACCCAAAGTCTGCAATCTTCAGCTCCCCAGCTGATCCAAGAAGCAGGTTCTCGGGTTTAATATCTCTATGAATAACTCTCTTTGAATGACAGTACAACAGGGCGTTTGCCAACTCGGTGATATACGTAGCAGTTCTCTGCTCATCGAACTTGGAAAGTTTCTGAAGCTCTCTGTAGACGGTTCCCAGCGGTGCACATCCAGGATCAGAGAAAAGAAGTCCTTTTCATCCCTTCTGAAAATGAGAAGATTTCTAAACAGCTCCACCTTTGTTATAATATTGTGAAAGATAGTTATGTCCGAGTTTCAAATAATAATCAGACCATTTCTGGATGGGAGAATGGTGTGTGGAAAATGGAGTCCATATTCAGAAAAGTTGAAACAGACTGGAACGTGGTGTATTTAGCCCGAAAGGAAGGATCATCCTCTGCATATATTTCCTGGAAGTTTGAGTCAGGGTCAGTTGGCCTGAAAGTAGATAGCGTATCCGTCAGAGCAAGTAGTGAAACCTTCCAGACTGGAACAGTTCAGTGGAAACTGCGATCTGATGCCACGCGGGTAGACCTGACCGGCGATAAAAATCTTCGTTCCTATCATGATTTTTCTGGTGCCACTGAAGTTATTTTGGAAGCAGAATTAAGCGGAGGAGAGGGTGATGTTGCTTGGCAACATACCCAGCTGTTTAGACAAAGCTCAGATGACCATGAAGAAAATTGTTTGGAGATAATTATAAAATTCAATGACCTTTAAGAACCTGAATATTTTAAAAGAGCTGGCAATAATCAAGAACTTCCCGTGGTCCACAGAAGTCCGCTGGTTCAGTGCCTGCTTAGTTGGCAATTTACTGCTGTACGCCAGCATATTTCCTGGTGGCCATTCATCATGTAACCCTCATGAAAATATAGATACTGTGGACCATAATGAAATCTTGAATTAAAAATTACCTTCCATATGTGACTATAATTTGGAATAAAGTCTTGTTGCCTTGATAATCTCAATACTATAAGTATAGTTTTAAAAGTAAAAGTAAAATTATGGAATTCATGATTAAATGCTGTTCGTGATTATGGCAAAATCATGGGCTAATATAGTAATCTGATGTTTTTGATCAGCCAGTAATTTCTTCATAAGTGGTTGAATTACATTTTCCTAAGATTTTTATTTTAATAAATGTGAAAGTATAATATCTATTAAGTTATATAATGCATGGAAAATTTAATGATTGTAAATATTTAGGCATTTAAGAAATAAAATGAATTATTTTTCCTTAAAAAAATAAATTTGACTCATATAAAATGAATATTTGAATAACAAATAATAATCTAATAAATTATCAAAATGTTTATCTTCTAAGAGTTTAAAAGAACATTTGGAGATGAACATTCCTGGTAGTGCCATCAAATATCCATTATTAATGTATTTGAACATAATTGAGATAATTTTTTCAAGAAAACTTTCTCAAATGATATGAATATTAAATATCTCAATGAGGAATATTTTACATTATTTAACCTATGTTTACCTCCCAGCCCACAAATATTAACATATAATACAAATCGTTTCAACATAAATATATGAAAATATTTCAAAAAGTTCATTGATAATGGAATTGAAAGGTAAGTTTATTTTGGTGCAAAATATTTTGAAAATATGCATTTTTTCATAATACATATCTTCCAAGAAATTTTGTAGACCTTTTGTATGCATGGATTTCAATTTTTGCATAAATAATTTTAAAAATTATTTTTTATTTATTTATTTGAGAGGGCCAGGACAAAGAGAGCGAGAAAGAGAAATCTCATATCTTCTGGGTCAATACCCAGTGCCCACAACCGCCAGGACTGGGCTGGGACCAAATTCAGGATCTGGAAATGTAATCTAGGTCTTCCATGTGGGTATAGGAATTTAATTACTAGAGCCATCATCACTGTTTCCCAGGATCTGCATTAATAAGAATCTGGCATCAGGAGCTGGAGTTTGGAATCAAACCCAGGAACTCTGATGTGGGATACCAATGTCTTAACCACTAGGCTAAATGTCTTCTCCAAACTTACCTTTTAATTTTGTTGTTCCAAAAACTTTTCTACATATACTTTTCTTTTTTTAGATATATTTATTCACCTGAAAGGCATAGTTACAGAGAGAGAGAGAGAGAGAGAGAGAGAGATCTTCAATCCACTGGTCTACTATTCAAATGGCTGCAATGTCCTGGTCTTGGCCAGACGGAAGTCAGGAGCCAGGAACTTCTTGCAGGTCTCCCACATGAGTCTCAGAGGCCCAAGTACCTGAGCCATCTTTCCACTTCTTTTAGTAGGGAGCTGTATCAGAAGTGGTGTAGCAAAGACTTGAACCAGTGCCCATATGGGATGCCAGCACTGCAGGTGATGGCTTAACCCTCTATGCTACAATGCTGGCCCTTGTAAGTATCCTTTTCAAAGTATTTCAAAGTTTTAAAAGTATCTGGTATAAAAACTGTGATTGATGGGTACATGATTTTAGTTCTCCTTTGTTGAAATATAGCTATGAATTTTAATAAATCTCTTGTCTTTAAACTGCTGATTTATTATCTTAACTTGATACCAATAACAGCAATATGAAAGGCACACTTATTTGTTGGGGGGTATTCAACATAATTCATTCAGGTCCTCAATAAGAAAATAAAGGAAACAAGTATTAAAATATAGGATTTTGTTAGGCAAAACCAATTAATCAGAATAATATCACTTACACCAATAATGTATTCCTTGCAAATGAGTCTACTTATATGAATTTTTATCTAATCTTTTAATTGTAGTCTATCAAAGGCTTGGGCCTAGACATGTTGAGTTTCTCCTTCAAATCTACCTGTTGTTGAAATGAATTTTGAAGGAATAGTTTTCTGAGAATAAAATAAACAGTAGGAAAAATTCTACTTCTACAAAGTCATATAGATCAAGTCTTAATGAAAATGATTTTTCTAGGCCGGCGCCATGGCTCACTTGGATAATCCTCCACCTGTGACGCCAGTACCCCAGGTTCTAGTCCCGGTTGTGGCACCATTTCTGTCCCGGTTGCTCCTCTTCCAGTCCAGCTCTCTGCCGTGGCCCAGGAAGGCAGTGGAGGATGGCCCAAGTGCTTGCGCCCTGTACCCGCATGGGAGACCAGGAGGAAGCACCTGGCTCCTGGGTCCGGATCAGCGCGGTGCACCGGCCGTAGTGGCCATGTGGGAGGTGAACCAAGGGAAAAGGAAGACCTTTCTCTCTGTCTCTCTCTCTGTGTCTAACTCTGCCTGTCAAAAAAAGTTATTTTTCTACCTATTCCCTTGCCTTTCCTTATTGATTCTTGTTAGTTGACAGGAAAAATTTGAAGAAACAACCTGCTTGTAGCCATGACTCATTATTACATATTATAATATGATTGAAATTATAAAATATGTGCTTGTGGCCAGCGCCGCGGCTCAATAGGCTAATCCTCCACCTGTGGCACCGGCATACTGGGTACTAGTCCTGGTCGGGGTGCCGGATTCTGTCCCGGTTGCCCCTCTTCCAGGCCAGCTCTCTGCTGTGGCCCGGGAGTGCAGTGGAGGATGGCCCATGTCCTTGGGCCCTGCACCCGCATGGGAGACCAGGAGAAGCACCTGGCTCCTGGCTTTGGATCAGCGCGGTGTGCCAGCCTCAGCGCGCCAGCTGCGGTGGCCATTGGAGGGTGAACCAATGGTAAAAGGAAGACCTTTCTCTCTGTCTCTCTCTCTCTCTCACTGTCCACTCTGCCTGTCAAAAATAAAAAAATTAAAAAATAAAAAATAAAATATGTGCTTGTTATTATGCTAATATAAGATATATTAAATAAAAACATTCAATATTCTTTTCTTATGCTTTTTGGTTACCAGCCCTCAAGAATTAAAGGTAGATTTATTTGAAGAATATTTACATTAATTCTCCTGACCTGGACACTATTGCAAAGCTGTGTATAATAGGCAAGCAATCATTAAATGTCAAAGTAGTTGTTTGCAATTTTTATTCAGTAGCATTTTAAAAACACATATAAATCTTTAAAAGTGAAACAAGAATGTTATTTAAATCACAGGAGAGTGCCATTTCATCATAATGCCCTTGTCAAACAACTACTCTAAAATAATATAACATGTAATTCTGAAATGTCATAGATTTATAACAGACGTCTGAATCCTGCAATGCAATTCAGTTTATACCTTTAATCATGACCTTCTTTACCATGGCCTTTAGTTTTGTTTTTAAACTCATATAAGTGCAAATTGATAAATTTTCTTTTGTAGTAGAAAAAAATAGGAGGTGAAAATGCACAGTGCAATGAAACATTGAAGAAGAATTACTCCTAAGCACATAGTTATATACTTTCGTTTATTTGAAAGACAAAGTGATACAGAAGAGAGAGGAAAATCTTCCATCTGCTTATTTACTCCCTAGATGCCCACAAAAGCCAGCATTGGTCTAGGCTGACGCCAAGCATCCTGGAACTCCTTTCAGTACTCCCATGTGTGTGTCAGGGATGCAGGTACTTGGGTATTATGTGCTGCCTCCAAGGCTGCACATTAGAAGGAAGCTTAGTTAGAAGCAGAGGTGGGACTGGATCCCAGGCCCTCCAGACATGGGATGCAGGCATCCAAACTGGTGAGTTAGCCTGCGGCACTGCAATGTCGGCACCATTACGGTCCCTGTTCGCCATGTGCTCTGTGGGTAAGGGAGAAATGAGTTCTCTGGTATCTTTTCTCATAAGGAGGTTGATCCTGCAAGATCAAGGCCCTACCTTTATGACTCCATTTAACTTTAAGTGTTTCCTGAGGGTTCCCATCTTCAAATACAGCTAAACTCAAGGTTATGGTTTCAACATAAAGAAATTTCACTTTAAATGGAATCTTTGACATCTTACTCACCTTAATATTTTTTAATGAATTTCATTCCAGAAAGAATAAATTCTAAATAATCAACGTGGATTTGGTAACCATCATCTCAATATTTCCAAACTTAGAACCTTACAAATATGTGTGTCCAGTGTTAACCTTGCCCTAGACCAAAGCCGTCTTGTAACCTCAGACACCCAGATACTAGAGAAAAGCATGGCTTTTCCTTTTCTTTGTCAGAAACATGACTTTCTCTCTAATCTCAGCCTGTCACTATTTACTCTTGAAGACCTAACTGAAATAACATTATTATGGCACATTTACATTTCCTCCTAATCAGAATCCAACAACTCCCCAGAACTATACAAAGTGGTTTTTTGACATTTTTAATATCATAGCATTTATCACAACTGTCTTGTTTTATACCTATTTGCTTCATTGTCTTTTGCCTCTAAAAGGGTGTGACTTCTAAAAGCAGAAAGACAGCAATATTTTTTCTTGTGTCTCCATAAAAAAATCTTAACCTGGTATATCCATTGGCATATCAAATTTTGAGCAAATAAATCTGAAATGTCTTGGGAAAGTAAATCATGTGTCATTGATGTTCAATATTTAGGATTTTTCTGTATATAATAATTGTGATTCTTGAATTGCTATAAAGCAAGCTTTGCACAGCATGGTCCTTTATCCAAACCTGGGTCCACCTCTATTATTGCATAATCTTCAAGCTAAAAATAAGTTTCTGAACTTTCCAATATTTTTTAAAAAATCAAAACTAGATTTATATTCTATGATTCATGAAATGCATATAAATTTTCAGATTTCATGTTCTATCAATAAAGTTTTACTGAAATAGAACCATGCTCCTTCATTTATATATTATCTATTGCTGTGTTTTTTCTATAAACTCAGGGTTCACTATTTGTGACATAGATTGTGTAACCCAAGAGCCTGAAATATTTACTTTAAAATTCATTCATTCATTCACTTGTCTGCTGAGATTTCTTCCTGGATACCCCACAAATTCCCAGAAAGCACAGCCACAGGTAAGAAGTGAGACAGAGAGATCCTCCATCTTCTGGTTTAGGCCCCAAAAGGCCATAATAGCCAGGTCTTGCCAGGCTGAAGCTAGGAGCCAGAAACCCTGGAGCCCTCATCTCCCACCTGGATCAACTTCTGCTGCCATTAGGTACATTAGCAGGAAACTGAATTGACAACACAGTAGCTAGGACCCTTATTGGAACTCCAATACGGGATGTTGGCATCTCAACTGGTCACTTACCCTGCTGTGCCACAGCATTCACCTCTGAAATATTTACACTTTGACTCTTAATAGATAAAGCTTACTGATATGTATAACATACAGATTTGCATGTTTTTAATTATTTGGGGTTCAGATTATGAGCTTCTATTTGAAAAAAGTTTTAAAGCAACAGTGGTACTACAAAGTTTAGTTGTCCAAATTATACTAGGAGTATTTTCTTCAAAAGTTATATTTTTGAGTTACTGAGTTATTCTAGTTGTGAATGTTATACATTTTTGTATTTTCATATAAAGTTCTAGTTAAGTAGAAAACCAATGTCTAGTAAATGATCAACAAGCACATACTATATACAGATGAAGAGTAGTTGGCAATGGAGATATAAGAGATAACAAGGCAACAACATCACAAAATCAGATAAAGAACATTGAACACAGCAGAACTAAAGTTGTTTGACCTGAGTGAATAAAATTTTTGGTACATTTAATAGATGTAAAGTTCATAGCAATTAAAAACTTTTGTGGGGACTTCATATAGGCTACTTTGAAAGTATCATGCTTGGGGACTTGTGGAATATCCAGGAAAAGCTCTCAGCAGACAAGTCAAAAGATAATATGTCAGCTCTGTTTATACCTCTGGGTATCATTCCCTTACATATTTATTTGAAGTCTATGAGATATAAAAACAGAAATGAACCAAGAAGAGAAATCAAGTAGAATATGTATGACATTGTCTTAACATAAAGGTTGGAATAAAACAAAGAAAATAACTAAATTAAATAGGCAGTTAGAGTAGTAAAGGGACATGATGAAATAATATTTTTAAGAACACAGAGGTAATCAGTGCAAGATAGCAAGTAGCAGAGAAGCTGAGGAAATGAAATACATGAGTACACAACTACATTTGGAAATGAATTTATCATTGGGATTACCAGTTTTAAATGTGGGGACTCAGGGCACCTCATACCACTCTAGAGTTCTTTGAACCACAATACATTTTTATAAAACACTTTTACAAAAAAAGGTGTGAGTACATTCCTCCCTCAGCTGTGGAAAGATATGACCAGCAACCCCAGACATTGCCTCTAATAACGCTGGGAAACACTTTCTGTCTTGGAACTAAGTGCTTGCTGTGGTCTAAATATATTCCCTGAAATTCATATGTTGGAAACTTAATCCCCAATGCAAAAATGTTGAAAAGTAAGACCTAGTGGGAGGTGTTTATTTATGTTATGAGGGAAGATTCACTGTAAAAATAGTTTATAAGCATGGGCTAAATAAATAAATAAATAAGAGGTCATCATTGTGGCATAGAAGGTTAAGCTTCTGCCTACAACACTTGCATCCGATGTGGGTTTCGGTTTGCATCCCAGAAGCTCCATTTCTGATCCAGCAATCTGCTAATGCACTTGCTAAAACAATGGGAAATGGCCCAAATGCTTGGATCCCTGTGTCCACATGAGACACCCAGAAGTAGCTCTGGGCTCTTAGCTCTCCTAACTTTGGCCTGCCCTGGCCCCAGACACTGCGGCCATTTAGGGAGTCATCCAGAGGATGGAAGATCTCTCTATCTCTCTGTGTCTCTCCTCCTCTCTCTGTAACTCTGTCTTTCAAATAAATTAATAAATTTTTTAAAAGAGTGGGTTCTCTCTTTTCCCATTGAAGACATGGCATTCATTCTTTCTCATCCTCTCAAATTCCACCATATGAGGATGCAACAAGAAGGGTTCATAAAAGTCATGACCTTGGTCATGGACTCCTCAGCCTCCAGAATTGTGAGAAATAAACTTCTGTTTTTTATGAATTACCCAACAGTAACACAAAATAGACTATGATAGTGTTCTAAACAAAGGCATGTGAGTTCCGTTGATGTCAAGGTCTGTGGGATGTGTTATTAGCAAAGAAGAAATCTGGAGGATGTGAATGACAGAATTGCATAGGAAAGGAAAAGTCAGATAATTAAACTTTCATTTTTTTTCCTTTCAGAGCATAAATTCAATTAACTGTTTCATTACAAAATATGGTTTCTCAGTAATCCCAAATAATTATTTTCTTTTTTTTCTTTGTACTCCAATTCTTATAAGGTACATATAAATTAATGCTTTATTTTCTGAATTTGTAAAAGTTATTGGGGGATAATTCACAATATTTCACAATTTATGTCACTCAAAATTTGTATGTGAGTAGGGTAGAATAAATATACTTGACCAGTAATTTTTTGTTTTTACATTTTCACAGAGGTGTTTATTAAATGAAAGTGTCTAATGGTAGAATGGTTAATAAAAAAAACACTTATTTTATGTTTTAATAAAAAATTATATAAGATTAAAATTTTCTGAATAATGAAAACAAGGCTTTTAGTTTTATTTAAATATTTTGCTCTAAAATGTCCATAACTATTAGTTAAAATATTCTCTTCATTTTTTGATAGACTTTTAGGTTCAAGAAAAATCATATTTTTATAGATATGAAAAATAAGTTTAATTTTAACTTGTATACATGCTTAATAATTCCTTTATCAAAACATGTAAAAATCTTAGAAATTTTGCATGCAATTCCATTGAATTTTAACCTCTTTGATATTAAGAATGTGTACAAGTTTATATATTTTTTAAAAAAATATTTATTTATTTATTTGAAAATCAGAGTTACAGAGAGAGAAGAGAGGTAGAGAGAGAGAGAGGTCGGGTCAGCACCACAGCTCACTAGGCTAATCCTCCACCTGCGGCACCGGCACACCTGGTTCTAGTCCCGGTTGTGGCACCAGTTCTGTCCCGGTTGCTCCTCTTCCAGTCCAGCTCTCTGCTGTGGCCCGGGAGTGCAGTGGAGCATGGCCCAAGTGCTTGGGTCCCTGCACCCACATGGGAGACCAGGAGAGGCACCTGGCTCCCGGCTTTGGATTGGCACAGCACGCTGGTGGTAGCGGCCATTTAGGGGGTGAACCAATGGAAAGAAGATCTTTCTCTCTGTCTCTCTCTCTCTCTCATTAACTCTGCTGTCCAAAAAAAAAAAAAAAAAACCATTGAATGATTAAATATATGAGCCTCAGGAGTTCCTGAAGATATGGAAAAAATATGGCTTGAAAAATATGCTCATTAAAATAGTAGCAGAAACTTTCTTCAGTTTGGAGAAAGGTATAGACATCTGAACACATGAAGAACATAGAAGACTAAATAGGCATGATCAGAAAAGATCCTCACAACAAAGCATTATAGTAAATTTTAGAAGTAGAACAAAAAGATAATATCCTAAAATATACAAAAGGAAAACGCCAGATCATTTAGAAATGATCTCCTATCATCAAATTAAGAGCATATTTCTCAAACTTACAGGCCAGGAGAGAATGGAGAAAGATAATCCAAATACTAATAAACAAAACAAAACCTGCCAATTGAGACTATTTACAAAGCAAAGTTTTGGCCATTGCCGCAGCTCACTAGGCTAATCCTCTGCCTGCGGCACCGGCACACCAGGTTTTAGTCCCGGTAGGTGCGCTGGATTCTGTCCCGGTTGCCCCTCTTCCAGTCCAGCTCTCTGCTGTGGCCCGGGAGTGCAGTGGAGGATGGCCCAAGTGCTTGAGCCCCTGCACCCACATGGGAGACCAGGAGGAAGCACCTGGCTCCTGGCTTCAGATCGGCACAGTACACTGACCCTAGCGGCCATTTGGGGAGTGAACCAACAGAAAAAAGACCTTTCTCTCAGTCTCCCTCTCTCTCACTGTCTAACTCTGCCTGTCAACAGAAAAAAAAAATGCTCAATCAGACTTGCCCCAAATGGTGGAGTTAGAAATGTGCCAGGGGATTCCAATATAATCACATCAAGATTGCATGTACCAATGCATCTCACTAGTCCAAGTGATCAATTTCAATTCACAATTGATCACACTGATAGGTCTAAGAGTCAAAGGGATCACACAAACAAGACTAGCATCTGCAAATACTAACCAATAGAATAAAAAAGGGAGAGAACAATCCAACATGGGAAGCAGGAGACACAGCAGACTCATAGAATGGCAGATGTCCTAAACAGCACTCTGTCCTCAGAATCAGCCCTTAAGGCACTCGGATCTGGCTGAAGAGCCCATGAGAGTATTTTAGGCATGGAAAGCCAAGACACTCTGGCAAAAAAAAAAAAAAAAAAAAAAAGAGGACCTAAATGAAAGATCCCTGCGAGTGAGATCCCAGTGGAAAGAACAGGGCCATCAAAGAAGGAGGTACCTTTCTCTGAAGGGAGGAGAGAACTTCCACTTTGACTATGACCTAATCTAAATAAAATTGAAGTCAGCGAACTCAAGAGGGTTCCATAGCCTTGGAAACTCATGACTAGAGCCTAGGGAGATTACTGACGCCATAAACAAGAGTGTCAAATTGTTAAGTCAACAACAGGAGTCACTGTGTACTTACTCCTAATGTGAGATCTGTCCTTAATGTGTTGTCCAATGTGAAGTGATGCTATAACTAGTACTGAAACAGTATTTTTACACTTTGTGTTTCTGTGTGGGTGCAAACTGATGAAATCTTTACTTAGTATATACTGAATCGATCTTCTGTATATAAAGAGAATTGAAAATGAATCTTGATATGAATGGAAGTGGAGAGGGAGTGGGAGATGGTAGAGGTGCGGGTGGGAGGGAAGTTATAGGGGGGGAGCCATTGTAATCCATAAACTATACTTTGGAAAATTATATTTACTAAATAAAAGTTTAAAAAAAGCAAAGTTTTCAATCAAAAATTACAGATGAAATAAGGACCTTCCAAGACAAGCTAAAATTAAAAGAATTTGCCACCACTTGTCTAGCCTTACAAATCAAACAGAGAAAGCAATTTAGCTTCCAGAAACAATACAAAAGGAGGAAAACTTATAATAACAGGGAAAAAAGGATACTCAAATCAAACAATGGGGATACTCATGGAAAAATGGCAGGATGAAGTCATTACTTATAAACAATAATCTGGAATGTAAATGGGCTATATTCTACAATTAAAAAACACAGACTGATTGAATAGATTTTAAAAAGATCCATTTATATGCTGCCCTCATGAAATGCATTTCACAAATAAAGACACAAAAAATTGAAAGTGAAAGGACAGAAAGAGACATTGAAAGCAAATGAAAATCAAGATGAGCAAGAGTAGCAACCTTCGTATCAGACAAAATACATGTTAAAAAATGATTGACAAGAAAGACCATAAAGTGATCATTATGTAATGATTAACGAATGAATTCAGTAAGATGACTACAGTAAATATATATGTCCACAAATCCACATCTGTAACTATTTAAAATAAATGTTAATGTATGCAAAGGAGATATAAACTCTAATGATACTAAGGGGGGACTTACACAACCCACTTTCATCAATGGACAGAATTACTCAGGAAAAAATTAATAAACAACAGATCGAGTTTACACTATATACCAATGGAAATAATAAAAATCTACAGAATGTTTCATCACACAGCTACAGAATATACAATCGTTCCATCAATGCATGGAAGATTATCTAGGATAGACCATGTACTAGATCATGAAAAAAGTCAGCAAATTCAAAAAAGATTAAATGATATCATGTATCTTTTTTGACTACAATTAAGCTAAGCTAGAAGTTGACAACCAAAGAAACTAGAAAGCATAAAATACATGGAGACTGAACAACATGTTCTTGAATGAATAGTGTGTCACAGAAGAAATCAAAAGGGAAATAAAAGAAATTCCTTGAAATAAATGAAAAGACAACATTTCAAAAGTTACAGAATATAGCAAAAGCTATGTTAAGAAGAAAGTTTATAGCAATAAGTGCCTATATAAAAAAATTGGAAAGGTTTTAAACAAATGATCTAACAGTGCATCTCAAGAATATAGAGAAAGAAGAACAAGTCAAACTCAGAATTAGTAGGAGGAAAGAAATAATAAAATTTAGAGAAGAAACAAACAAACCAAACTACAAATCAAAAAAGTATACAAAAGGTCAGTGAAATGAAGAGCTTGTTTTCTTTCAAAAAAAAAAAAAACAAGCAATTGGGCCAACTAAGCAAAAAAAGGGGGGTGGGATAGACCCAATTAACAAAATAATATTTGAAAACATAGAAGCTAAAACTGTTATACAACAATACAAAGAATAGCTGAATTATTACAATCAGCTGAGGTACCATAATACCTGATTGCTAGACATGCTACAGGACTGTTAATAACAAAAATAGTCTGGCATTGGCACAAAAAAAATAGACATGAAGACTGATAGAACAGAACACACAACCCAGAAATGAATCCATGAATCAATTATCAACCTATCTTTGAAAAATGAATTAAAATCATTCCCAGAGAAAGGATAGTCTCTTCAAGGAATAGTGTTGGGAAAATTGGATTTCCACATTCAAGAGGTTAAAACAAGAACACTGGCTTACACAATATACAAAAATCAACAAGTAATGGATCACAGATCTAAATCTAAGACCTGAAAATATCAAATTACTAGACAAAAACATAGAGGTAACGCTGCAAGACATTAGCCTAGGCAAAGATAACATCCCAAAAACACAAGGAATAAAACAAAACATGATCAAATAATTTTACATCAAGCTAATAAGCTTCTGCACAGCAAAAGAGAAAAACAAAAAAAGTGAAGAGGTAATCAACAGCTAGGAGAAAATATTTGCAATAAAGGATTAATATCTAAAATATACAAGGAGCTCAATAAACTGTACAGCAACAAAACAGAGTTAAGAAATAGAAAAGGGTTATGAAGCACGTATTTTTTAAAGGAAGAAATATGAATGGCCAAAAAATAAATGAAAAAAAAATGTTCACAATCATTTGCCAACAGGGAATTACAAATGAAAACATAGTAAGATTTCACCTCAACCCATATGGAATGGCTATCACCCAAAAAAATAAGGAAATAACAAAGACATGCAAGGATGTGGGTAAAATGTACTCTAATGCACTGTTGATGTAAATGGAAGCTGGTACAACCATTATTGGAAACAGTATGGAGATTCCTCAGAAAACTAAAAACTAAGATCCTCAGATTTACCCTACTAGGGATTTATCCAAAAGCAGCACATGAAAGAGTTACCTGCACTTCCATATTTATAATAGTTCAATTCACAATATCTAAGATATGAAACCAACTTAGATGTGCATCAGCTGATGGATAAAGAAAATGTTGTATATATGCTATACAAAATGTTGTAGATCACTAAATGTTGTGTGTATTCTACTAAGCATAAAAGAGAGTGAAATCCTGGCATGTGCAACCAAATAGAGCAACTGGAGTTCATTATGCTAAGAAATAAGCCATCACCAAAGAGAAAATTATCATAATTTTCTTTTATTTGTGGTAGAGAGATATACTATATACTACTACTATAGATTTAATGATCCGTGATTATTTTAAAATATACTGTGTTTGAGTAAATGGCCATCCTTTTATTAGACTGTTGTTTATGGCTCTTGCCTATACCCTTCCAGAACCATTGTCTTTTTAATTTTTATTTGTTGCACTCATTATTTAGTGGAGTATTAATCCTTTAACTCTAATGAAAATTAAAAATGTTACTTCAAAAACTAATAGAAAGAGAAAGAAAAAGGAAGGAAGGAAGGAAGGAAGGAAGGAAGGAAGGAAGACAGGGAGGGAGGGAAGAAGGAAAAAATGAAAGAAAAAAGGAAATAAGAAGGGCGAGAGAGATAGGAAAGTATTATATGTTATATTCTTAGAAGTGTATCTATGAACTATATTGAATCTGTTCTATTTTAATATCACATTAACATGATAATTAATTATAACTGTTGTAGTGATTATCATGCATTTGATGTGACTCTGTGAATCTGAAGTATTATAAATTCCTTTAAAATAACTAAAAATAAAAAGTAAAAATCTTTATAGGAAAATTGCTGAGATGTTTAAAACAGGATTTGTGTCTATATTTTGTTTTACAAAAAATTATTGCATGTAAATAAAAGAAATTTAGAAATTGAGTATTTCAGGTTGTTATATGTTTTAAAACCTGTCTCCACGCCCCTTTCCAGCATGAAGCAGCCTGAGCAATCATCGCCCAGTTCCCACTAACAGATGTTAGGGCTTCCATCTCCTGGAGGAAGGAATGTGAGGAGTCAGATGGGTTAATAGTCAGGGGATCCCAATGGAATTTGGAGTAAAAATACTTGCTTCCTTCCCCAAAACTTTATCTTTAGCAAAAACTAACAGGCTGCCCTCTTTCCTTCAGAATCCCCAAATTTACCATGAGACTGGGAAGGAAGCTCCTCCAGAGCTCATGCTTATTGTGAAAAGACGTTATCTACCCAACCATTAGGCCAGAAAGGATGGAGAATTGCAAATGAGGTCTCTTGGTGCTTTTTGTCTCCACCTAGCAACTGAATGCCAATATAATGCTCAAATTTTCTTTTTTTCATTCAAAACTGTACTTAAAGCCGACTGCCAGCAGTCCCCTCTGGGATTTCCTCTCTTGGAAGCGCCCCTCCACATTGCTCTGGCTGGAGAGTCTTGATTCTAATAAATTGCTTGAAATCTCAAAAAAAAAAGGGCTGTCTCCAAAATAAGCTCTGGAAAAAAATGTTACAGGAAACACTTTAGTGGTCAGTTTCAAAAAAATAAAAAAATAAAAGGGTTGAACTCTTTAATTAACACAGATATTCTTAGGTGTTTAAATTTAACTGAAACGTGATCTCTGTTAAATATAAGAGAGGGAATAAGAGAGGGAGGAGATGTACAGTTTGGGACATGCTCAAGCTGACTTGCCCCAAATGGTAGAGTTAGAAATGTGCCAGGGGATTCTAATTCAATCCCATCAAGCTGGCATGTATCAACGCCATCTCACTAGTCCTATTGATCAACTTCAGTTCACAATTGATCATAATGATAGGATTAAGAGTCAAAGGGATCACATAAATAAGACTAGTGTCTGCTAATACTAACTGATAGAATTAAAAAGGAGAGAACAATCCAACATGGGAAGTGGGAAACACAGCAAACTCATAGAATGGCAGATGTCCTAAACAGTACTCTGGCCTCAGAATCAACCCTTAAGGCATTCGCACCTAGCTAAAATACCATGAGAGTATTTTAGGCATGGAAAGCCAAGACATTGTGGCCAAAATAACAAAGCAAACAAACAAAAAAACCACACACACCTAAATGAAAGATCTCTGTGAGTAAGATCCCAGCAGAAAGAATGGGCCATCAAAGAAGGAGGGACCTTACTCTGAAGGGAGGAAAGAACTTCCGCTTTGACTATGACCTAATCTAAATAAAATTGAAGTCAGCGAACTCAAGAGGGTTCCATAGCCTTGGAAACTCATGACTAGAGCCTAGGGAGATTACTGACGCCATAAACAAGAGTGTCAATTTGTTAAGTCAACAACAGGAGTCACTCTGCACTTACTCCTCATGTAGGATCTCTGTCCTTAATGTGCTGTATATTGTGATTTAATGCTATAATTAGTACTCAAACAGTATTTTTCACTTTGTGTTTCTGTGTGGGTGCAAACTGATGAAATCTTTACTTAATATATACTAAACTGATTTTCTGTATATAAGGGTAATTGAAAATGAATCTTGATATGAATGGAAGGGGAGAGGGAGTGGGAGATGGGAGGATTGTGGGTTGGAGGGAAGTTAAGGGGGGAAAAGCCAGTGTAATCCAAAAGCTGTACTTTGGAAATTTATATTTATTACTTAAAAGTTAAAAAAATAAATAAGTAGTCCATAACACTAAAATAAAAAAAAAAACACCTCTTACTCAAATTGAAGTGCAAGGAATTGAATAAATACTATGTGACAAAAATATTAGCCAATTAGCCAATCATGATAAAGTTTTTCAGGAGACAAACAACACAGATGTTATAGAGAATCACATAAATTTTCTGGTTTAGTAGGAATTATTTTGAGATTGATGCTAAAATGACCAAACATGTAAGATGCACTTAACAATAATAAGAATAACTGCTTAGAAGGGGGAATCCAAAATCTGATTATTAACAGATAATAAAGTGAGTGGAATTTACACAAAATTAAAAGGGAATATTATTTATCAGTTCAACTAGATTTTTTAGAAAAAAAATCTAAGTTCAGATGGCATTTATGGTACACGATTGAAGTAGCAGAGTATGGTACACTTAATGAATATTTTCACTGTTTTTTTAAGACTATTTAATTGAGAGGTAGTGTTACAAGCAGAGAGAGGGAGAAACAGAGAAAGATCTTTCTTTCTTGTCTTAATATTTTTATTTATTTTTTAAACTTTTATTAAATAAATATAAATTTCCAAAGTACAACCACCCTCCCAACCGCAACCATCCCATCTCCCACTTCCTCTACCATCCCATTCACATCAAGATGCATTTTCAATTATCTTTATATACAGAAGATCAATTTAGTATGTATTAAGTAAAGATTTCAACCATTTGCACACACACAGAAACACAAAGTATAAAGTACTGTTTGAGTATTAGCTATACGGTTAATTCACATAGTACAACATATTAAGGACAGAGATCCTACATGGGGAGTAAGTGCACAGTGACTCCTGTTGTTGACTTAACAATTTGACACTCTTGTTTATGGCGTCAGTAATCACCCTAGGCTCTTTTTCTTTTTCTTTCTTTTTTTTTTTTTTTTTTTTTTTTTTGACAGGCAGTGGAAAGTGAGAGAGAGACAGAGAGAAAGGTCTTCCTTTTCCGTTGGTTCACCCTCCAATGGCCACTGCGGCTGGCGTGCTGCAGCCGGCACACCGCGCTGATCCAAAGCCAGGAGCCAAGTGCTTCTCCTGGTCTCCCATGGGGTGCAGGGCCCAAGCACCTGGGCCATCCTCCACTGCACTCCTGGGCCACAGCAGAGAGCTGGCCTGGAAGAGGGGCAACTGGGACAGAATCCGGTGCCCCAACTGGGACTAGAACCCGGTGTGCCAGTGCTGCAGGTGGAGGATTAGCCTATTGAGACATGGCGCCAGCCCACCCTAGGCTCTTGTCATGAGTTGTCAAGGCTATGGAAGCCCCTTGAGTTTGCCAACTCCGATCTTATTTAGACAAGGTCATAGTCAAATTGGAAGTTCTCTCCTGCCTTCAGAGAAAGGTACCTCCTTCGTTGATGGCCCGTTTGAGATCTACTGATTCACTCCCCAAATGGCCACAATGGCTGGAGCTGAGCCTATCTGAAGCCAGGAACCAGGAGCTTCTTCCAGGTTTCCCACGCAGGTGAAGGGATCCAAGCACATGGCCATTTTCTACTGCTTTCCGAGGCTATAGCAGAGAACTGAATCAGAAGAGGAGTAGCTGGGACATGAACTGGTGCCCATATGGGTGCCAGTGCCACATCCAGAGGCTTAGCATACTATGCCACAACGCTGATTCCTTCACTGTTTTTAATACCTCTATTTTTTTTTTTTTTTGGACAGGCAGAGTTAGACAGTGAGAGAGACAGATAGGGAGAAAGGTCTTCCTTTTTCCATTGGTTCACCCCCCAAATGGCCACCACAGCCGGCGCGTTGCTGATCTGAAGCCAGGAGCCAGGTGCCTCCTCCTGGTCTCCCATGCGGGTTCAGGTCCAAGGACTTGGGCCATCCTCCACTGCCTTCCTGGGCCACAGCAGAGAGCTGGACTGGGAGAAGAGCAACCAGGACAGAACCGGCACCCCAACTGGGACTAGAACCCAGGGTGCCGGTGCCTCAGGCAGAGGATTAACCAAGTGAGCCACAGAGCTGGCCTAATACCTCGATTTTTAAAAAGTACATGTTTTTCTAATTAAATGAAGAACCAAGAAAAACATTTAGTCTTAGAAATATTATGGAGAACAACTTATAATAATGCCATTACAATGACAGGTGACGAAGGAGGCTTAGAAACTAGAATTTTGGCTAATAATCTTGAAATATTCTTCATGTCACGTGCAGCACATAATTTGAATTTGTTATCAGGAGACCACAAGTAGACCCAATGAGGTAATGAAATACTTTGGATGAATTCGAAGCCCAAATATGGTAATTCCTTGGATCTGTCTGCAGATGTAGTATTTTGAATACAGATATCAATTTTATAAACATTCTTGAGGAATTATGAGAATTGACTAAATACAATTAAAATATTCAAAGCAAAAAGTGAACTGGAAAAGACAGGCAAAACAACTAAAGGGTTTTGGATTAAAGTATATTTTATTCTTTTATGGGAAATACAAATAAATTTCAATTTGCATAATTCAAAATTATTAGACATGTACAATTGAAAGTTAACATTTTTTGGTTCTCCAAGTATGTTAGTCAATGCCGTAACAGACAATACATTCAAATTAGGATTATTCAAGTAGAGTTGAGAGGTAGGTATTTGGCCTAGCAGTTAAGAAATCACCTGAGACACACACAACCCATATCAGAGTTGTGGGTTCACCTGTCAGCTCTGTTTCCAATCACAGCTTCCTAGTAATGCACACTCTGGAAAACAGTGGTGATGGCTCAAGAAATTGGGTCCCTGATACCACTGTGGGAGATCCAGATGGAATTCCCAGCTCCTGCTTTGGCCTGGCCCAACCCAGCTGTTGTAGGCATTTGGGGAGTGAATAAATGATTGGAAGATTATCTCTCCTCTCTCTCTCTGGCTCTCTCTCTCTCTCTGGCCCTCTCTCTCTCTCTGGCTCTCTCTCTCTCTCTCTCCAATAAATAAATAAATTAATTAATTAATTTAAGAACTATTTATAGAAGAAATGGTATAGGAAATAACAAGAATACAGTGCCTCAATGTACAAGGCTGCCTTGAAAGGAAAAGATCTGGTAGAAACCGTAAGCCCAAAGGAACCACACATGAAAGAAGGCAAAAAAGTAAATAACCCAACTTCCTCTCCTTCCTTTCTCATATTTTCTATGGAGATTTGTTGGATGAACCACCCATAAACCAGAGGCCAAGGAGCTTGTTGATGTGATCCATGTAGATTAGTCTTTCAGGGCACAGAGTAGGGCAGAAAAGAGTAGACAGTAAATCTAGAAGGGAGCAGAAGTTACCAGGCAAAGGTAGAATTCATTCTTATCTATCGTTAACTTAGAAAACTTTTATTCCCCTCATTGGGAACATCCACAAATGGTTAGGTACCATAACACTGTGGTAACATTATTCCAGTTACACTTCACACCTGAAACCTGAGATATTATATACAAATATTATTCCTCATGAAAATTTGATGGTGACAAAGAAGAAATAAAGCAACATAAAGTAGCTGCAAAGTGTGTTTCTATAGAGAGTTAAGAGACCAAAGTTGGTAAGCATAGTTGTGAATGTCACAACCTATTTATTCCATGTTCCACTTGCACTCTGCCAAGTCCTCAGTTCTCACCATTCTTGGCACCTTCTGTCACAGATTCAGTATCCTTGGAAGCAGACTCTGATATTTGTGTTCAGAAAGTGGAAGTGCTTTAGATTCGCAGCTCTGAGGAGGAAAAAAAAAAAAGTAGTAATGAACGATGGGAGTATCTGAGCAGTGGTACAGTCAAGACCAAGGCCTCCGTTGGTTCTATGGCAAACTTCAGAGCAGGGAGAGTTACTCAAAGATGGTCTCTACCATGGCAAAGAAGCAGGCCTTTATATGCCTCTATAGATCAGTTTTGGAGTGCTCTTCTTCCACAAAGGTAGTCTTTCTTCAATTAAGTGCAAATCCTCAACATGAGCTCAGTTGAGACCTGATAGAATCCAAGACTGTTGGCAAAACAGTCAGCCCTACGTGTCTCTTGCTTCCATATCTGTGGGTTCCACACCCATGAATTAATTCAAGTGTAGATTGAAAATATTTAGGGAAAAATTTCATCGTTACAGAACAAATATAAGCTTGTTTCGTTATTATTCTTTAAACAACACAGTATGCAACTACTTGTATTCTTTACCTTGTGTAAGAGATAATACATAATCTAGTGATGAGTTAATGTATAGAAGATTTTAAAAGTTACATGAAAATATATTCCATTTTATGTAAGTAACTTGACTGAGTCAGTGTCAGCAGGGCATGTCCTGGAACCAGTCCCCTGTGAACACCGAAGGATGATTGTGTTTGAGTCCTGGAATACGGAATCTGAGCACTGAACCATGTCATCCATTACAATCACTGTCTTCTTGGGATACATGTGAGAGCTGCTGTCTAGTTCTAGCTGGTGCTAGTAAAATAAATAGATCTGTAAGTAAATCAGGTTCATTCCTGTACCTTCTTTATAATTACAAAGTAATGAAATAGGCAACCAATTAAATTGAGTCATCCATTTGTGCTGTTTACTTGTGTTTCTCAAAGAAGATCACTCTCATATGTTCTACCTCCATTTTTATAGTTAGGCTGATGTACATATTAATTTTGTGTTAGGTTGATCAGGCAAATTACAGTTCATGTTGGAGAGTATGGTTCACACAAACAGTGTTTACAAGGTCAGGCATTAGCTTTCTACCATAGCCCAGTGATGAGCTGCAAGAAACTTTTCAAACGAAAATACTTGATAGCTAATTAGAAGAACATTGCATTTCTCTAAAATCAGAGATATCTGAAATGTGATTTCTCTTTTTTGAGTTTGGAAGAGCTTTAAATCAAGAAGTATTGTCTGTCAAATACTTCAAAAGTCACTGGATGTGTTACATTATTAGCACAAAACCAGTCTTGTTACACAGCTTTTTCATATTCAAGATCCAAGTCAATATTGGAACCCTCCCAGGTTCAGATGAGTAAATAGGTTGGAGAAGGATCACAGATTGAGTGTATGTGCACGTGTGTGTGTGTATGTGTATGTGTGTGTATTCCCAAATACAAAAAGGCCCACCAAGCTATGTATCTTTTTCATTGTGTGAGGTAAAAAAACTTGTCTCATATTTTCGAAGAGATAACTTACTCTGAACCTTGAAAAATTCACTAGTGTGACTTAGCATTGAATTTTTTTCAGTATGTATCTACTATTGTCTGGCAAGCATATACTTCCTAGGATGGTACTTATTAATTATTGTTCATAATTTTCAATTAGTATGACATCTTTAATATAAATATATAAGATGATAGGTCATTTCCAACAAATTCCCCAGCACTACTGAATCTGAATCTACATCTGCATTTTTATAAGATTCTCAGGTGATTTATATTAATATCAAAATTTGAAAAGCATTACTTAGTATTAGGTAAGTGAGCAAATGCAACATAGCCTTGACATAAAGCAGAAACATTTTTGTTCATACTCTATAATTATCCCCATTCCCTGCATAAAAGTCCTGTTCTCCATCATTGTCCATATTTTAGCATGAGATTCTTAGCAAAGTATTTAATTAAGATTTACAAAGAAATCTTGTTGATGTTCACTTCTGTATTGCACCTGAACTCATGTGATGAAGGATTCCTTTAAAACTGACAAGACTTCTGGTTCTCCACAGCTATTGGAAGTTTTCTCCTCATTACCCATGTTTGCTGTTTTCCTATATGCACATCTCTAGGACTTTATAAATCCACAGAACCCAACAATCTTATAATCACTGTTGTTGCTGTAGCTACTAAATACGACAGCCACTTATCTCCCTACATGCATGCTTCATCTAATGATTTGATTTGATTAATTATAATGACACAGTTTGCTGTGGATTATTCATGTCTCATCCTCTTTAGTAAGGTATTATTATTCCTTAGATCTTTGTATATAGAATTCCACTTTAAGGGTCTGTTTCCTAGGGTGAATTCCTGAACAAATTACTATATTAATCAGGAACAAATACAACTAAATTAAAATTAATTTTGGTTCCAGGATATTATGAGAACATTATGAGAAAAGGTCAATAAAGGGAAGCAAGAAGTGGTACTCTATTACCCCATTCTTAGTAACAATGTATCATCCATGTCTCACATGGATGGCAGGAGCCCAAGTACTTGAGTCATCAAATGCGGTCTTCCAGGATGTGTATCAGTAGGAAACCAGATTGGAAGCAGGAGGAGCCAGAACCAAACCAGGCACTCTGATAAGAGACGCAGGCATGCCAAGCTGCATCTTAACCACTATCCAAACACTGACCTCCCAAAGCTTTTTATAGAATATTAATACTCTTCTTCAGCAATCCTCTTCTTCAAAATGAGTCTCTCCATTTCGGAATGTCAATTACCAATTATTATAGCTGAATTTGATCCCTCCAAAGTTTATACATTAAATTCCTAGGCTCCAGCATCTCAGAATGTGGCTACCTGGACTTAAGGCCCTTATATCAGTAAGTGAGTTAAGACAAAGACTTTCAATAAGGTGAAGCCTATTCCAATGTGACTGATACCTTAAAAAAGAGGAATAAATGTGGACACACAGAGATACCAGGGATGTGAGAGCACAGAGAAAAGGCCTTATGAGGACACAGCGAGAAGGCAGCCACGTTCAAGCCAAGGAGGGAGGCCTTGGGGTTGGGGGTTGGGAGGAACCAGCTTTGATAGCACCTTAATCTCATAATTTTCTCCAGGACACTGAGAAGATAAATTTCTGTCATTCAGGCCACTCATTCCATGTGCTTTTGTTATGAAGGCTTAAACACACGAATATACTAAGCTTTTGTGTTTTTTAGGCTTTCATAACAATTTATAACACAGTTTTTTTTTTTTTTTCAGTATGACTTTCAGTATTTCACTACCCACTCCTGTTAGGCTTCTTGTCTTTTTTAATCAAGTCCTGCAAAACAGAGTGAAAGTGTGGTGAGGACTAGCCTCTCCAGAATCTCATAGTTGAGAATGTTATCCTGCTAGTTAAAATGAAAAATCATTGTTGAAACTACTCCTGAGTTTTCAGGTGACCTTTGAGAAACACTTAAAAGACAGCCAATGTTCACTCAATTTTGTTTGTACCCCAGCAACAAAGTGTTCAATGGTTTCTTTATTGGCTTCTAAATGGAATGTTAAGTTTTGCTGGGTTCTGAATTATGGATGACCACTTTGGCCTCCCAAATACTACTCCTTGTTATCACACAAAGATATGAACAAGCATACTGACTTCTCTTGCCAACTTTTACCTTAAAATTTGTTTTGAAACTTTCTTCTCTGAATAATCATATTTTCCATCTGAATTCCAGAGCAAGTAAACAATGTGATAAAATGAATCAGATGGAGCATAGCATTATTGAGTAACTGGGTTGATCAGAGTTTTTTCCTAGCATATTTTTGCAAACTATGTTAAGGAAAGAAAATCTGTCATTGGTTGAAGTGTAAGTTAGGACACTCAAGAGCTGTGAGTGGCCATGTGCCACCATGTTGGAAAAAGTCTTCCTACAGTGACCGAGAATAAAACAAAGAAGGGAAATAATACCATCTAGCTTGTATAGTTATGAGACTTAAATGAGAGAATTCATGTAAAATATTCAATAAATTTTGGCAAAAACTTTAAGAACTATGAGGGGTTTGCGATTTTAGTCTACATGAGGGCAAAAAGTCTTTCACAGTGTCAGGATTGCTAGCGGAAAGCATAAGCCTTCTGAATGAGAAACAAAGCACTCCATTAGTTTGGTACTGCAGGCAACAGGACTTTCATACATACTTTGACCTGTAAATCTCATAGTCATGATACTGATGTGAGAACAGGTAGATGCTGCACACATGACTGTGCCACAGCTGAGAAATCCAAACTTCAAAATTTCTCATTTCTTAGAATGGGCTACAAGAAAACCTACTCATCTTTGCCCTAAAGGAAGGCATTACCTTTATTACACTCAACAAGAAACAAACCCATCTCCTGCTCTAGAATGAAGAGCTTCTCTCTATCTTACAAAGCTATTTGTTGCATATACCTTCTTGAAAATACTGTCTAGGCAAAACTGTGAATATCTATGCCTAGAAGAAATGCAGAAATGAGAGAATCATGGAGAATTCTTTCCCAAAATTAGTAGCTATTGAAAATTGAGAGAACTGAAATACTTATTAGGCATAAGTAAATACAGTGACTTAGAAGTTAAATTGCCAATAAAATTATGTGATTTGTGATGTTAATAGATGCTAAAAATGATTAGTTTCAGACATAGTGACAATGTACTATTTATAGGATATGTGATGGAAATAGATGCAGATAATAGACAAATGTTAAAAGAAACACTCAACCAACATTGGAATCAACCTTAAGGAGGAGTCTGCTGAAACTTTTACTTTCTCTTTGAGAAGACCTTTTAGCCCAGGAGTTAGTAAACTAATTCTTGGGTCAAGCCCTGTATTATGAAATACTTATGCATGGATTTCAAGATTTTACACCACAATAAATATTTTAATTGCATTTCCATGATTTTTTGAAGTAGTTTCATATAAATAAAGTTGAAACACAGCCATACCACACCTATCCCTTTATGTGTTATGTGTGGTTGCTTTCATATTAGAATAGTAGAGTTTCATAGTTGCAACAGAAACCAGGAACTCAAAAAGCATAAAGTATTTACTATCCAGCTCTTTATAGAAAAGTTTGCTAGTCACCATGTACACTCTTAAATTCGTGAGATTTTGTTTGCCCCTTTAGATATCTCCTGGACATTTTATTTTCATCAAAAAGTTTCTGAAAGTAAAGAAAACCCAGTCTTCCTTTCCAAAGTCTTATATAATAACGTTATGTTTACTTCTTCTCTAGTGCATTGGAATTTTCCTTCCCACAGTTATATGCCCTTAATTAATCATGGTCCACCTAAAGCATGAGTTCTGAGCCATATTAGTGGTATCAATTGCAAAGATAGAACCAAGAAAGCAAAACAACTAATTTAAATAGAAAGTGTCTGGAATGGACCTAACAGATATCTACAGAACTTTTCATCCTACACAGAAAGCATTTACATTCTTCTCAGCAGTACATGCAACCTTCTCTAGGATTGACCACTTACTAGGCCATAAAGCAAGTCTCAGCAAATTCAAAAGAATTAGAATCATACCATGCAGCTTCTCAGACCATAAAGGAATGAAGTTGCAAATTAGCAACTCAGGAATCCCCAGAGCATATGCAAACACATGGAGATTGAACAACATGCTCCTGAATGAACACTGGGTCATAGAAGAAATTAAAAGAGAAATCAAAAACTTTCTGGAAGTAAATGAGGATAACAGCACAACATACCAAAACATATGGGATACAGCAAAAGCAGTGTTAAGAGGAAAGTTTATAACAATAGCTGCCTACATCCAATCTGAGTTTTAAGATCCAAAAACTTGAGCCTTCAACTGCTGCTTCCCAGGATGCATTAGCAGGAAACTGTATGGGAAACAAATTAGCTGATATTTGAAACGACACTCTGATGTGGGATGTGGGTATCCTAAACATCAGCTTAATCTCCTGTGCCACGATATCTATACCTCCCCCAAAAATCTTTGAATAAACTTTGTTCCCTTCTGCTGTGATAGAATGTTCTAAGTTAATCTTAAACTTTTCTAGCCCATGACCTAGAATCAAACCACTTCCTTGAGAAACTGGTTTAGTGGAGAATAGATTTAATGGAGAATAGATTTAGAAACAAAATATGGGGACCAGTGTGCATTCTTTATTTCCAGCTTGCAAATATTTTTAGAATTTCTTAGAGTACAGTTATAAAATACATACAGGTAAGCCCAAATTCATATATAGCAATTTTAATGTACCTATAATTATATTAAAATCCATAAACTCACACTTATGTTACCAATTTACTATAGTATTTTTCCCTTTCATGTTTGTATTTTCTGTTTTAATTTTAAATTTTTATTTATTATTTTCATTTTATTAGAAAGGCAAAGAGAGACAGAGAGCCAGAGACAGAACTCATGACTAGAGCCTAGTCATAACTAGTCATGACACCATAAACAAGAGTGTCAAATTGTTAAGTCAATAACAGGAGTCACTGTGTACTTATTTCTCAGGTGGGATCTGTCCTTAATGTGTTGTCCAATGTGAAGTAATGCTATAACTAGTACTGAAACACTATTTTACACTTTGTGTTTTTGTGTGGGTGCAAACTGATGAAATCTTTACTTAATATATACTAAATCGATCTTCTGTATATAAAGATAATTGAAAATGAATCTTGATGTGAATGGAATGGGAGAGGGAGCGGGAGGTGAGAGGGGTGCAAGTGGGAGGGAAATTATGGGAAGGGAAGCCATTTTAATCCATAAACTGTACTTTGGAAATTTATATTTACTAAATAAAAAAAAAAAACTCAGATTGGAGACTTAGATAACATTCCAAGTTATTAGAATAGGCCTGATCCAGGACTGCTTTTGTGAGCATTTGGGGAGTGAGCTAGCAGATGAAAGATCTATCAATCGATCGATCTATCTATCTATCTCATCTATCTACTTATCTCATACTTTCTCACTTGTTTACTCTGCTTTATAAATAAACATTTTTAAAGAAAGATAATTCAAGAAAACACTTAAAACAGAAGACTTATGAGGATGCTTCAGCAGAGAAAGGGTTAGTTGATCTGAAAGGACTCTAGTGATTAAACCTGGGAAAATTTTAGCATCAAAATTAATACTGATGATATTGTACTATCACCCCTTGAATAAAACTGGGATGAAGAGAAATTTCTCTTTTACAATAGAATGCCAACTAATCTATATAGAAAGAGTAGTGGAGTCAAAATAAAAATTTGACAAACGTCTTAATGGTAATTCATTCAGGAAAGAATCATCAATGGATGCCAAAATTAACAGGTCACCATTTGACAAGGAACAGAATATTTGCATAGTCCCACAGTATCTTAGCTGAAACAACTTTTATTTAATTATTTTTACATTGAGAAGTAGAACTCTAAAGCAAAAATAAACAAGAATCAAAATATTACATTAATTAAATTAAAAGCACAATTTGAAAACTTTTCCACTAAAAATCCCCCTGTACCAGGATGTTTTGATGATAATTGCCCTGTAGCATGTCTTGAAATGTATTTTAATGTCTCTGGTTTTGTTTTTGTTGTTTAAGATTGTTTTAGCAATTCAGATTGCTTAGTGTTTCTATATGATTTTACCATCATTTCTTCTAAATCTGTAAAGAATGCTTGGTACTTTGATTGGGGTCATGTTGAATCTGTAAAATGCTTTTGATAGTATGGACATTTTGGTAATATTAATTCTTACAATCCACAAGCATGGAAGATTCTTCCATTTTTTTGTTTTATTCTATTTCAGTCTTTAATGTTTTATAGTTTTCACTGTAGTGATCTTTCACCTCCTTGATTAAGTGTATTTTAAGATACTTAAAATTTTTGTAGCTATTATGAATGGGACAGATTTTACAAGTTCTAGAACAGCCATTGTATTTGTAAACAAAGGCTGTTGATTTTTGTGTTTGATTTTATAGCCTGCAACTTTACCAAACTCTCTTATGAGTTCCCATAATCTCTTAGTGGAGTCTTTTGGTTCCCCTATATAATCATATCATCTACAAATATGGATAGTTTGACTGCCTCCTTTCCAATTTGTTTCTTTTATTTCTTTTTCTTGCCTAATAGCTCTGGCTACAACTTCCAGAACTTTTTTGAATAGCAATGGTTAAACTGAGCATCCTAGTCTGATTCCAAATTTGAAGACAGCTTTTACATTCCATTGTCCACAAAGCTCTTTTAAAAAAGCAAATCCATATCATTTTTTTCATTTATTTGAAAGGTAGAAGAACAGAAGTACAGAAACAGACAGATATTTTCCATTTGCTTGTTCACTTCTTAAATGGCCACAGCAGATAAGGCTTGGCCAGGCTGAAACCATGAGCTACAAACTCAATCTGGGTCTCCAATGGCGAGGACCCAACTACTTAACCCGTTACCATTGCCTCCCAGTGTGTGTGCTAGCAGGAAGCTGGAATTAAACATGGAGCCAGGGCTCAAACACAGACACTGCAACATGAGATGCAGACAAGTGATGTCACACCGGTGAGCCAAATGCTTTCCCTTACATAACTCTTTACTTGACGTCCTGACTTTATAGGGAAGGAAAACAAAAAAAATCTATGTACAAACTTCATATGATGCCTCTCACCACAGGAGAATACTTTCCGTTATCTTTGAATTTATATAAAACAAGTTCATAAATCTGTAAAATGGATAAAACAAGTATTTCTGACTATTATGCCTCTCAGGAATGGGCTCAAGGTGGCCAAATAGTGGCCAAAGAGAGTACCTTCATTCACTCAGCTGTAGAAAATACTAGAAAAACAAAGGACAACTACTTGTCTGGAGATTGACTGAGGGAAAACTTCAGATAAGAAGTGAGGATACCTACACATAGCACAGATATTCTGAAATCCAGCAGAGAAAGAGGAACTAAGCATGTTATAGCTCCTACACTAGCATCCCCAGTTAGAGGGAAGACATCTTGCCAAGAAAGGTTGTAATCCCATCATTGCTTCAGAGGAACTGCCCTAACTACAGAAAAAAATTGGCTATCCTTCTTGACTTTAAATCCAGTGTAAAAAGCTGAGTGATGACTTTTCTCCAAAAAAGGAAGCCACTTCACTTCCCTCTGTCCCCAAAGTGCTTGACCTGAGCTGTTGTTGCAAGCCTCTACTAAATTCTGCTTTGATTTAGGAGACAGCAAGCAGCCCTATCATGACTAAAAAACCCCCAAAGTCTAAAACAAGGTGTTTTTGGGAGAAGACAGTGGACCCAGCGCATCCTGTAGCTAACTGGATTCCAACACAGAAGCCCCAGAGCCATTCTCTTCCACTCTTTGTGATCTAGAGAAGTTCCTTTCAGATTCTTGGGACTCAGTATCAGCAACAGCCCATGAATAAAACCCAAGAGACTAGATCTGAAGAAGTAGGACTGTGCATCTCTTAGGACATGGTTCTGAGTGCAAACAGCAACAATTCCAGCACTATTGTGCATAAGCTATGGGAACTGGGAGAAGTTCCCAGAGATCCTGCAGGTCTAGGATTGCTTCTGTTGACACTACAAATTCTGAAGCAACTCACTCTCATCGGTAGTATCTGGAGAGCTCTATCTGCACTCCTCTGCTTCAGATAGGAATCTGCCTGTTCCCAATTCCTAAAATTACTGGCACTCACCCTGTGAGACCTGGGTAAGGAACTCATTGCATCCTGCAACTCCAGGACTGTGACTATTAGTATTAGATTCACCAGAGTCACAAGAATCTATCCTGTGCGATGGAGGAAAGAACCCATCTGCATGCCACTGAAGATGTATACACTGCCAGTGAATAATCCTCACCACAACCTTTATTCATCCTGTAGGACTATGACAAAATCTCCATCACAGTACCCCATGCTACATACAACTAGGGTGTTTGGTGATATAAGCCCATCATTAATCACAACCACCAAAAAGTACCTTTGAAGGCTCCATTTAAATCACACAGTTCCAGAACCACAGATATTTATTCCACAACCCTAATTCATTCAGACTTTTCTGGTGAGGCAAGAGGATAGACTCCTCTGTGTTACACTGCACCAGGAATATGGCTAATGCCATCACAAGCCTTCATGTGACTGACACTCGACTCAATTTTAAGAAGACCACATTGACTTCAAAGTCATACTACTACTAGTGTGCAAAGAATAACAGAATTCTGGATGACTTTTTCATACATTTTATCTTGTAGAATTTGTAGCTAAGATCCTCAGCTTGAGAAATCCTCATAAATTCTTTATCTTTAGAGCTGAAAATTCTTGGCAGTATATGCAAGGATTTCCACAAACTTTAAATGTTTATTGCTCATGGGTTCAGAGCTATAAGGAATTGAAATGTAAAGAGTTCTTGCTTTCAGTTTTATTAAGTATGTTTTGGTTACATATTCTGCTTATAATTTTGTATTATAAGTTGTAAAAAATTAACAACTTGGGCTGTTTTTGAAAGAATCATATTTTAGTTGTTGTCTTAGCTGCAATTAAATAATTGAACCCCCCCTTTTAACGAGTTTTATGCTGTACATACTCTCCTGATTTTAATTACTTGAAGTTCCTAATCATTCTACAAATACACAATTTTATAATGATCATTACTTATAGAAGTATTTTACTTTCTAAATACTGTCTTTATGTTTTAACTTATTGGTGGAAAGTAACACAAAGTTCCTGAATGTATATATATGAAAAAACTGAAATTTGTATATCTTAAATAAAGTTTTAAAAAATAAATCAAAAAAAGAACAAAGAAAATTTCAACATAGAAAAAAATATAAGGGAATTTTTTCACACCAATTTACATTAGAATAAGGTATTTATACTGCATATTCAGAGATCAAAAATAAATTCAGAGAACATACTTTTCTGCGTTTCTAAAATTGAATGTGGTGATAACCTATGTTATTAAATGATTATTGATAACATATTAAATAAAGCTGAAAAATTACCCTGTTAGGCATTTACCATTACCAAATAGACATTTGGTATCACAAATGCTGGATCTAAAGTCAAGGCCGATGAGATATCTGTGGCCAGTCACCAGACCACAGTTGAACTTTGGCACATATGAAAAAAGAACACACAAAGCCAAGATAAAACAAGTCACCTAACAGTCTTTGAATACTTGCCAGGCATTGGAACGCCCATTCAGACATTCCAGAGAAAGTGGGAACTTTACAGTATGTCTGAAACAAATACACAAACACAGAGAAAAGAATTCTTAGTGTTCTTTGTTCATGGTAGCTAACATGATTAATATTTATTTTCTTGTAAAGCCACAAAAATTTGCAAATAATATCTGCCTTCTATTTTAACCTATTTTTAAAAGATGGGATCTTTATATCACAACAGACTTTTCAATATAATCTCTTCTTTTCTTTTATTGACTGTTTTTTATTGTATTTCATTCAGTTATTAAAACTGGCTGGCTCATAGCTCAGTTGCTTGAAAAAAATCTGAAGAGTACAACTCTAATTTGTACTGTTTATATTCACATTGGACACATAGAAAAGTGTGGAATTATTAGTTATTAATTTTCTAAAAAAGAAGGTGGAAAAGGTAACCCACTGTGACTTGAATACATTTTAGACAAGCTATTTATTCTATATATTATGTGTACCTTAATATTTTGATAACCATTTTTGGCACCAATATACTACTTTTTTAACCTTATCCACAGTGAACTCATATAGTTCTATAAAATGCAGCACTTTTATTGCCACCAGAGCAAGTTCTAAATCCTGATGTTTTCTAAAGCCAATAGAAATCTATTCTCACAGGTTCATCATAAACATATTTTATTTCAAACACTGTTGATACTTAGAGTAAGGAAAAAAAAGTTCCCAGGGTCTACTACATCTTAAACTGTTTTGAACCATAAAAGTGAATATACAGGGAGTAGATTTATTTAATTGCTTTATCAATACCAGCTTCACTATTGCCACTGGGCTTTTTAAAATTTTTAGGACTTAGATTTCTTTTTTTTACAGAAGCTTTGGAGCTAAATTTGAGTTCTAATCAATTTGAGGACTGGGTATTTTTAAAAGTCTGAGTTATCATTTGTCAAATGTTTAAAAATTGTGCCTTGCCAATCCTTCCCCAAGAGCACACATGCGGATTTTTCCAATTCTCCCCTTCAAACCCTAAGCAAAAAATATCCATTGTGTCTTCCAGGCAACCAAAGCTATTCCTAAGCTGCCTTAGCCATATTTCCTTTGGCATGGAGCAGCTGTGAAAAGGATATGGGTGAATAAAAAAAAAAATCATGAACTTTTACAAAATAAACCCATGGGTTTGTTTCAAAGAAAAACACTAAATGTTGTTTCAGGAAAGTCTTGCTATTTCAGTAGAAGCTGTAAAGGAAAAATATTTTTTACATCACTATCACACATTGGGTTTGTAGCAGTCTGTCCAAACATACTCTTACCTATTTTCTTTTTTTAATAAAAAAAGCAGTATATACTGATATATACATAATATAAATATAAATGTGTGTACAGATATGCACAGTTTGTGAATGTGTGTTTAAAACAATATTCACTTAATATGAACAGGAAACGCAAACACTGAGCAAATATGGATGGGTTAAATCAGAGTTTAGAAAAATAACTTCCAGAGATTGGAAGGCCCTAAAAAGGAGTCATCTTAACCTTATGGAACACGAGATTAGCTCCACACTGGCCAATTGCTTCCCCTAGCAGAGTGCAGCAAAATAAGCAACACATAAAAGAGAAGTACTTTAAGAATGGATCAGATGTAGGAGTCACATGGGCAGTTCTATCATAGCCAAGAGTACTTTGAAAAACTTCAGGTATAATGGAATTAAAACATAATTTGGTACAAAAAAATGAAATACATACAGATGAGGTGGCTTAAAAAGTTCACAGAAATGCATATTATGAAAAAGCTTTTATGGATTGCAAAAACTTTTTCATTAAAATAAGCTTATTTTTTAATTTCATTTTTCACAAACTTATTGAAGTACTTGCATAGCCTCATAGCTTTGTATTTTAGAAACTAAAAATTAACTTATTGCAAAATAAAATTATACAATGAAGAATCAACTAAAATACTTATTTGCGAATTCTAATCCTTGGAATGATCATAATCAGCAATTCAGCAATTTTATTCAGACAATGAGATTCTCTTGGAGCTTTGCATCTTGTCTCCCTATTGAATCCACATGACAATATTAAAGATCTTGTGTAAAAAAAAAAGGGTCACTCTAAGTCTCCTTCTCTCTGTCTCTCGATCACTCAGTATGAACTTTAATCACTGTATTTCTCAACATACAATTTTTTTATTTAATTCTAGGTTTAGGCTATGCCTTCTCCATTTTTGTACATCTAACACATGACCCACACCCACAGTATTTTATCACTCAATATTTGCTAAGTGAATGAATGAGGACAACCTCAGGGAAAGAAATGGTATATAGAAACTAACACTGAGTTTGCCTACCATGCACTAAGTCCTATATTACTATTTTACTCACTTATTCTCACATCAACACTGTGAAGTGGCTATTTTACAGATGAAGATGTTCAAGTCCAGAGTATCTAAAATGTAATGTATTGGAGTGAAATGGACATTTTGAGATTCAATAATTGTTTACAGCCCCTGTCTACTGCTGAGGAACAGTGTTTTTTTCCTTCATACTACTTGTTGAACTCTTTACTTCGTGTAGGGTTAATCTTGTGAGTATAAATAAACTGAAAATAGATATTTATAAAAACTAAGAGTGGGAATAGGAGAGGGAGGAGGAAGATGGTTGCAGCACAGGCAGAAGGCAAAATATCTTTATACTCCTAAACCTGTATATATGAAATATGTGAATACACTAAATATTTTTTTTAAAAAAGAGACTGATTATCATGGTCCTGTATTCACAACAAATAAGAGATGAAATTTGAAATTTAAACCAGCAATTCTTGATTCCAAAGGTCACTGTTCTCTTGCCTGATTCCTAGTGCCACTAATGGGAAGCTGTCAACCAAAGGAAATAAATCAGAATACATGAAAACTGAGGCTAGAGAAACAGCTTTATATCCTGAATTCCCCATGCTTTATTTCTCACTTATCCTACTTAATAAAACACCTGGTATTTCCAGAAACTTTCCACACTTTGATACAAAAAAATTTGACTCAGACTAGGACTCGCTCCTCTTTGAGAGGTTTTTTTTTTTTTTAACTTTTATTTAATGAATATAAATTTCCAGTGTACAGCTTATGGATTACAATGGCTCCCCCCCCCCATAACTTCCCTCCCACCCGCAACCCTCCCCTCTCCCGCTCCCTCTCCCCTTCCATTTGCATCAAGATTCATTTTCAATTCTCTTTCTATACAGAAGATCAATTTAGTATAAAGATTTCAACAGTTTGCACCCACATAGAAACACAAAGTGAAACATACTGTTTGAGTACTAGTTATAGCATTAAATCACAATGTACAGCACATTAAGGACAGAGATCCCACATGAGGAGCAAGTGCACAGTGGCTCCTGTTGTTGACCCAACAAATTGACACTCTAGTTTATGGCGCCAGTAACCATCCTAGGCTGTCGTCATGAGTTGCCAAGGCTATGGAAGCCTTCCAAGTTTGCCGACTCTGATCATATTTAGACAAGGTCATAAAAGACAGAGTGAGGATAGTAACCAATGATCCTAAGAGTGGCATTTACCAGGTTTGAACAATTATACAGCATTAAGTGGGAAAGAGGACCATCAGTACACACATGTTGGGAGTAGAGCCATTGGTGGTAGAGTAGAGGTTATGATTACAGAGGAATGAGGCCCAAGTGCACTAGACAGGGCCTAGAACAAAGGACAGAGTCATTATTAGAGGGGCTAAGAAAGGTGCTGTCTAAGCTACAATTAAGTTTTCTGATTGAGAGGCAAATAGAACCTGATAGAAGGGGCTTGATAATAATCTGGTGGGCTTTAGGCCTTGTAAATTCAGAGGCCCAGACCTATCTATCTCTTCACATGGGGTATATCCTATGGGAGGTGTGAACCTCCTAGGGGAAGGCACTCTGTTGACTTTCATTACTTGGCTGGCCTGGGAGGAGAGCTGGCCAGGTAAAGGCAGGGGGCATCTCTAACAAGAAATTTACAGTTCTGCCTGCAATGTTGCTGACCCTACTTGACCATCCCCTCAGCTGCAGTGGTCACTTTGGAAGTTGGGCTGAGTGAAGGGCTTTTCAGCTTAGAGCCAATAAGATCTGTGGCTCTGACCTGGGCATCCTTCGACTCCAGGGCAGGTCCATTTCCAGTGATCCAACTCTTGGCAGAGCTGCCCAGGGCTCTTCACAAGCTGACTTCTGCTGAAGCCCAGGCTTACCACATTGAAAGCCACTGCAGTGGACTGGCCTGTTGGGTCTCCTTGAGGGCAGATCACTGTACAGATCAGCCATTAATAGGCCTGCCACCCATTGCTTCTGATGCCTAGCTTTCTTTTCCTCCTGGTTTGTGTTAAAGCAGACCAGAGGATGCAAGTCAAGGGAGTGCCCGTTTCCCATCTCTAATCTTCGGTGGCCTGAACTACAAGTCTATAGTCACAGGCATGTTCTGTAGTAGTTTTTCTAAGGTAGACAATGCCCATGAGGAAAATTATATTCTCACTTTAAAACTTTCTTTCCCTTTGGTCTGAAAGGGAGGTTTTTTCTACTTACTGTATACTTCGCTGATGGCGAAGTGAATCTAGCTATGAGATTATTATTTGAGTTCTTATTTTGGCTATGCTATTGCAGAAAAATGTTAGCCATCTCTTTTATAAGGTCTAAAGATGAAATTGTGCATCCTACAGATTCCTTCATAATAGAATTAGTTTCCTACCTTGAAGAGAATAGAGAAATGAAAGAACAAGTTGGGCTTAGAATAGAGAAATGAGGGAGCAAGTCCCAGATCGCTTGCTGACAATAGCAATATTACATGAATACTTAGCAAACTGTTTCAACCATTAGATAACAACTTAAGAAAACATTTACCAGAAGGTCCAATGCCTTCTATAAATTTTAAGAATCATGTATTTGAAAACACCTCTTAAATATCTAACATGGTGTAGTTTGTTTAGCCAGTAAACTTAAGCACAACCATCTAAAATGTTTTTAGTTTCTTTCTACCAACAAGTCTAAAACATATGATACACAGATTCAGGTCCCACAAATTAAAATGTATCTTTGATTGATTTTAGCAGCTTAAATTTATGGACAATCTTATCTATAAGCCATTTAAAATAAAACTCTTAATAAAATTTCCCCATGTGGACATACAACATGTACACACATATAACATAGCATAATAGACCAATATAGCAATTTTAATAATAGCTTTTAAAATCTTTAACTCTTTTTGTAGATTGCCAATTGATTTGAATTGCTTTTTCTTTTTAGTAACCTCAGTTAACCATACTTTCTCTCAGTTGGTACTGTTAATACATTATTGGCTTCATCTGTTTACAGAGCCATCCCAAAGTACTGAATACAATAAAAGTGGCTGGAAAAAGTCCATAGGAACCTATAGGAGGACAGCTAAACACAGAACCAACAACGCTTTAGTTTTATGAGCAGCAGATCATATATAACTGTGGATGACAAAAGACTTTAAGTTGCCATGTTTAAAATTATAAACTCATCAACCAAGAAGAGGCACTTGCTTACTTCACAGTATTTTTGAAAGCACCTGTAGGATTTTACAAATATTTAACCCTTTAAGCCTCTGGGGCTTTCTCATTAAGATAACTATCATGTCTAGTAACACAAGATCATTAGACTTTTTAATTCTCAAACATTTGTATTAATAGCATTTTCCATTATAGAAACTTAAAGTCTGGTACCACATCACATCTTGACAGTCCTTCTAATATACACCAAATAGACTGATTAGTTGGTGTCTCTATAAGATGAGAGACATAGGTCCTTCGATTTTTTCAGTTGGGCCCAAACTGGAAAAACCAACGTCCAGGATTTACTGGAAATTTTAGAGACCAGATTGTTTGAAACTTTGATTTTTTGAATGCCTGTCAAGAATGCCAAGAAGGCTCAAAATCCAAAATATCTGGTTGAAATAAGATTCCTTAAAATCATGACATAACATAGACCAAATTTGATCATTGTTACAAGGTGATTATTCAAATTTTTGAAAAAAGCACATATTTAAATAACCCATAGCTCTTAATAAAAATTCAGCTGTTTTTTTGAACAATTAGAATTTAACAGACATCAAGAGAACATAATAGATTACTTTAACACATTGCTTTAACAGAGCATCAGAGTTTAATTCTATGTCAAAGAGAAATTGAGCTTCCTGTGATCTTTTGCTGTGAGGTTTCCTTCCTTTACCTTCTTTCATATTGGTGACCATGTTTCTTTGAGAGTTTTTGAACTGGTTTCAGGTACAGAAAGTTGACTAATCATGGCACGCATTTCATGGTACATTACAATCATTGGCCCACAGAGATATGCTTGCTTTAATGATTCATTCCATTATATTTCCAAATCCCATGCCCTTCACCTCTCTACCAGAGGCAAACATTCTGCTGGGTTTAATGGGACTTTGTTTCTATGTGTCCTTCCAAAATACATGTTTTTGGTGAATATATATGTATATATAATATGTATATATTTATATATATATATATATAAGCCACCACAATTCCATTTTATTTTGGTGAATTTTGTTAATTCTTTATATATATATATAGATAGATAGATATATAGATAGATAGATAGATAGATAAAAATATATATATATATATAAATAGTCTGTACATCTTCTGAGAATTCTGTAGTAAATATAACTTGCAGCAGCAGTTTCTTATTCCTCCAAGAGACATATTTACAGTATTTTTCTATTTCCTTTTTTTTAATATGTGTGGAAAACTCAAATGTTTTATTTTTTTCTCAAGAAATCTTTAATTTAAGGTATAAAAATTTCATGCATTTCATAAATACAATTTTAGGAACATAGTGATTCTTCCAATGCTACCCGCACTTCCACCCTTCTCCTCTCTCATATTCCCATTCTTATTTTTTACTAAGTTATATTTTCAATTGACTTTATACACATAAGATTAACTCTATACAAATAAAGAGTTCAACAAATAGTATGAAAAAAAAAAGTTCCTATGAAATCAATATATGAAAGGGTTACCTGTACCCCCATGTTTATTGCAGTTAAATTCACAATAGCTAAGATATGGAATCAACCCAAATGTCCATCAACTGAGACTGGATGAAGAAATTGTGGGATATACACATTATGGAATACTACACAGCAGTAAAAAAGAAAATGGAATGCTGTCATTTACAGCAAAATGGATGCAACTGAAAGACATCATACTTAGTGAAACATGTCTCAAAAGGACAAATACCATATTTCTCCCTGATCTATGATAACTCATAGAGCACCTAAAAGGTAATCTATAGAAGTGAAATTGACACTTTGAGATGTGATGACTTTGAACTGCCCTTTTCTCTACTATTGAATATATATATATATATATTTAATTTATATAAATTGTATTTTATTGTCTATCTTCTCCTTTCTAAATTTTAGGATCATAACATTTTAAAAATATATCTGTTGATATGCATACATTTAATACAATACTTTGCAGTGTGTATCTAATTTTGTATTATGACTACCTATAACCATTCACCCTCTTCTTCCTCACCAATCCTATTTTTCTTTTTTTTTTTTTTTAATTTGACAGATAGAGTTAGACAGGGAGAGGGAGAGACAGAAAGGCCTTCCGTCCATTGGTTCACCCCCTAAATGGCCGCAACAGCCGGAGCTAGGCCGATCCAAAGCCAGGAGCCAGGTGGTTCCTCCTGGTCTCCCATGAGGGTACAGGGGCCCAGGCACCTGAGCCATCCTCCACTGCACTCCTGGATCACAGCAGAGAGCTGGACTGGAATAGGAGCAGCCAGGACTAGAACCCGATGCCCATATGGGATGCTGGTGCCGCAGGCGGAAGATTAACCAAGTGAGCCATGGTGCCAGCCCACCAATCTTATTTTTCAAAGCATGTGGAAACCAAATAAATGAGAATGAAAATCAATACTTAAGTTGTATTTAATGTATAATATTAATGCAGTATTTTGAATGTACTTATACTACATATGCTCCAAGCATTCCTACGTTCATATTTAGAGATACTGTGGGAAGTTTTCATGATAAAAGCGTAGTGCTTGGGCCGGCACCGCTGCTCACTAGGCTAATCCTCCGCCTTGCGGCGCCGGCACACTGGGTTCTAGTCCCGGTCGGGGCGCCGGTTCTGTCCTGGCTGCCCCTCTTCCAGGCCAGCTCTCTGCTGTGGCCAGGGAGTGCAGTGGAGGATGGCCCAAGTGCTTGGGCACTGCGCCCCTTGGGAGTTCAGGAGAAGCACATGGCTCCTGCCATCGGATCAGTGCGGTGCGCCGGCCGTAGCGCGCCAGCTGCGGCGGCCATTGGAGGGTGAACCAACAGCAAAGGAAGACCTTTCTCTCTGTCTCTCTCTCACTGTCCACTCTGCCTGTCAAAAAAAAAAAAAAAAAAAAAAAAAAAAAAAAAAAAAAAGCATAGTACTTGAGATAGAGGAACTATAAAGAATGAAATAGAATATAACAAAATGAACTAGGAATGAGTTATGTAGATGCAATAGGATGAAAGTAAATGTTTTCTTTCTCAATGGTATATGGTAATCTTTGTATATCAAGAAGTATCATTAAAATTTTATAGACACTCATTTCTCATCTCCTTAATTTCTTACTTCTTTAAAAAAACTCAATTTATAGAGCAGTATGATGCTGTAATTTTAATTTAGTTGTATAGGGTACCAGCACTGTGGCTCAGCAGGTTAAATTCCTGGCCTGAAACGCCGGCATCCCATATGGGCGCTTGTTCTAATCCCAGCTGCTCCTATTCCGATCCAGCTCTCTGCTGTGGCCTGGGATAGCAGTGGAAGATGGCCCAGATCCTTGGGCCCCTGCACCCACATAGAAGACCTGGAAGAAGCTCCTGGCTTCAGATCGGCGCAGCTCCAGCCATTGCAGTCATCTGGGGAGCGAACCAGCGGATGGAAGACCTTTCTCTCTCTCTCTCTCTCTCTCTCTCTCTCTCTCTCTCTCTCTTTCTCTCTCTCTCTCTCCACCTCTCTCTGTAACTCTGTCTTTCAAATAAATAAAAATTTTTTAAAAATTAAAAAAAATAATTGTATAAAGACCCAGTAAGTTTGATTTTATTATTCTTATTTATTGATAAAGAAATTGATGGGCTGGCACCGTGGCTCACTAAGCTAATCCTCCTCCTGCGGCTCTGGCACCCTGGGTCCTAGTCCCAGTTGGGGCACCGGATTCTATCCCGGTTGCTCCTCTTCCAGTCCAGCTCTCTGCTGTGGCCCGGGAGGGCAGTGGAGGATGGCCCAAGTGCTTGGGCCCTGCACCCCACGGGAGACCAGGAGGAAGTACCCGGCTCCTGCCTTCGGATTGGTGCAGTGCTGGCCGTGGCAGCCATTCGGGGAGTGAACCAATGGAAGGAAGACCTTTCTCTCTGTCTCTCTCTCACTGTCTACAACTCTCTCTCTGTCTCTCTCTCTCACTGTCTAACTCTGACTGGCAAAAAGAAAAATAAATAAATAAATAAAAATAAATTGATGCACTTAATTGTTTCATTTTTAGAAATATGAGAAAAGTCAAGGAGCTAAGACAGGGGAAGAATTGTCTCAAAACTGGGATTGGATGTACCCTGGCTTTGATCAGAGATATTGGGCTCAAATCCTAACTTGGCTACTTATCAATTTTGTGACATTTGACCAGTTACCTATACTCACTGTGCCTTATTTCTTACTCTGTAGAATTAAGTATTGATGCCTCTCTGCAGAGGTGCTGTGAATACTAGATACCGTACATAGAATGTCTGGCATATAGTCCCACTTATTTATTTACTCTTACTAAGCCCATATATTTCATGACTTGAATTCCAACTTTGGGGACATAAAAACATAATTTGTTCCAGGAGACTAATTACATCTTTAATTGATCAGCACATAACACACTTGTATCCAAAGCATCTGATGTCTAAACTGTAATTTTTGTTTTCTCTTACCTTACTCTCTATTATCAATCCTTTTTGATCACAATAATCATCTTCTGCTCAAATACTAGAGTAATCTTCTTTCTGGCTTTGTGCATTAACCATGTTACCAATTTTCTCAGGAAAACACCATATTTAAAACCCTTCATAACTTGTTCTTCACTTTCTTTGGAAATCCATTTACTTCTGTTGCCTGGGGTCCAGATTGGGACAGGTCTGATTGGTATCCCAACTTCACTTTTACTCATGAATATACTTCTCCCCACATGAACAAGTACTCCCTTGCTTCCTTGTACAAAATAATTGTCCATTCTTCAAGGCTGTTGCCTTATGTGTCAGGAATAGAGCTCTTCCGAATGTTTGAACTTTGAACAGTTTCTTTTCTTCTTTTTCTGACATGGCATTTACATAGATCTTCATATTACAGACTTTCTTACTCATCCCTTGTCTTCTGTTCCACTCAATACATAAGACCATAGAAATAATTGGTGCTCAGTAAATATTAGTGCAGTCATCCTTCAGCACCAAGGAGAGATTGATTCCTGGTCTCCCACAGACACCAAGATCTGCATGTGCTCAAGTCAGTTACACAAAGTGGTGTTGTGTATGCATGAAACCTTCACACATACTCTCATATAATTTATATAATATCTAGATTACTTACAATACCATATATGCTGATACAATGTAAATTCTGTATAACTAGTGGTTATGCTAGGGAATAATAACAAGAAAAAAGTCCATAAATGTTGAGTAGAGGTACATTTTTTCCCAATAATTTTGAACCTCAGTTTGTTGGATATGGAACCCATGGATACAGAACATTGACTCTATTCATTGAACATAATTAAAAGCTTTACATGTTTTATTCCTGAGCTGCTATAACTGTGTTTCTTGACTCGGTCTTGCAGATAATTTATATAAAATCAAAATTATAATCAAGATGATACAAAACAATTGATAAATGTGAGCTTTACATTTTCAGAAAACAGTGACTGCTTTCCTGTTCTTCAACAGCAAGGACGGATTCAACATTACACAATTCAATGCTATTGAAGTGAGCTGCGATTCTTGGTAAAAGCACATTGTAAAATATGTTGCAGCAGCTCTAAGTCACCACATGGCATTGGGTTAAAGCATTTTCCACTTGGAATCCAAGGCAACTTAAAAGGATTATTGATTTTTCCCCTCTACTTATAAATGAGACTCACATATTAGGCATGAGAGCTGCAGACACAACATAATGACCTTTCTACTTGGCTTTTTTTTCCCCTAACATAAACAGAGTCACTTTCATTGGTTAAGGAGATATTAAACTGTCAGTCTTGTAATTGTGTGTGTGTGTGTGTGAGTGCCCACACCTTGAGAGCAAACTCAGCAGCTACATTTTTAATTTTAAACATTTTAGATCATTTTACTTAGCATTAGAAATATCAGCATCTAATTGTTTTCTCTTCCTTCTCTGGTGCTGAAATTCTTCTGTTGATGTCATGCCTCAGCACTAATGCACAAGTTTAGATAAAAGCAATCACTTTATTTAAGACATTAGACCTTGCATGACCTTGTTTTATATATAAAATTTAAAATAAACTTATTGCTTCTTGTCACATTATCATAAGGAGAAAGAACCTAACATAGGAAACAGCAGGGAAGCCCGTATTAAAACTGCCCCAAAACAAAATCCATGCTGCTGATAAAGTCATTAAGATCAGATTTGTTTTGTGCCTGGTGAATTTCAGCTTCATTGTTTAATTAGGGATTTTCTGAAAGCAAGTTGAGGCTTGGTGGATTTCTTGTTCTTTGGTGCTGGTTCCTCTCAAAAGCATTTAAAGCAATCCTGTTTCCTCCAGCTTTTCTCTCTTTGTTTGTTTTCTCTCTGTGTTTGTTTCAGGACTTTGTTCTTTCATGACTATTCAATGAGATCTGTCTCTTATTTTTACTCTTTAAGATTTTTTTTACTTATAAAAATGGAACAAATTTCATGTATTTTATATATACAATATTAAGAGCATGATGATACTCCCCACCATTCCCTTCCTCCCTCGCTCCTTCACTCCCATTTTTCACTTAATTTTTACGATGATATACTTTCAATTTTCCCTATAATCATGAGGTTAACCCTCCTCCAAATAAAGAATTCAATAAATAGTAAATTGAAAACCACAGTTCCTCAGTGAGATCCATTATTCCTTTAACAGTAGAAAGGTAATATGTTCCTATGTGGGCATCATGATAACCTCTCTTCAAGCAAGCAGGAGAATATTTTTTAAAAGATTGATTGATTGATTGATTGATCGATTGATTTGAAAGGCAGAGTTACAGAAAGTGAGAAGAAGAGAGAGAGAGAGAGAGAGAGAGCATGTGGAGAGAGAGAGGTTCTCCATCTGCTGGTTACTCCCCATAAGGCCCAACGGCCAGGGCTGGCCAAGCTGAGGCCAAGAGACAGGTGCTTCATCTGAGTCTCCCACATTGGTGCAGGAGCCCAAGCACTTGGATCATGTTCTGCTGCTTTCCCAAGCACATTAGCAGAGAGCTGGATTGGAAGTGAAGTAGCCAGGACTCAAATTGGCACCCATATGGAATACCGGCAGCACAGGCAACAGCCTTCCCTGCTATGTCACAACGCCAGCCCTGGAAATATTTTTTGATTGAAAGGTACCAGGAAGGTACTTACTTTGTTTATAGTACACACACTTGCACACATATACACTGCCAGTTGTTATATCAGAAGTTCTCTCATTGAAGAACCCCTACCAGTTCAGTCTTAAAAACATAAAACCTTTTAGATACTGCAGTTAGAGAAGTAATAATATCTACAATTTACCCAGCATTAAATTTTGTGCCAATGGGGCTGGCTTTGTGGTATAGCAAGTAAAGCAGCCACCTGAAGTGCTGGCATCCCATACAAGGGCCAGTTCAAGTCCCGGCTGCTCCACTTCCGATCCAACTTTCTACTATGGCCTAGGAAAGCAATGGAGTGGAAGATGGCCCACGTCCTTAGGCCCCTGCATCCACATGGGAGATCTGGAAGAAGCTCCTGGTTCCTGAGTCCTGGCTGCTGGCTTCAGATCAGCCCAGCTCCAGCCATTGCCACCATTTGGGGAGTGAACCAGTGGATGGAAGACCTCTCTTTCTCTCCACCTCTGCCTCTCTGTAACTCTGCCTTTCAAATAAATAAATAAATCTTAAAAACAAATAAATAAATTCATAAAAAATAAATGTGCTAACGACAGAAGTAGATATCTAACACAAATTGTCTCTCATTTTATCCTTATATCATCACTCTGTATGTAAATATTAGAGCCTTTGGTTTCCATAAGAACAATATAAGGTTCAGAGAAGGGGTCAGTTTTCAAATTGGAATGTCTTGACCTCAGACCTATGCTTCCCTGCCTTCCCTTTGGTACAGAAATAGACCACAAGTGTTCATTTGCTCTGAATGCCATATTTTGAGCACCACAGGCTGAGAGGGTTAAACAACAGGACTTGATTTTCTCACAGCTCATCTAAGACCAAGGTTTTGTTGGCAAGGTTTGCTTCATTCTGGAGCCTTTCTCTTTGATTTCATAGCTGCTTTATCTCCTGTCTTTGCATGATTTCTGCTTTCTATATGCTTGTGTCCTAATCTCTACTTCTAATAAGGGCAGTGATTGTATTGGATTAGAAACCTCAGTTAGCTTTCATTACCTCTTTACAAATCATATCTCCCAATATAGGCCCAGTCTGAGAGCTTATGTGTTGGATCTTCAACATATGAATTTTAGAGAACACAATTTAGCCCAGCACACCATGTAAATACTTCTCCATAGCAGGCATAGTATCAAGTTTTCTCAGTAGGAAATCCGGGAGGTACATGGAAGGAGACTGGGTTGCTCTGCTGGGCAGGCCCCTGCAGCACATGCTGGTGCAAGTGTTTGTTCTGCAGCTCAGGGCTTCAGCTACAATCATCAGACAGCAACACCTGACAATGCCCCAAAGACATCTGCCAGGAGCTTCTTCGCTGGGGCCTTTCACCAGTCACTAGCGTGGAATCAACATGAACACATTTTCCAGGCCCCCCACTTTGCAGTGAACTTCAAGGTGCAGCACCTCTCCAAGGCAGCTTTCCCCACCATCCCAGAGAGGGACTCCCCAGCAAATGCTGCAGCTTTCTGTGGATGATGTTCACAGGAATTCACCCAGCATCTTCTTGCTGGTCGTGTCATCATGGTGAGCATCTTTGCCATCTGGTAGTTACACTCTCTGCAGTGAGGCCAGGATCTAATCTCATGCAAGAGTGGGGCGCAGTCTTCCCCATTTCCTCCTTTTTGGGGTATATTTTTCCATCCCTAGTGAAATTGGCTGTGTCTTATACCTGCTATTTCTCTATTCTTTAGAAATTCTGAGTTCCTGATAATCAGTGTCCAGTTATTTGAAACCTCTATTCATTCCCTATATTAATTGTTTCTTCTTCAAATTAACTTGAAAATCAAAAAAATCTGTGTTCTTTCTCCTGATTTGATCCTAAATGACACAGCTGGAAAGTGGCAGACCCAATTCTCAGATAATCTTAGAAGATAAGGAAAGTGCATAGGTGCTATAAAGGCTAGAAAGGAAAATGTAAAGCTGTCCTTCTCTAAGAGTATCTATTTAGTAAATCCAATAGAATCACCAGAAAAAACAGTAAGAACTGAAGACAGCATGCAATATACTGGCAAATATAGCATTGTTTATGTCCACAATAAGCATTCTATTCTTATTGCAATAAACTTGTAGAGAATCCAAGAATAAACCTAAGAAAGAATGTGTAAGATTGTTACAGAAATATTTCAAGTAATAGGAAGAATACAAAATATAACATGACTAAGGAAGAATTTACATGTTTATAAACTAATAAAATAGCAAGAAAATCAATTCCTCTCTAATTAAATTTAATACATTCCATTCAGAACCTCAAAAGAATTTTGTGAGATTTTGAAGAACTAAACATTTAAATTTTACAAATTACTATAAACTTTTGAATGAGAAAAGCAGAGTAGGGACAGACTTTGACACATTTGACAAAATTGAAATCCAAAAATATTATTAAAACAATATTACACTGCAGAACAGAGAAGCATATCACTAAATAGAATACAGAAATCAGAAATAAAACCATGCATATGTAGTAAATTGATATGTGGTGAAAGGAAACCACAGAACAAAGGAATAAGACAAGTTTAATGTAGATGAATTTAGGAAAACTGGCATACTTGAATGAGAAAATAAAACTTAACCCATGCTTTGTGTCACATACAAAGAAAAACTGACAATTTCTCTTTTTTTTTTTTTTTTTTTTTACAGGCACAGTGGACAGTGAGAGAGAGACAGAGAGAAAGGTCTTCCTTTGCCGTTGGTTCACCCTCCAATGGCCGCCGCGGTAGCGTGCTGCGGCCGGCGCACCGCGCTGATCCGATGGCAGGAGCCAGGTGCTTCTCCTGGTCTCCCATGGGGTGCAGGACCCAAGCACTTGGGCCATCCTCCACTGCACTCCCTGGCCACAGCAGAGAGCTGGCCTGGAAGAGGGGCAACCGGGACAGGATCGGTGCCCCGACCGGGACTAGAACCCGGTGTGCTGGCGCCGCAAGGCGGAGGATTAGCCTAGTGAGCCGCAGCGCCGGCCGAAAAACTGACAATTTCTGAGTCCAGTGTTAAAGATAAGATTATAGGCCCTATTAAAAAATGTATAACATCTTTGTGATCTATGGCTGAAGAGAGACTTATAGAAGCACAAATAACAAAAATATGCTTTGCCTGCACTGAAATTTAAATATTTTATTTGAAAAAAGGGCACTTTAGATCATGATAAACACAAGACTGGGAAAGATATTTGAAATATCAATAACTAATAGCTAAAACACACCAAAAGCTCCAGAAAAACCAATAAAAATGATAGAAAAACAAATAAAAATCATAGATAGGCCAGTACACAAACAACTCACAGAAAGAGACACTCATATATTGAGATGTTCAAAATCATAATAATCAGAAAAATAAACATCAAAGAGACAATGATGTACCACTTCACAAAAATCAAAATAGCAAAAGTGAGAAACCACATGTATCCTCAAGAAGGCAAGGAGGTAGGAACCCTCATGGTCACCTCACAGGAATTTCTAGTCTAGCGGATTCATATCACCTTTAGAGTAGAGCCAGACAATTCCACTCATATCCCAGTACATCTTTTCACTAAAAGAGTGCTCTGAGTCAACTGATCATTTCTTCTTTGTTAATGCTCCACTTTCTATAATACTCATAATGATCAGCTTCTTTTTATTAATGAATTATTACTTCACCTCTTATAAAACAGTCATTGAATTTTTATAATCTTATTCTACAAATTATTTGAACTGCCTCTTCAACATAGCTTGGCATACCATCGTCCCAGTTCTCAAAAGAATAAGTAATCCCATACCCTCTTTCTACATTCTTGACAAGGCATACTTTTATTACTTATATTATAATATACAGTCTCATATTTAGAATAACTTCTATATGAGTTATTCTGCAATCTCTCACCAGGATGTTCTTAAGTATAAATTTAGATTTTATGTTTCTTCAAGTTTTAGATTCTATTATAACCTGTTGCTTCAATGACCACACTCATGTCAGTGATTTCCTGTTATTTGTAGTAGCATAGCATATGCATGACTTCTCACATTGCTGTAGTATTAAAACTCTCTTTGTTTTGAAGGCTGAAGGTGGTATCAAAATCTAGGCATGTATGCTGAACACAGGTAACGTTAAGGTGTTCAACACAAGAAGAATATAACTATTATGTTTTCTAAAACTTTCATCATGTGCATTTGTGTTTTACAATTAAATTGACAATTATGGAAGATAAGAAGACATTGCCTAGAAATCTGATAATCCAATGATATCAATATACATATATATTTTGCCTTACTGACTTTTATGGTATAGAACAATAAAATAGTAAAATATTTATAAAAAGATATTTTGCTTGTTTGTAATTGTCCATGATATATTTTAATGGTACATATTGTAATCTCTCTACCAAAATTAAATATTTAAATTATTGCTTTCTTTGATTAATGTACTTTATTTAAAAAGAAAACTTAATTTTTCAACTTCACTCTCCATTGACTCTATTTCTATCTTGACATCTGTAGAATCTTCAAGGGCATGCTCTCATTAATGTCTGCCACACATTTACCTCTTCCTCATTTTTAGAAATTAAGAAATATATACGTGAATAATGTCAGGCATGCTTTTGGCACCTCCACAGTTTGAAGCTTACAAATGGAGTTCAAGATAACGAACTGCCAGAGACTGCAGGGAAAACAGATAGCAAACAGTGCATGTGCCAAACCAAGTTGTTTGCCATCAGTCATATTGACATAATGTGCATACACTGAGAGAGACGTAGCAGCATCTTGCTAAATAATTCCAGGAAAGGGGGGCAAACAGTTAATGGAACAATTAGTGGGGTATTTATTCACCTATTTAAGAATGATTACAAAATGACTTCTTTGAAGGTCTTACTGGCGTTGGCTTATTTGCCCTCGAGTTTTTAGGACACCTGGAGAATTAAGTATAGACATTTTAACTATTGAGTGTTGATAACCAGACCAGGGTTATGTTTTTCTTCAGTGACTTCTGCGGTAACCTTGAAACAATACCAAGATAACAAACTGATAACTGGCATATATTCATATAATAAAAATAATTTTTACCCACAAGACATTTTATAATAAAAATATTTTACCTTTAATTTAAAGAAATCTATCCACATTCTCTTTTGCTTTTTTGTCAATAAATCTAAACATATTAGCTAACTTAAAAGACTCTTACAATTAAGAAAAAGTTGAGGATTAGCCTGTTAAGGGCAGGCCTATAAATGGCTGATCTGTACAGTGATCTGCCCTCAAGGAGACCCAACAGGCCAGTCCACTGCAGTGGCTTTCAATGTGGTAAGCCTGGGCTTCAGCAGAAGTCAGCTTGTGAAGAGCCCTGGCAGCTCTGCCAAGAGTTGGATCACTGGAAATGGACCTGCCCTGGAGTCGAAGGATGCCCAGGTCAGAGCCACAGATCTTATTGGCTCTAAGCTGAAAAGCCCTTCACTCAGCCCAACTTCCAAAGTGACCACTGCAGCTGAGGGGACAGCCAAGTAGGGTCAGCAACATTGAAGGCAGAACTGTAAATTTCCTGTTAGAGATGCCACCTGCCTTTACCTGGCCAGCTCTCCTCCCAGGCCAGCCAAGTAATGAAAGTCAACAGAGTGCCTTCCCCTAGGAGGTTCACACCTCCCTTAGGATATACCCCAAGTGAAGAGATAGATAGGTCTGGGCCTCTTAACTTACAAGGCCTAAAGCCCAACAGATTATTATCAAGCCACTTCTATCAGGTTCTACTTGCCTCTAAATCAGAAAACTTAATTGTAGCTTAGACAGCACCTTTCTTAGTTCCTCTAATAATGACTCTGTCCTTTGTTCTAGGCCCTGTCTAGTGCACTTGGGCCTCATTCCTCTGTAATCATAACCTCTACTCTACCACCAATGGCTCTACTCCCAACCTGTGTGTACTGATGGTCCTCTTCTCCACTTAATGCTATATAATTGTTCAGACCTGGTTAATGCCTCTCTTAGGATCATTGGTTACTATCCTCACCCTTTCTTTTATGACCTTGTCTAAATATGATCAGAGTTGGCAAACTTGGAAGGCTTCTATAGCCTTGGCAACTCATGACATGAGCCTAGGATGGTTACTGGCGCCATAAACTAGAGTGTCAATTTGTTGGGTTAACAACAGGAGTCACTGTGCACTTGCTCCTCATGTGGGATCTCCCTCCTTAATGTGCTGTACATTTTGATTTAATGCTATAACTAGTTCTCAAACAGTATGTTTCACTTTGTGTTTCTATGTGGGTGCAAACTGTTGAAATCTTTATACTAAATTGATCTTCTGTATATAAAGAGAATTGCAAATGAATCTTGATGTGAATGGAAGGAGAGAGGGAGCGGGAGAGGGGAGGGTTGTGGGTGGGAGGGAAGTTATGGGAGGGGGAAGCCATTGTAATCCATAAACTGTACACTGGAAATTTATATTCATTAAATAAAAGTTAAAAAAAAGAAAAAAAGAAAAGAAAAAGTTGAAAGCAATATTCTCCTGTATCTTAATTTGAGGAAAAAATGTTCATGTCAAAGGCCTAGCTTGGTTATGAGAAACAGTTCTGATAGAATTTTGGGACTTGCCTGTTGTTGCAGAACAGTGTCTACATCATAAGACCAATTAAACTTCTATTATTTGATGCAATTGGCCCTACATGGTATGGAATGCAAGCTTAGAGTCAACAAAAACACACAGGAAAAGTTATGTCATCACGTGATAAAATGAAATTTCATCAGAAAATAATGTCTATCATGGCTTGAATTTCCTCCATTGAATTTCCAAGCTGATTGCTAAAACACTCAAATGAGAGTAGTAGTCATTTCACAAAGGAGTTAAGATGCCTTAACTCCACATCAGGGTGCCTGGATTCAATTCGGAGCTCCTGCTCTTTATTCCAGTTTCCCACCAACACAGGCCCCAGGAGGCAGAAGGAACTACTCAAATAATTGGGTTGTTGCTTCCATTCTGGAGTATCTGGATTGCATTCCTTCCTCCTGGCTCTGTACCAGGCCCAGCCCTGGCTTTAATGGGCAGTATTTGAGAAGTGAACTGGAAGATAAGAGCTCTCTCTCTGCCAGTCAGTCAGTTTCTAGCTCCCTATCTCTGTGTCTCCTGTTCTCAAATAAATACTTAAAATTCTAACAAAATAAAATACCAGACTGACCTGTTTAAAATCAAACAGCTCAAAAATATATCTAGATGTTTTGTGCACTGCAAACATGTAGAAAACTGTAATAACCGTATATTCATTTTTAACTATTTTTAGAGCCTTCTGTGTTCACAGCAATGTGACATTTTCCCTGCCTATTCCTATTCTCTTTTCAAGAAAAAAAATCAGGGTCCAGCACTGTGGCATAGCGAATTACGCCTTCATTTGCAGCACCGGCATCCCATATGGGTGCCAGTTTGAGTCCTGGCTGCTCCACTTCTGATCTGGCTCCCTGCTAATGCACCTGAGAAAGCAGCAGAGAACAGCCCAAGTGCACCCACATGGGAGACCTAGAAGAAGCTCCTGGATCCTGGCTTCAGCTTGGAACAGCCTTGGTTGTTGCAGTCAACTGTGGAGTAACCAGAGGATGGAAGATCTGAGTGTGTGTGTGTGTATGTGTGTGTAACTCTGCCTTTCAAATAAATAAAATAAATCTTAAAGAAAAAGAAAAAAAGCATACAATAGATTAAAATCTAACTATTTCTTTTTTTTCAAATCTAAAAATGTCTGTTCTATTCTTATGCATTTTTTATATTCTATATTAACAACTACATAAAGATGTACCACTCAGAACAAAATCTTGTTTCTTGCAACAAAATGGATGCAACTGGCAACCATCATGCTTAGTGAAATAAGCCAGTCCCAGAAAGACAAATATCATATGCTTTCTCTGATATGTAGTAGTTAATGTGGAATGCAAGCATGGGTTTTAAAGGAACCATTGGAAATGCGAACAAAGTGTCAGTGACCTATTACATGATACCTAATGATTAAACATACATAAAATTGAAGTCTTAGAGTTGAGACAACAAAATATTTGAATAAATCACAGCCCTAAATCTTCTAGATATGAAAAATACCAAAAAAGATCATTTGGAAGTAGGGAGAAAAATTATATAACATAGGGTTAAGAAGTGTTATGCAGATAATCTTTTTTTAAAATTTTTTTAAGCAAGACTCTGTGACAAAAAACATCCCACATGAAGGACCACTGTGCAACCACATTGGAAAGAAGGGGCCATCGAAGAAGGATGCACTTTTCTCTGAAGGGAGGAGAAAATTTCCACTTTGCTTATGGCCTTGTTCAAATATTGACAGAGTCTGTGGTCACAAAAGGCTTTCATAGCCTTGGCAGCTCATGGCAAGAGCCTCAGGTAATCACTGACATTACAAATAAGTGTTAATTGTTAGATGAACAGCAGAAATCATTATGCACTTACTCCCCATGTAGGACCTCTGTCCTTAATGAGTTGTACCGTGAGAATTAACTGCAGAACTTATTCTCAAACTGTACTTTTTATGTTGTGTGTGTGCATGCAAATTATTGAAATCTGTACTTAGCATAGAGTTGGTCCTCTGTATATAAAGTTAAACTAAAAATGAACCATAATGAAGAAGGGGATGGAAGAGGGAATAGGAAGTGGGGAATTGGGGTGGGAGGGCGGGTATGGGAGAAAGAACCACTATATTCCTAAAGTTGTACCCAGGAAAATCTAACTATTTCTAATTATCATATAAAATCAGCTTTATCAAATACTTTCAATTCTTTATAATTATAAACATTACTTAGCAAGTAATTGGACACACTATCCTATTAACTTGGCCTGGTGCCTTTGGTTCTGTGTACACACTAGTGTTTCAAAAACTTCTTGTATCAGTATGATACATTGCTACGGGAATCTCTATACTGGGTCTCATTAGTGCCAGGGTTTTCATTGGCAATAGCACAACCAAAATCATATAACAATCATTCTTGTTAAGAGTCAACTTTTGCTTCCATCACAATGATCTTTTACTCAATTGATACACATAGAAATCACTGCTTTGAAATATATATTTCTAGAAATAATGAGGATTTTTTTGGTGTACAAATAATACAATTTTATTTTTCACAGGTTTAGAGGAAAGCCCAAGTTGAAGGTGCCCAGTTGATATGATATCCAGTGAGATTCCTCTTCCTGGGCCATAGCTGACTGACTTCACACTGTCCAGTGGATGGATGGGGCAAGGGAGCTCCTAGACCTCTTTTTTTAACCTTTATTTAATGCATATAAATTTCCAAAGTACAGTTTATGGATTACAATGGCTTCCCCCTCCCATAACTTCCCTCCCACCCACAACCCTCCCCTCTCCCGCTCCCTCTCCCCTTCCATTCACATCAAGATTCATTTGCAATTCTCTTTATATACAGAAGATCAGTTTAGTATATATTAAGTAAAGATTTCAACAGTTTGCACCCACACAGAAACACAAAGTGTAAAGTACTGTTTGAGTACTAGCTATAGCATTAAATAACAGTGTACAGCATATTAAGGACAAAGATCCTACATGAGGAGTAAGCGCACAGTGACTTAACAAACTGACACTCTTGTTTATGGCATCAGTAATCTCCCTAGGCTCTTGTCATGAGTTGCCAAAGCTATAGAAGCCTTTTGAGTTCACCAACTCTTATTATATTTAGACAAGGTCATAGTCAAAGTGGAAGTTCTCTCCTCCTTTCAGAGAAAGGTACCTCCTTCTTTGATGACCTGTTTTTTACACTGGGATGTCACTCACAGAGATCTTTCATTTAGGTCATTTTTTTTTTGCCAGAGTGTCTTGGCTTTCCATGCCTAAAATACTCTCATGGGCTTTTCAGCCAGATTTGAATGCCTTAAGGGCTGATTCTGAGGCCAGAGTGCTGTTTAGGACATCCACCATTCTATGAGTCTGCTGTGTATCCCGCTTCCCATGCTGGATTGTTCTCTCCCTTTTTTGTTCTATCGGTTAGTATTTGCAGACACTAGTCTTGTTTATGTGATCCCTTCGATTCTTAGTCTTATCAATATAATGAGGATTTTTTTAAAGATTAAATTATTTGGATGACAGAGCAACAGAGAGGGAGAGAGAGAGGGAGCGAAGGAGGGAGGAAGGAAAGAAGGAAGAGGAAAAGATTTACTCTCTCAAATTCCCAAAACAGCCAAGGTTGGCCAAGCTGAACTCAATTTCCCATGTGGATGGCAGGGACCCAATTACTTCACCCATGATCTTCTGCCTTCCCCAGCATATTAGCAGGAAGCTGGATCAGAAGTAGAGGGGCCAGGACTTAAACTGGCAAACCAATACTGAAAGCAGGTGTCCCAAGCCACTATGCAACAACCACCACTCCAAGAGAGTATTTTAAAACTTCGATTTATATCTAAAAGAAATAGCAAGAGAACAAAATTGTGTTATCTGAAGAATTTGGAAAATAACATTCTAATAGGATTCTTTGTTTCTTTGTTCTTTCCCTAAAACCACAATCCACTTATTATAATTTCCTGTCTGTGAACAGACATATGTGAACCTATGCATGTATATGTACACACTCAGATAGTTCAATTAATCACTTCTCACTGGGACCTGAGATGATTTGCTTCTACATAACATCTGTGGTACTTAACACAATTACATGACATGTTTTTATTTATTTGTTTGTTTGCTTTGCCTTGATTTTCTTCCACATCAACAAAAATTATGATAGCAACTATTTATAACATTCTAGGAATGCATTTCAAAAATGAACAAATAGATAGGGGCTGGCATTGTGGAGTAGTGGGTAAAGCCAACTTCTGCAATGTTGGCATCCCATATGTGTGCTGGTTAAAGTCCCAACTGCTCCACTTAAATTCAGCTCCCTGCTAACACGCCTGGGAAAGCAGCAGAGGATGGCCCAATAATTGGGCCTCTGCATACACATGGGAGACATGGATGAAGCTCTGGGCTCCTGGATTCAGCTTGACACAGCCCTGCCATTGTAGCCACTTGGGGAGCAATCCAGCAGATGCTTCAATCTCTCCCTCTCTCTCTCTGTAACTTTGCCTTTCAAATAAAATAAATCTTTAAAATAAATGAATAATCAAATAAACCCAAAAAAGTAACAAATTTGATCCTTCTCAAAATCAATTCCTTATTATTGAGAGATGAGGGAAAAATTCCTCTTTGATAGAGCCAAAATGATCACCACCTATTTTTTTTACATTTCTTTTTTTTAACCTTTTATTTAATGAATATAAATTTCCAAAGTACAGATTATGGATTACAATGGCTTCCCCCCCCCATAACTTCCCTCCCACCCGCAACCCTCCCCCTTCCCGATCCCTCTCCCCTTCCATTCACATCAAGATTCATTTTCAATTCTCTTTATATACAGAAGATCAGTTTAGTATATATAAAGATTTCAACAGTTTGTCCCCACATAGCAACACAAAGTGAAAAAATACTGTTGGAGTACTAGTTATAGCATTAAATAACAGTGTACAGCACATTAATGACAGAGATCCTACATGATATTTTTTTAAAAATTGATTAATTTTCTATTAATTTAAAATTTAACACCAATTTTTTTTATTTTCAATTATCTTTATATACAGAAGATCGATTCAGTATATACTATGTAAAGATTTCATCAGTTTGCACCCACACAGAAACACAAAGTGTAAAAATACTGTTTCAGTACTAGCTATATCATTACTTCACATTGGACAACCCATTAAGGACAGATCCCACATGGGACGTAAGTACACAGTGACTCTTGATGTTGATTTAACAATTTAACACTCTTGTTTATGGCGTCAGTAATCTCCCTAGGCTCTAGTTATGGGTTGCTAAGGCTATGGAAGCCTTTAGGGTTCGCCGACTTCGAACTTATTCTGACAGGGTCATAGTCAAAGTGGAAGTTCTCTCCTCCCTTCAGAGAAAGGTACCTCCTACCTTGATGGCCCCGTTCTTTCCACTGGGATCACACTCGCTGAGATCCTTCATTTAGGTCTTCTTCTTCTTCTTTTTTTTTCCAGGGTGTCTTGGCTTTCCATGCCTAAAATACTCTCATAGGCTCTTCAGCCAGATCTGCATGCATTAAGGGCTGATTCTGAGGCCAGAGTGCTATTTAGGACATCTACCATTCTATGAGTCTGCTGTGTATCCCGCTTCCCATGATGGATCCTTTTCTCCCTTTTTGATTCTATCAGTTAGTATTAGCAGACACTAGTCTTATTTGTGTGATGCCTTTGACTCTTAAATCTATCGGTGTGATCAATTGTGAACTGAAATTGATCACCTGGACTAGTGAGATGGCATTGGTACATGCCACCTTGATGGGATTGTATTGGAATCCCCTGCACGATTCTAACTCCATCATTCGGGGCAAGTCTGATTTTGCACGTCCCCAGTTGTACATCTCCTCCCTCTCTTTTTCTCATTCTTATATTTAACTGGGATCACTTTTCAGTTAAGTTTTAAACACCTAAGAATAATTGTGTGTTAATTACAGAGTTCAAGCATTAGTACTAGAAAAAAAATACTAAAATGGATAAAGTATTACATTGTACATCAACAGTCAGCACAAGATCTGATCAAGTCACTGTTTCTCATAGTGTCCATTTCACTTCAACAGGTTTCCCCTTTGGTGCTCAGTTAGTTGTCGCCGATCAGGGAAAACAAATGATATTTGTCTCTTTGGGACTGACTTAATTCACTCAGCATGATGTTTTCCAGATTCCTCCATCTTGTTGCAAATGACTGGGTTTCATTGTTTCTTACTGCTGTATAGTATTCCATAGAGTACATGTCCCATATTTTCTTTATCCAGTCTACTGTTGATGGGCATTTGGGTTGGTTCCAGGTCTTAGCTATTGTGAATTGAGCTGCAATAAACATTCATGTGCAGACGGCTTTTTTGTTTGCCAATTTAATTTCCTTTGGGTAAATTCCAAGGAGTGGGATGGCTGGGTTGTATGGTAGGGTTATATTCAGGTTTCTGAGGAATCTCCAGACTGACTTCCATAGTGGCTTAACCAGTTTGCATTCCCACCAACAGTGGGTTAGTGTCCCTTTTTCCCCACATCCTCTCCAGCATCTATTGTTGGTAGATTTCTGAATGTGAGCCATTCTCACCGGGGTGAGGTGAAACCTCATTGTGGTTTTGATTTGCATTTCCCTGATTGCTAGTGATCTTGAACTTTTTTTCATGTGTCTGTTGGCCATTTGGATTTCCTCTTTTGAAAAATGTCTGTTGAGGTCTTTGGCCCATCTCTTAAGTGGGTTGTTTGTTTTGATGTTGTGGAGTTTCTTGATTTCTTTGTAGATTCTGGTTATCAACCCTTTATCTGTTGCGTAGTTTGCAAATATTTTTCCCATTCTGTGGGTTTCCTATTCACTTTCCTGATTGTTTCTTCTGCAGTACAGAAACTTCTCAATTTGATGCAATTCCAATAGTTAATATTGGCTTTGACTGCCTGTGCTGCTGGGGTATTTTCCAAGTAGTCTTTGCCTGTACCTATATCTTGCAGTGTTTCTCTAATGCTCTCTAATAATTTGATGGTGTCGGGTTGTAGATTTAAGTCTTTAATCCATGTTGAGTGAATTTTTATGTATGGTGAAAGGTAGGGATCTTGCTTCATGATTCTGCGTGTGGAAATCCAGTTTTCCCAGCACCATTTATTGAATAGACTGTCCTTACACCAGGGATTGGTTTTGGATCCTTGATCAAATAAGAGTTGGCTGTAGATGTTTGGGTTGATTTCTGGTGTTTCTATTCTGTTCCATTGGTCTATCCATCTGTTTCTGTACCAGTACTATCCTGTTTTGATAACTACTGCCCAGTAATATGTCCTGAGATCTGGTATTGTGATGCCTCCTGCTTTGTTTTTGTTCTACAAGATTGCTTTAGCCATTCGAGGTCTCCTGTGTCTCTATATGAATTTCAGCATCATTTTTTCCAGATCTGAGAAGAATGCCTTTGGTATTTTGATTGGTATTGCATTGAAGCCTCCAGCTTTGTTTTTGGTGTACAAAATTGCTTTCGCTATTCGAGATCCCCTGCATCTCCATGTGAATTTCAGAATCATTTTTTTTCTAGATCTGAGAAGAATGTCTTTGGTATCTTGATTGGTATCTCATTGATCTTTATATTGCTTTTGGGAAAATGGACATTTTGATGATATTGATTCTTCCAATCCATGAGCATGGAAGATTTTTCCATTTTTTGGTATCCTCTTCTATTTCTTTCTTTCAGGTTTTGTAATTTTCATTGTACAGATCTTTAATGTCCTTGGTTAAGTTTATTCCAAGGTATTTGATTGTTTTTGTAGCTATTGTGAATGGGATTGTTCTTAGAAGTTCTTCCTCAGCTGTGGCATTGCCTGTGTATACAAAGGCTACTGATTTTTGTGCACTGATTTTATATCCTGCTACTTTGCCAAACTCTTCGATGAGTTCCAATAGTCTCTTAGTAGAGTTCTTTGGGTCCCCTAAATAAAGAATCATATCATCTGCAAAGAGGGATAGTTTGAGTTCTTCCTTCCCAATTTGTATCCCTTCAATTTCTTTTTCTTGCCTAATAGCTCTAGCTAAGACTTCCAGAACTATATTGAAGAGCAGTGGTGAGAGTGGGCATCCCTGTCTGGTACCAGATCTCAGTGGAAATGCTTCTAACTTTTCCCCGTTCAATAGGATACTGGCTGTGGGTTTTTCATAAATTGCTTTGATTGTATTGAGGAATGTTTTTCCATACCCAGTTTGCTTACGGTTTTCATCATGAAAGGGTGTTGTATTTTATCAAATGCTTTCTCTGCATCTATTGAGAGAATCATATGGTTTTTCTTCTGCAGTCTGTTAATGTGGTGTATCATGTTGATTGTTTTGCGAACATTGAACCATCCCTGCATACCAGGGATAAATCCCACTTGGTCTGGGTGGATGATCTTTCTGATGTGTTGTTGCATTCTATTGGCCAGAATTCTATTGAGGATTTTTGCATCTATGTTCATCAGGGATATTGATCTGTAATTCTCTTTCAATGCCGCATCTTTTTTCTGGCTTAGGAATTAAGGTGATGCTGGCTTCATAGAAAGAATTTGGGAGGATTCCCTCTTTTTCGATTGCTCTGATAGTTTGAGGAGAATTGGAGTTAATTCTTCTTTAAATATCTGGTAGAATTCTGCAGTGAATACATCTGGTCCTGGGCTTTTCTTTGTTGGGAGGGCCTTTATTACTGTTTCAATTTCTGTCTCAGTTATGGGTCTGTTATGGTTTTCTATGTCTTCCTGGTTCAATTTAGGTAGGTTGTATGTGTCCAGGAATCTGTTCATTTCTGATAGATTTCCCTGTTTGCTGGCATACAAGTCATTGTAGTAATTTCTGATGATTCTTTTTATTTCTGTGGTGTCTGTTGTTACGTTTCCTTTTTCATCTCTGATTATATTGATTTGGGTCTTTTCTCTTCTTTTTTTAGTTAGTTGGGCCAATGGGGTGTCAATTTTGTTTATTTTTTTCAAAAAACCAGCTCCTCATTTGGCTGATTTTTTGTAATTTTTTTTTATTTATTCCTGTTGATTTCTTCTCTGATTTTAATTATTTCTCTTCTCCTACTAGCTTTGGGTCTGGAGCTGCAGGGTCTTAGTCCACCCATAGAGGATGGACTGGGTCCGAGGATAGGTAAGTGCACCGCTCGCCCTTTCCCCAGCCTCCGGATTCCAGAGACAATCAGACGCAGCGGGGAGCCAAGTCTAGTAGCAAGGACTCTTTACTTTGTGCATAATAGCACCTTTTATAGCACAAAACTGCAGAGTCATTGGGGCAGGGCTAAGGACCAACCAATCACTTAAAAAATCACCTTACGGGGGGATTTCTATAGGACTAGCCCTATGTCTATACACTTGTTACTAGTTTTGTTACCTCCCCTGATGTTGCGCAGCCAATTAGTTTTAGTAGTAAACAACTTTGGATTCCGCCCATCTTACTTCATCTGGGCACCATCTTACTTGGCTCCGCACGACTACGTTCCGCGCAGCTCGGGCGGGGGCACCCAGGGGCAGCTGCGCATGCGGAGCCCCCCAGGCCTGGCCTGGCTGCGCCATGGCCACGCTCATGCCCACAGTTTGCTGCTGATTTTCTAGATCCTTGAGATGAATTGAAAGCTCATCTACTTGGTGCCTTTCCAATTTCTTGATTTAGGCACCTATTGATATAAACTTTCCTCTTAACACTGCTTTTGTTGTATCCCATAGGTTTTGGCATGATATGGTGTTATCCTCATTTACTTCCAGAAAATTTTTGATTTCTCTTTTAATTCTTCTATGACCCAGTGTTCATTCAGGAGCATGTTGTTCAATCTCCATGTGTTTGCACGTGCTCTAGGGATTCCCGAGTTGCTAATTTCCAATTTCATTCCTTTGTGGTCTGAGAAGCTGCATGGTATGATTCTAATTCTTTTGAATTTGCTGAGACTTGCTTTATGGCCTAGTATGTGGTCAATCCTAGAGAAGGTTGCATGTACTGCTGAGAAGAATGTAAATGCTTTCTGTGTAGGATGAAAAGTTCTGTAGATATATGTTAAGTCCATTTGATCTATAGTGTCATTTAAATCTACTGTCTCCTTGTTGATCATCTGTCCTGTTGATCTGTCTATCTCTGAGAGTGGAGTATTGAAGTCCCCCTGTACTATTGTATTGGGGGGTCTAAGTCTCCCTTTAATTCCCTTAACAAGTCTTTTAAATAAACCGGTGCCCTGTAATTAGGTGCATATACATTGATAATCATTATATCTTCCTGTTGAATGGATCCCTTAATCATTATATAGTGCCCCTCTTTGTCTCTCCTAATAGTTTTTGTGGTAAAATTTATGTTATCTGATATTAAGATAGCTACGCCCGCTCTTTTTTTATTTCTGTTGGCATGGTATATATTTTTCCAGCCTTTCACTTTCAGTCTGTGTGCATCTTTGTTAGAAAGATGTGTTTCTTGTAAGCAGCAAATAGATGGGTTTTGTTCCTTAACCCAATCAGCCAATTGCTGTCTTTTAACTGGATTATTCAGGCCTTTAACATTTAATGTGACTATCAATAAGTAGTAACTTTGCCCTACCATTTTTTAGTTTCCTGTGATCTTTTGCTGTGAGGTTTCCTTCCATTACCTTCTTTCATATTGATTACCATGTTTCTGTGTTTCTGTGTGTAACAGATCTTTAAGTATCTTTTGCAGGGCTGGAAGAGTGGCGACGAATTATTTCAATTTCTGTTTACTGTGAAAGATCTTTCTTTCACCTTCATACACAAATGAGAGCTTTGCAGGATATAATATTCTGGGCTGGCAGTTTTTCTCTCTTAGTACCTGGGCTATATCTCGCCATTCCCTCCTCGCTTGTAGGGTTTCTGATGAGAAGTCAGCTGTGAGTCTAATTAGGGATCCTCTGAGAGTCGTCTGACGTTTCTCTTGCACATTTTAAGATCTTTTCTTTATGTTTCACTGTGGTGAGTTTAATTACAATGTGTCGTGGTGAGGATCTCTTTTGGTCATGTTTATTAGGAGTTCTATGAGCTTCTTGTACTAAGATGTCTCTGTCCTTCTCCAAACCTGGGAAATTTTCTGCTAGTATCTCACTATAAAGGCCTTCTAATCCTTTCTCCCTCTCCATGCCTTCAGGAACTCCTAGAACCCGAATGTTAGGTTTTTAATAGTATCCTGTAGATTCCCGACAATATTTTTTAGATTTCTAATTTCTCTTCTTTTCTTTGGTTTGCCTGTTTCCTTTCCTGTTCTCTGTCTTCTAAGCCCGTTATTCTCTCTTCTGCTTCACCCATTCTGTTTTTAAGGCTCTCTAATATGTTTGTCATTTGATCTATTGAATTCTTCGTTTCATTATGGTTTCTTGTCACTATCACAGTTTCATGTTCTACTAGTTGTTTCATTTCATTTTGATTCCTCCTTAATATTTCATTTTCCTGAGAGAGATTTTCTATCTTGTCCGTCAAGGATTTCTGTAGTTCAAGAATTTGTTTTTGAGAGCTTCTTAATGATCTTACCAATTTTTTGAGATCCGCTTCTTGTATTTCTTCTATCTCATCATCTTCATAATCTTGAATTGGGGTGTCTTGTTCATTTGGGGGCATCATAGTGTCTTCCTTGCTCTTGTTACCTCGGTTTCTACGTTTGTTTGGCATCTTGGAGGTGTTCTTTGTTTCCTTCGCTGCGGTGTTTTATCTCATTATACTATACTCTATAGTATGTGACTGCCTGCTTTTGATGGATCCTTAGAGGCTTTGCTGGATGTGGCCAAAGAGCTCTGTTTGGTTCTTCAGGGTTAAGAGTGTGCCCAAAGTGACTCACCCAGATTGTTCTCTGGCTTGCTCTCTTGCTCTCTCTTTCTCTCTCTCTCTCTCTTTTTTTTTTTTTTTTTTTTAGACTCTGTTGGGAATAAATTCCACACAGCTCATTGGGTTGCCTACATTATGGAGTTTGTTTCACATATGTAAAATGGTGCCTGCTCTTTGTAAGGTCAGTGGCGAGAGAGGCTAGTGACCCTGCCGGTTCCCCCTATTTATTCACTTTTGTTTTTCTCTCCTCCAGTCAGCCTGGTACACTTTCCCCCCGTGTGACTTCAGACCACACTCTAACCTTCCCAGCCAATGTCTGGGGTTACCTCTCCTTCCAGCGCCGGGGCTCAAATTCTGCAGCTGGGCTTCTGTGGCTGGGCTCACTGGGTTCCCAGCTCCTGTGGCTCCTCTCTCGAGGCTCCGGTCCTGTGGCGCGGCGCGGCGCGGCAGGGGGCCACCTTGCTCTCCCCGTAGGTCTTCTGTGTCACATCCACTAGATCCAGAAGAGTTTCCTCTGCAGTTTTTTTTTTTTTCTGAGTCTTTTCCTGGGGGTAGAGTAACTCCACTTTTGTTAAACTATCTTTTCCTGAACTGCTGGTGCACGCTTTCACTCTTCTGCCATCTTGGCTCCCTAGCTTACATTTCCCACCACCTATTTTTTGTAGTTTGCAAATTGTTTTCCAGTGAAAGAAGAAATTTACAAACCTCAGAAATCTGTAAACACAGAACAAAATATTGGCAAAAACAATTCTTTGAAAATATTTTGTATATTGTTTTATAATTTGTATGCCATCTTTTGAAAATTACTTAAGCATTGGCTGGTACCACGGCTCACTTGACCTGCGGTGCCAGCACCCCGAGTTCTAGTCCCGGTTGGGGCACTGGATTCTGTCCTGGTTGCTCCTCTTCCAGTCCAGCTCTCTGCTGTGGTCCAGAAGGACAGTGGAGGATGGCCCAAGTGCTTGGGCCCTGCATCCACATGGGAGACCAAGAGGTGGCACCCAGCTCCTAGCTTCAGATCGGTGCAGCACGCCGGCCATAGTGGCCGTTTAGGGGGTGAACCAATGGAAAGGAAGACCTTTCTCTCTGTCTCTCTCTCTCTCACTGTCTAACTCTGCCTTAAAAAAAAAAAAAGAAAATCACTTAAGCACCATAGAAATTACAATTTTATATTTCAAACTTGTTTTCATTATCTCTAGTAGTACAGTTTCAAACTAGTAATTATTTATAGGACTGATGCCACCAGTAAAAGAGGAATGTGTCAAACAGAAGTTTGTTTCTTAGGTAAGTTAAGCTGAAGTAATAAATAGATTCTTAATTTTAACAGCTGAAGCCATCAAAGCTTATTTCTCAGTCACCGTGTGCTCTTGGTTGGTGCAGGTGCTTTCTCACACTGTGATTTAGGGAGCCGGATTCTTGTCACATTGAGACTCCACTGTCCTCTTTAAGGCTTCAACATCACTACCAGGCTCCAAGAGTACAAGAGAAGCACCACTTCTTCTTAAAAGCCTTACCTAGAAACTGGACAGTTTACTTCTGCCATGTTTCAGAACTGTTTATAATGACACATCTACCTTTAAGTAGGACTGAGAGACAAAGTTTTTTGCTGCAAACTGCCATCATTCTGTATGCATAAATTTGGGGGGGGGAGGAATAGTTAGCTGCCTTTGCCACAATTATATTCATGTAAGCACAAAAGTATTCAACCAAAGAACACAATTTTGGGATAATGAAGAGTAAAACACTACTAAAAGCCATAAAAGTCTCTGGAAAATATGTATCAGCAGATCCATATGGCACAGTTGTTTTACTTTGCTATTTCTTAACTTATTTAAAATTACTGATATGTTCACCAAGGCATCAATTTATTCACTTTGGTGTCTGACCAAACAAGACAATGGCAGGCATACATTTAACGATATGACAATGTGTCTCGGAATCATTCAGTTCCCTAATCATGTTTTCAAAAACATATCTACAAGCAGCAAATACAAATGTACATCTGTTCCCTGGCTCTTTGTATTTGCATAGGAAATGCCAAAGGATGCCTAGGATCCTGACAATGTGAACACTGACATTAAAAACTAAGATAGAACACCAATGAATTCTCACAAGTTTATCTATTTCTTATAGACAATAACTGTATCTCTGTCTGCAACAACTCACTCCAGAGGAATTTTCCAAAAGTTAAATTCTGTAACAGCACTTATGCAACAAGCTGTTCACTCAAAACCACTAAGTCCTATCTAAATACATCTTCTTCTCCTTGAAATAGGAAACTTGCTAGTCTTTAAGTATCTTATTAAATGATGCACTCACTTATTAATCAAATAGAATCATACCTGAAACTTCTAAGAGCAGCATCAGCTCCTTGTCACTTTACCCTCAAGGAAGGTAATTTTGAAAAACAAACCACACAATTGCAAAAAAAAAAAATTCCTATGCTAATTAAAGTAGTCTTCAAATACATATTATTAAATAGTCAAAAAAGGATGATCAAACCTTTTAGGAAATCCAATGTGTAGAAGGAGATAGAAGATGAATAAATTAAACTGATACTAAATTTAAAACATAATCGATCAAGAGAAGATTGCTGTATTTAATATAAGATTATTTCTGGGCCGGCGCCCTGGCTCAATAGGCTAATCCTCCACCTGCAGCACCAACACATCGGGTTCTAGTCCCAGTCGGGGTCCGGATTCTGTCCCGGTTGCCCCTCTTCCAGGCCAGCACTCTGCTGTGGCCCGGGAGTGCAGTGGAGGATGGCCCAAGTGCTTGGGCCCTGCACACCATGGGAGCCTAGGAGAAGCATCGGGCTCCTGCCTTTGGATCAGCACAGTGCGGCGGCCACAACGCGCCAGCCACAGCGGCCATTGGAGGATAAACCAACGGCAAAGGAAGACCTTTCTTTCTGTCTCTCTCTCTCACTGCCCACTCTGACTGTTAAAAAAAATAAGATTATTTCAAACAAATCAAGAAGACATCGTGTTCTTAAGAGAGGGCTAGAGATGCAAAAGAACATGAAAACAAAGAATTCAAAGAAATTGAAATTTTAATTTCCAGCAAATGACCAAAATGAATATTTATAAATCTACAAGACTGTGCTAATAGGAGCTCCAGAAGAACACTCAACTAGATTTGAGTTTCAAATTAACAATGAACAGATTTCTTAGTAAAAGTATGTCACAAATATTGTGTGGTAAACGGTTGTGAAAAAAGCCATTCCCATTTCTCTAAAGTTCAAATTTGCCTGAGAGTCCTACATTTATATTGCTTAATCTGCCACCATTATTTGCTAGGCAGTTTGGCATTGGGGAATAGACATTGCATACAAAGATTACAAATTATTGTTAAATACATATCATTTTCAGAATGAAAGTTAACTTACTAAATTCAAAAATGGTATGACCAAAGACTTAAGTAGCAGTCTAAAGGACAGAGTCAGAGAACACTCTTACAAGTTAGAGCAGGGAAGACAGAAAAAACATGGGGGAAAACTGCAAGCTATATGGAGATTAGATTTTAAAACTCAGCATCCATCTAATGAGTCCCATAGGAAGAAGCAATAACAACAAAAGGAGGAAAATACTGAGTATTTTTACATAATGAAGAATTAGCAGAAATTATTTAAATTTGTAATTTCCTAAGTAAATGTATAAATATATTTCAAGATCATATAGAAAATCAATTGATGAGCTTATTAGTAACAATGTAACTGTCAAATTGAAAGATAAAAAGAAAGGAGAAAAGAGAAAAATGCTAAAAATAATTTTCTTTGAAAAGAGGAAAATACCATGATTCAAGATAAATGTATATTTTATTTAGTCCTGAAATGATATAATTAGCCTGGGTTCCCCCCAAAACAGAGATTCAGGTTAAAGCTTGAGTGCAATAGTTTATTTGGAGCATGATTTAATGGATCATAAATACGTAAAATAGTGAATTGAAACAGAGAAGTAAATAAGCAAATATAGTAATGAGTTGTAGAGTTGGCTACCACAACGTATGAGTACAACTGAATTACAGTGTGTTTTCTGAGAAGGAATAAGAAAATTATTTCACATTAATCCCAGGAAATGAAACAGGAAAGCATTTATCCATCTACTTCATGCCATGTTGGTTAAAGTCAACAATGTGTTCTAGCTAATGCTAATATAATCAAGACTGAGATTAGAGGCAAAATATTAACACAGAAAAGTGAATTAACAACTAAATGTGTACTATTGTCCTTTCCATTTATGTGCAAGCAAGTTGCATTTAATCCTCTATATTGGTTGGCATTTGGAAGTTTACAAGAATGGGCATTTTATCTAATGGTTAAGAGCCCAATTAAGACAACTTATCACCTAGAGGATTGCCTAGGTTCCAATCCTAGCTCTGGCTCCTGACTCCAACATTCCTCCAACATTCCTGATAACTTAAATAATTGACTTCCAGTCATCCACATGGGCGACCTGAATTGTGTTCCCAAACTGTGACTTTGGCCAAGGTCCAGTCCCAGCCACTATGAGCATTTTGGAATTGAGCCATTGGATAAGATCTCTCTCTCTCTCTCTCTCTCTCTCTCTCCCTCCCTCCATCCCACCCTCCCCCCCTCCTGCTGTTTTCTTAGTGGTTACAATGCCAACTAAGACACAAAGGTCCCACATCAGAATATCTCGGTTCTTCTGGCTTCTGGCTCCTGCCAAGAATTTCCTACTAATGCTGACTCTGGGAAGTAGCGGTGATGGTTCAAGTTATTGGGTTCCTGCCACCCACATAGTATTCACAGCTCCTTGTAATAGCCCAGTCTAACCCCCTATTCTATGTTCACCTAGATGTTTTTAGCTTCCATATATGAGATAAAGCATGCAGTATTCTCCTCCCTGTGTCTTGCTTATTTCATTTGCATAATGTCCTCCAATTCCACCCATTTTGCTGCAATGCTGACATTTTATTGTATTTTATGGCTGAATAATACTCCATTGTGTTTATGTACCATAGTCAGAATTCATTCTTTTATCAGTAAGCATCTAGGTTAAATTCATATGAAAGAACTTCAAAAAGTTCATAGAAAAGATGGAACTAAAAGTTTTATTTTGATGCAAAAAGGTTGAAACTCATGCACAATTGTTTCATAAACCACACTTTTCATGAATGTTTTGAAGACTCCTTGAAAGTAAGGATTGATGTACAACTTAATACTTTATCCCTTTTAATATTTTTTTGTTCTACTTAATACTGTTGGTTGAACTCTGTAATTAACACACAGTTATTCTTAGGTGTTTAAATTTAACTTAAAAGTGATCTCTGTTAAATATAAGAGTGGGAATAAGAGAGGGAGGAGATGTACAATTTGGGACATGCTCAAGCTGACTGGCCCCAAATGGTAGAGTTAAAAATGTGCCAGGGGATTCCAATTCAATCCCATCAAGCTGGCATGAACCAATGCCGTCTCACTAGTCAAAGTGATCAATTTCAGTTCACAATTGATCATACTGATAGGTCAAAGAGTCAAAGGGATCACATAAACAAGACTAGTGTCTGCTAATACTAACTGATAGAATTAAAAAGGGAGAGAAGGATCCAACATGGGAAGCAGGATACACAGCAGACTCATAGAAGGGCAGATCTCCTAACAGCACTCTGGCCTCAGAATCAGCCCTTAAGGCATTTGGATCTGGCTGAAGAGCCCATGAGAGTATTTTAGGCATGGAAAGACAAGACATTCTGGCAAAAAAAAAAAAAAAAAAAAAAGACATAAATGAAAGATCTCTCCGAGTGAGATCTCAGTAGAAAAAAACGGGCCATCAAAGAAGGAGGCACCTTTCTCTGAAGGGAAGAGAGAACTTCCACTTTGACTATGACCTTGTCTAAATAAGATCAGAGTCGGCGAACTCACAAGGCTTCCATAGCTTTGGCAACTCATGACAAGAGCCTAGGGAGATTACTGACGCCACAAACAAGGGTGTCAATTTGTTAAGTCAACAACAGGAGTCACTGTGTACTTACATCCCATGTGGGATCTCTGTCCTTGATGTGTTACACAGTGTGAATAAATGCTATAACTAGTATTCAAACAGTACTTAACACTTTGTGTTTCGGTGTGGGTGCAAACTGTTGAAATCTTTACTTAATATATACTAAACTGATCTGTATATAAAGATAATTGAAAATGAAAAAAAGAAAGGATTGAACAATATTTTTGACCAAAAATACTTTTAATATCTTTTCGTTCCATTTTTCATTAATTTGGAAGTATTCTTTTCTTGACTACTGTCAACAGTGCTGCAATGACCATGAGACTGTAGACATCTATTTCAAATGCTGGTTTCATTTCCATTGAATATATGCCCTGAAGTTGGATTAAAATTATGTCTTTGCAAAAATTAATGAAAAGAAAAGAAGGAAGGGAAGGAGAGGGATGGAGATAGGGAGAAGCAGAGGGAGGGAAGTATGCTTATCTTCTTAGAACTATATCCATGAAGGCAGGCACTATGGCACAGTGGTTAAAGCCACTGCCTATGTTTTCAGCATCCCATTTGGGCACTGGTTTGAGTCCTGAATTCTCCACTCCTTTTTTTTTTAAGATTTATTTATTTATTTGAAAGGCAGACTTACAGAGAGGCAGATACAGAGAGAAGTCTTCCATCCATTAGTTCACTCCCCAGATGGCGGCAATGGCTGTAGCTGCACCGATCCGAAGCCAGGAGCCAGGAGCTTCCTCCAAGTTTCCCACACATGTGCAGAGGTATAAGGACTTGATCCATCTTTGACATCTTTCCCAGGTAATAGCAAAGAGCTGGATCAAAAGTGGAGCAGGGTAGACGCCGTGACTTGGCTAATCTCCACATGCAGTGCCAGCACCCTGGGTTCTAGTCCCAGTTAGGCTGCCGGATACTAGTCCTGGTTGCTCCTCTTCCAGTCCAGCTCTCCGCTGTGGGCCAGGAAGGCAGTTGAGGATGGCCCAAGTGCTTGGGTCCCTGCACCCACATGGGAGACCAGGAGGAAGCACCCAGCTCCTGGCTTCGGATGGTTGCAGCACCGGCTGTAGCAGCCATTAGGGGAGTGAAACAATGGAAGAAAGACCTTTCTCTCTGTCTCTCTGTCTCTCTTACTGTCTATAACTCTACCTCTCAAATAAAAAAAAAAGTGGAGCAGCCAGGTCTCGAACCGATGCTCATATAGGTTGCTGACACTGCAGGTGGCGGCTTTACCACCTCTGACATAGCACTGGCACCTGCTCCACTTTCTGATCCAGCTTCCTGCTAATGGTCTGGGAAAAGCAGTGGAGGATTGCCCAAGTCCTTGAGTCCCTGTATCCATGTGGGAGATCTAGATGAAGCTTCTGGCTCCTGGCTTTGGGTGTTGTCACCATCTGGGCAGTGAACCAGCAGATAGAAGATCTGTCTCTCCCTCTCTCCTTGTAGCTCTCACTTTCAAATAAATAAATCTTAAAGAATAGAAAAAGAAAAAGAAAAAAAGCCAGGTGAGGGACAATTTTTACATATAATTCTTGTGTATTTTTCCAGATACATTCTAGGAAAGGCATTTCTAAATCTTTCTCGTGGCCAAACTCATCTAGATTATACACTTTCTGAGGCTTCATAGGCTCATCTGCATATGTGTCTCAGAAAAATACATTTTTTTTTCATTTATTAAACTTTTATTTAATGAATATAAATTTCCAAAGTACAGCTTATAGGTTACAATGGCTTCCCCCCTCCCATAACTTCCCTCCCACCCACAACCCTCCCCTTTCCCGCTCCCTCTCCCCTTCCATTCACATCAAGATTCATTTTCAATTCTCTTTATATACAGAAGATCAGTTTAGTATATATTAGGTAAAGATTTCAACCGTTTGTCCCCATATAGCAACACAAAATGAAAAAAATACTGTTGGAGTACTAGTTATAGCATTAAATAAGAGTGTACAGCACATTAAAGACAGAGATCCTACATAATTTTTTTTAAATTAATTAATTTTCTATGCCATTTCCAATTTAACACCAGGTTTTTTTTTCATTTCCAATTATCTTTATATACAGAAGATCGATTCAGTATATAATTAGTAAAGATCTCATCAGTTTGTACCCACACAGAAACACAAAGTGTAAAAATACTGTTTCAGTACTAGTTATAGCATCACTTCACATTAGACAACACATTAAGGACAGATCCCACATGGGATGTAAGTACACAGTGACTCCTGTTGCTGACTTAACAATTTGACACTCCTGTTCATGGCGTCAGTAATCTCCCTAGGCTCTAGTCATGAGTTGCCAGGGCTATGGAAGCCTTTAGAGTTAGCCAACTTCCATCTTATTCCAATAGGGTCATAGTCAAAGTGGAAAATACATTTATATACATTTATACATTTATATACATTTATACATTTATATACATTTATAACACCTTATGGTAGCTATGTTCTTGTCTCCTCTCATTAGGTTGCAAATGTTTATCTTCATGTTGTAGATTGGTATCTTGATGTGTTTAGCACACAGCACAATGTTAACATCTAATGTCAATATCTAAAGGCTAACATCCCAAGTCTAATACTTTATCAAGATCAGTTTCTAATTGTAATGACTAGTTTAAAGGTTTTTGTAGTTAGAGTATTTTATTTTTAGTGTAGTTACAATTTAAGTTATTTTATTTTTCCTCTTATTTTTTTTTTTGCTGATATATACCTTCACTCAGGAACTATATAATTACATTTCCTTAATGTTTATGTAAACTTATTTTGATCAGTATTTTTACCTCACTTCTTTAATGTGTGCTGTTTGTAGAAGTCTTTGCCATCCCTATTGGTTTCAGAATTACCTTCTACAGCATTCCTCATGATGCTTGGTAGCAATACAACTATATTGGAACTTTGATCCTATCCACATGAAATATATGGAATCCATTTACTTTAAAATCTTGAGAATCTTATTTTACATGTATTTTTCAATACTCAATAAACAGCATTGAAATCTCAACAAGGATTCCTCTATCCCAGTAGGAATAAATCTCTACTTGACAAGCTATAGCTACGTGAGTCAAAGTAATTTTCTCTATTATGTCCCTTTATAAGCAATTACATTATTTTTACACAGTTCTGCCAATATTAGAGAGAATATTTGAACTCTGCTGCCTTCACATTACTCTAGGCATGAAACGAGAGAAAATAAAATCAGAATATCGGCAGCTCTGTGTAAACCCACTTCAAAGAAGAAGTTTGGATCAGGTCTCGCATTTCTTGAAAGCAGATATTTATAAATTGCTTTGAGTTCTATGACACCTTTCTTCTCCCAAAGAGCTTATTCTGATAGTATTTACTCTGTAGCATTTCAAATAATTGATTTGTTTCAGTGTGCATGTCCAGAGGCCTCAAGGACATGGCCATGTTTTTCACAGACCTAATAAGTAAAATTAACTTGGGGCAAAAACCAATGAAGTTAAGCTAATGCAATCTAGTGTGAGGCACGAAGACACGGTGTGCTGTGCATTGTTCATCTAAGGGAATATTTTTCTGTGTGCTGAAAAGATGTTGAAGATATATGTTATTGAATTTGCTATTTCTATTCCTGACCCTATGCTGATGCCATAACCTGTCATGGGCAAGGAGTCACCAAAGTGTTTGCAGCTACAACACATTTATTTAGCAGAAATTAGGTTATTAGCCAACTGTATTCTAACAGCATTACCTGCCAGGTATTAGAGTGACTGATGAGATCATATTGCAAATAAATTAAAATCTCTTAGATGATAAGGAGTAGCAAACTGTAACTCACAACTTTCTTAGTCAAAAAGAGACCTCCCACTGCAACTGCTCTCCAACCCACCCTAATGCGACTTGACCCATGAAAATTCCTGAGGTTTTCTCATAAACCTTTGCCTCAAGAGAATTTTGTAGTATTGTCTGAGCTGAAAAACCAGTGATCAAAGATCTTGCCTAATACAAGAGAAATTGAAATAGTAAGTGCAAAAGAAGGATACCAAAAAATCCAATATTCAGCAAAATACATTTTGTAAGATATTAACACTGTTCCTTGAATTTACAATATAGTTATTTTCTCTTCCTTGAATATAACTATAATGTACAGTTCTATTTAGTTAAATTGGGTTTCTATGAAACATTGTAACAAAAAAAATCAAGAAAATTTTGTAATCCTTTACATCGTTTTAATATTTCTTGAGCCTATTTCCACTTCAAACTACTATTTGTTACTTGTTTTAAATAGATGCCAAAAGTTCATACATTTCCTAAGAGTATATTATTTAGCATTATTGTATGCCTAAGCTGTCATTATGTCAGACTTAAAGAAGAAAAGAGTAAAGGAGTGTAGCATACATGCTCAAATTTATTTTTTAATAAGTTGACTCCATTTCTCTTGAAATGAAGTGCAGTTAATATAATAATAATAAATTCTATCTATCATTCCAGCTAAAGTCTTAGTATGAATTTTTAAAAATCAGAAATTAATAAAAACGTTTGTGCTTTTTAACATAACTTTCTGTATTTTTCCATTAGTTAACAGCTCTGCAGGGCTTTGGCCTGGGCTAATAACCAAGCTTTGATCTCACATTTCTAACAAATTTCTTCCAGTAGAAGCAATAGATCTATTACTGCCTGCCAGTTCAATTCAGTTCACTCTTTACCTCTTTTTCTTATTGGACTGATGTCCTCCAGATCTTGTGTGCTAAAATGAGTTCTGTTTCACAGCCCTATGTGCCTGAGCTAGTTTCCATAAGCAAGAAAACAACTCATGCAATAAGACATTTTTGCAAATACAGATGTTTATAGTAAGCTATATATTGGATCGACTTCCATAAAGTTTGTTATATCCGGTTATAAAGAGTAAACATTATGGAATACTGTACAAATTGTTCTGTTAACTTTTTAAATTCTCATTTTATTTGAAAGGCAGACTGACAGAAACACAGACTGGAAGATTTAGATATTTCTATCCACTGATTTGTTCCCCAAATGCCCATAACAGTGGGTTAGAGCCATGCTGAAGCCAGGAGCCTAGAAGTCAATCTGGGTTTCCAACATGGGTGGCATGTACTTGAGCCATCACTCACTTTCTCCCAGGATTCACATTAGCAGGAAGCTGAAACAGGAAATGGAGGCAGGATTCAAGCCCAAGTACTCAAATATGGAATGAGAACACTACCAGTGATATCTTAACCACCACTCCAAATGCTTGCACCAAATTACTGTCATTAAGAATCTTGATGTTAGCCTTCTTCTTCTTCTTCTTCTTCTTCTTTTTTTTTTTTTTTTTTTTTTTTTTTTGACAAGCAGAGTTAGACAGTGAGAGAGAGGGACAGAGAGAAAGGTCTTTCTTCCGTTGGTTCACCCCTCAAATGGCTTCTGGGACAGAATCCGGCGCCGATCCAAAGCCAGGGCCAAGTGCTTCCTCCTGGTCTCCCATGTGGATGCAGGGCCCAAGCACTTAGGCCATCCTCCACTACCTTCCCGGGCCACAGTAGGGAGCTAGACTGGAAGAGGAGCAACCGGGACAGAATCTGGCACCCCAACCAGGACTACAACCAGGAGTGCTGGTGGTGCAGGCGGAGGATTAGCCTAATGAGCCACGGCGCTGGCTAGTCTTCTATCTTAACAGATGTGATACTAATAATTATAGTTTTAAGCAGAAAGTGCCTTATTTGCATGATTTTTTTCTCCAGTGATATTTAACTCCAAAGATATAGATAATAAGTCTGTCGAGAGTTGGGTTAAATTTGGGTTATTGTCTCCAAAATCATGTACAGAACAACTCCTTCAATACCGAAGGTATATGTAGTAGCACTAAAAATGGTTGAGTATGTGGCATTTTCTATATCTGAACCATGAGAAGCAGTGCTTTCACCTTTTAAAACTACCTTTTGGGGCCGGCGCCGGGCCTCACTAGGCTAATCCTCCACCTTGCAGTGCCAGCACACTGGGTTCTAGTCCCTGATGGGGCACCGGATTCTGTCCCAGTTGCCCCTCTTCCAGGCCAGTTCTCTGCTGTGGCCAGGGAGTGCAGTGGAGGATGGCCCAAGTGCTTGGGCCCTGCACCCCATGGAAGACCAGGAGAAGCACCTGGTTCCTGCCATCAGATCAGCGTGGTGTGCCAGCCGCAGTGCGCCAGCCGCGGCGGCCATTGGAGGGTGAACCAATGGCAAAGGAAGACCTTTCTCTCTGTCTCTCTCTCTCTCACTGTCCACTCTGCCTGTCAAAAAAAAAAAAAAAAAAGGTGAAAGCAAGGGGCAGGCATTGGCATAGCAAGTAAAGCCACTGCCTGCAGTGCCAGCATCCCATATGGGTAATGGTTTGAGTTCTGGCTGATCCACTTCCATCCAGCTCTCTGCTATGGCCTGGAAAAGCAGTAAAAGATGGCCCAAGTGCTTGAGCCCCTCCACTTGCATGGGAGACCTGGAAGAAGTTCGTGGCTCCTAGCTTCAGATCAGCCCAGCTCCAGCTGTTACAGCCATTTCAGCAGTGAACCAGCAGATGAAAGACTTTATCCTGCTCGCTCTCGCTTTCTCTCTCTCTCTCTCTCTCTCTCCCTCTCTCTCTCTCTCTCTCTGCCTCTGCCTTTCTATATCTCTGCCTTTCAAATAAATAAATATCTTTTTAAAAAGTGAATGCAAGATATAATTAATTTGTACTGTGCATGAAGTTTTGAAGTCTCCTTTTGTTCAGGTATGTAGAAGAAAGAAAATAATACAGAAAACAGAGCATAAATCAAAGTTTAATGTATAGAAACTTAAGAGGCCGGCGCCATGGCTCACTTGGCTAATCCTCCGCCTGCAGCACCAGCACCCGGGTTCTAGTCCCGGTTGGGGCGCTGGGTACTCGTCCTGGTTGCTCCTCTTCCAGGCCAGCTCTCTTCTATGGCCTGGGAGGGCAGTTGAGGATGGCCCAAGTGCTTGAGTCCCTGCAACCGCATGGGAGACCAGGAGGAAGTACCCGGCTTCTGACTTCAGAGCGGCACAGCGCACCAGCTGTATAGGCCATTTAGGGGGTGAACCAATGGAAGGAAGACCTTTCTCTCTGTCTCTCTCTCAGTCTACAACTCTCTCTCTGTCCCTCTCTCTGTGTGTCTAACTCTGCATGGCAAGAAAACAAAAAAAAAGAAACTTAAGAGATCGGGGCCAGCGCTGTGGTGCAGCGGGTTAACGCCCTGGCTTGAAGCGCCAGCATCCCATATGGGCGCCAGTTCGAGTCCCGGCTGCTCCACTTCCAATCCAGCTCTCTGCTATGGCCTAGGAAAGCAGAAGATGGCCCAAGTCCTTGGGCCCCTGAACCCAAGTGGGAGACCCGGAGGAAGCTCCTGGCTCCTGGCTTCGGATTGATGTATCTCTGGCCTTGCGGCCAACTGGGGAGTGAACCATCAGATAGAAGACCTCTGTCTCTCTACCTCTCCTCTCTCTGAATTTCAAATAAATAAATAAATCTTTAAAAAAAAGAAACATAAGCAGTTGAGAGAGAAAAATGGAGAGGCACAGGCAAATAAACATAAACTGAATTAAACAAAGTGAATTCTTCGAGAAGATTAACAAAATGTATAAACTTCCAGAATTAAAAAAAGAAATTATATAATATCCATATTATAAATGAGGAGAAACTAACTACAAATGCTACAGACATTTAGAAATAATAGGATGTCATCTTCTTAAAGAGAAATGAGAGGAGACTGCAGCAGCCCATGTCACTTACAATAGTGCTGAGGGAGAACCTTGCAGACCACATGGACTTTGAGTCCGGCCTAGAGCATTAATTGGGGACAAGTTGCACCCTTAACGTTGTGAACTGAGAGCATATTGCTTGCTTCCCACCCTCCCTGCAAGGGCTCCCAGCAAACAGCAGGAAGGAAGCAGGATGTTAACAATGTGTGTACAGCCTGCTGTTGATCATGCGCGTGTGACTAAAGGAATTTATCAGAGGGATAAATCCTCGATCCTCAGGGTGAAGGGTATACATGTAAGCCTGTGAGGTGCTCCCTTCCCCCTCTGTATCACTAGCCACTGTACTCAAACTTCCAAGGAAGAACCAAGATGGGCAGCCCTCTCCATGAACTGAGCAGACAGACAGGACCGAGAGTGGATCCCCTGCTCCCTATGACTGCTCATTGTATTATGACTGTAGGAATTCTGCGACTGTAAAATAGGGTGTGGAGTATAGCTGGGTCTCCGGGCAATCATTGTGTCTGGCTTGAGAAGCTCAGAATTTTCTGAGTGCTTGGATTGGGTCATTGCAGAGGATTCTTTCTTACACCGAGGACTACACATATCCTTTGTGCAGTTCATGCAAATGCATGGGTTGGGTTGGTAGCCATTGTGGGCTCCACCTAGGAATTCATCTCCTTGGCAGAGAGGAGGTGAGGCAGTGATCATACCCTCTCCCCTGCTGATAATAGAGGAGATCCACTTTGTCCACCCCTGCACCACCCACAAAACACAGACCAGAGTTCCCTGTCATCACAAAGCCAGTTGAATGTAAGTGGCTCAAATTCTCCAATTAAAAGATACAGAGTGGCTTAATGGATTAATTAAAAAATAAATAAATAAAAAATAAAACTAGACCCATCAATTTGCTTCCTGCAAGAAATACACCTCACCAACAAAGATAAACACAGACTGAAAATAAAAAGCCATAAAAAGGTATTCCAGGCTAAGTGGAAGAAAAAAGGAGCAGGAATAGCCATCCTAAAATTTGATGAAACAGACTTTAATACAAAAACCATTAAAACAAAGAAGGGCACTATGTACTGATTAAGGGATCAATTCAATGCAATGATGTGATTTTAGCAAATGTTTATGTACACAATGCCAAGGCACTGGGATATTTAAAATAAATGTTAATGGATCTAAAGGGAAACATACATTCCAATATAATAATAATAGGGTACTTCAAAACTCCACTTTGATCAATGGATATATTAACTAGAAAAATATCAACAAAGAATCAATGAAGCTAATTGACACTAGGACCAAATACCTAATTGATATCTCCAGAGCATGTCATCCCACGGATGCAAAATACAAATTCTTTTCATCAGTGCATAGAACTGTCTCTAGGATAGATCATATGCTAGGCCATAAAGCAATTATCAACAATTTTTTTCTTTTTTTAATTTTTTAAAATTTATTTGACAGAATTATAGACAGTGAGAGAGAGAGACAGAAAGAAAGGTCTTCCTTCCGTTGGTTCACTCCCCAAATGTCCACTATGGCCAGTGCTGCACGGATCCGATACCAGGAACCAGGTGCTTCCTCCTGGTCTCCCATGCAGGTGCAGGGGCCCAAGCACCTGGGCCATCCTCCACTGCCCTCCCGGGCCACAGAAGAGAGCTGGACTGGAAGAGAAGCAACCAGGACTAGAACCCAGCACCCATATGGAATGACAGTGCCACAGGTAGAGGATAACCAAGTGAGCCATGGCGCCAGCCCCCCAACAAATTTTTTTAAATAAATTAAATCATACCATGTATCTTTTCTAACCACAATGGAATGAAGCTGGAAAATAACAAATTAAAAACTCTAGAAAATATGCAAATACATGGCAACTGAACAATACTCCCTAAATGAACAGTGGATCAAGAAATAGGAAAATAAAAAAAAATTCCCAGAACCCCACGTGAGATACAGGAAGCCCTGTAGGACCACAAGCATGATCTCTGGGTTCTGGGACTGAGCATGCCCACCTGCCATACCTGTAGCATCCACCTCCTAAACCTGCCCAAAAACTTGTGTGACTGCCAGCATGAACTGCTACATCTTGGGCTGGGGCATCACCCAAGGACCAGCTCCAGTCCATCAACCTTTCCACGATGTCTGATGCTGCCTGCCAGACCGCATTCCCCAGGAGAAACATGGACAACATGGTTTGTGTCTGGGGCTGCCAGGGTGACCCTGGGGACCCCCTGGTGTGTGTGGAAATCCTCCAGGGTCAGTGTTAAAGGATATTTGAAGCCTTATTGTCAAAGAGGCATCCCAGGTATATACACCAAAATCTACAGGTATGAGGACTGGATCCAGATGGTCATGAGAAACAATTCATGCCTGTACTCAGCATGGAGGACACTCTGACCTCAGAGGAGCACCCCAACTCTCATTCTTGAGATGGGGAATTTCTTTTGGAATTCTAAGTCCAGTCAGATCCCCTAAGACTTATATGACTGTGGTTGACAGAGTGTATAACTATGTGAAATAAACACAACTGAGGAAGGGAAAAAAGATGGCAATACAACATATCAAAACTTATGGGATACAGCAAAAGCAATTATAAGAGGAAAGTTTATAGCAATTTGTGCCTGCATCAAGAAATTGGAAAGGCATCAAATAAATAATCTAGCAATGTACTTCAAAGGCCTAGTAAAACAACATCAAAACAAACCCAAAATTAATAGGAAGAAATAATTAAAATTAGAAAAGAAATAAATGAAATTGAGACCAAAACCACAAAAGATCAATGAAATTAAGAGCTGCTTTTAAAAAATGATAGACCATTTGCCCAACGAAGCAAAAAAAAAAAAAGGTAGGGGGATGCAAATTGTTATAATCACAGATGAAAAAGGAAACGTAACAACAGATACCACAGAAATAAAAAGAATCATCAGGTATTACTACAAATAGCTATATGCCAACAATTCAGGAATATAGAAGAAATGAATGGATTTCAGGATATACAATCTACCAAAATTGAATCATGAAGCCATAAAAAACCTAAATAGATTGGAAAAAAAGAAGACAGAAATTGAATTAGTAATGAAGACTCTCACAACAAGAAAAAAAAAACAGAACTGGACGGTTTCAGTGCTACATTCTTCCAGACTTTTAAAGAATAGCTAATTTCAATTATACTTAAACTATTCAAAACAAATGAAGAGGAGGGAATCCTCCCAAACTCCTTCTATGAAACCTATATCACCTTAATTCCTAACCAGAAAAAGATATAACAGAGAAAGAGAACTATAGACAAATATCCCTAATGAACATAGAAGCCAAATTCCACAACAAAATATTAGCTAATGAAATCTACCAAGGCCGGCGCCATGGCTCAATAGGCTAATCCTCCACTTTGCGGCACCGGCACACCAGGTTCTAGTCCCGGTCGGGGCACCGGATTCTGTCCCGGTTGTTCCTCTTCCAGTCAAGCTCTCTGCTATGGCCCGGGAGTGCAGTGGAGGATGGCCCAAGTGCTTGGGCCCTGCACCCACATGGGAGACCAGGAGAAGCACCTGGCTCCTGCCTTCGGATCAGCGCAGTGCACCGGCCACAGCATGCCGGCCACGGAGGCCATTGGAGGGTGAACCAACGGCAAAGGAAGACCTTTCTCTCTCTCTCTCTCACTGTCCACTCTGCCTGTCAAAAAAAAAAAGAAATCTACCAACACATCAGAAAGATCATTCACAGAGACAAAGTGAGATTTATCCCTGGTATTCAGGGATGATCCAACATTCACAAATCAATAAATGTGACACACCACACTAACAAATAAAGAATAAAAACCAAAAGCATTTGATAAAACCCAACAACCTTTAGTGATAAAACAAAAACATTTCTGCAAATCGGGTATAGAAGGAACATTCTTATAAACTATCAAGGCAATATATGACAACTCCACAGCCAGCATTCAACATAGTTCTGCAAGTTTTAGCCAGAGCCATTAGGCAAGAAAAAGAAATCAAAGGGATACAAATTTGAAATAAGTAAGTCATATTATCCCTGTTTGCAGATGGCGTGGTCTTATTTATAGGAAAGCCAAAAAACCACTAAAGACTATTGGAAGTCTTAAGAGAGTTTAGTAAAGTTGCAAGATATAAAAATCAACACACAAAAATTAGCCTTGTATACACACACAATGTCATGGCTGAGAAAGAACTTAGGAGATCAGTCCCATTCATAATAGTTACAAAAAAAAAAAAAAAAAACTTAAATACCTCAGAATAAAGGTAACCAAGGAGGTAAAAGATATCTATAACGAAAATTACAAAACATTAAAGAAATAGAAGACAAAGAAAAATGAAAGAATCTTCTATGTTCATGTATAAGAAGTATTAGCATCAAAATGTCCACACTACTCAAAACAATTTACAGATTCAATGTGATCCCAACCAAAATACCAAAGACATTCTTCTTAGATCTAGAAAAAAATGTGCTAACATCATATAGAAACACAAGAGACATTGAATAGCTAAAACAATTTTAAATGGCAAAAACAAATCCAGAGTCATCACAATGCGAGATATCAAGAAATACTAAAGGGCAGTCAGACTCAAAACAGCCTGGTACTGGCAAAAAATAGACATATAGATAATTGGAACAAAATAGAAACCCCAGAAATCAATCAATACATCTACAACCAACTAATCTTTGACTAGCATGCTAAAATCAATCCCTGGAGTAAGGACAGTCTCTTCAACAAATGGTGTCAGGAAAATTAGATCTACATATACAGAAGTTAGAAACAAGATGCCTACCTTACACTTTATATAAAAAATTAACTCAAAAATGGATCAAGAATCTAAATCTATAACCTGATTCCATCAAATTACCAGAGGAAAACATCAGGGAAACTCTGCAAGACATTGGCATAGGCAAGGACTTCTTGGAAAAAACCCAAGAAACACAGACAATCAAAGCCAAAATTGACAAATTATGTTACATCAAGCTGAGAAGCTTCTGCAGTGCAAAAATAAACAAAAAAAAATACTCATCAAAATGAAGAGACAGCCAACAGAATTGGAGAAAATATTTGCAAACTATGAAACTGATAAAGGATTCATACCCAGAATCTATAAAGAGCTCAAGAAACTCAAAACAACAGAATAAACAATCCAATTAAGAAATGGGTGAAGGACATGAACAGGCAATTTTCCAAAGATGAAATTTAAATGGCTAACAGTCACATGAAAAAGTGATCAGGATCACTAGCCATCAGGGAAATGCAAATAAAAACAGCAGTGAGGTTTCACTTCACCCCAATTAGAATGGTCATCGTCCAAAATTCAAAAAGCAATAAGTGCTGGTGAGGATGTAGGAAAAAAGGTACTCTAATTCCACTATTGGTAGGAATTAAACTAGTACATTAGAAGACAGTATGGAGACTCCTCAGAAATCTGATAATCAATCTACCATATGACCCAGCCATCCCACTCCTGGAGGATTTACCTAAAAAAATGAAATCAGCATGTGAAAGAGATACCTGTACCCCTATGTTTATTACAGCTTAATTCACAATAGCTGGGATAAGGAACCAATTCACATGCTCATCAACTGATAACTGAATAAGGCAATGTGGTATGTATACACTATGGTAAACTAGTCATGTGTAAAAAAAGAATGAACTATTTATTTTGCAACAAAATGGTTGGAAAATAGAAATACCTGAAATTTGTTCAGTTTAAATAAATTTAAAAATTTTTAAATTTTTTATAAAAATGAATCTCAACACTTCAAAAATAAAGAATATGATGAATAATTGCACAGCAATAATTTCAGCAACTTACATGTAATAAACTTTAATAAAATAGACTACCAAAGCTCATTCAGGAATAACTATATAACCTAAACAACTCTACTCAACATTGAAAACTGAATTTGTAAATAACAACATTACAAAAGGTAAACTACAGATATACAAAGGCATAACACTTTCCTGTGAATTTTATTGAACATTTAATAATTATTAAGATTGATTTGAGTGTATTTGGAGACCAGTGTTACCCTAATACCAAAACTAAAAAAATTATAAAATAGGCAACTACACAAAATGCTCCTCAGTAAAGTAAGCCCAAAATTATTAAGCTAATTTTAGGAAAAGGAACTTATCTCTATTAAAAGGGTAATGCTTCATGGCTATATATCAAAGTTTTTGAAAGTTTTGAAAATCAAGCAGCATAATTTACCATAATACAGGCCCAAACAAAAAAGTATGTGATATCTTCAATAAATGAAAAAATATTATTAAATTCAAAATCAATTTCTGATTTTATAATTCAATAAGCTAAAAATGGAAGTCATGATAAGTTGACTATTTGTCTACTAATTATTGGGAAGCTGTGGCTGTTACCTTGTACAGCAAGAGGGACTCTGCTGACATGATTAATTCAGTGAAATAGAAAGGTCCTAAAATAGCTGAAAGCTAAAAAAAAAAAAAACAAAAAAAAAAAAAAAAAAAACTGTTTTTCAACCCTCAATAATCAAGTCAGTGTTAGACTGATACAAATAAAGTTAAATATACAAATCAATGGAACTGGAGAAGAAGTTCTGAAAGAAATCATGCATAAATGGTAAATCAATTTTGACAAAGATGCCAAGGCAATTCTGTGGGGAAAAAATAATCTTTCTTTTTTTTTTAACTTTTATTTAATGAATATAAATTTCAGTGTACACCTTATGGATTACAATGGCTTCCCCCTCCCATAACTTCCCTCCCACCCGCAACCCTCCCCTCTCCCGCTCCCTCCCCCTTCCATTTGCATCAAGATTCATTTTCAATTATCTTTATATACAGAAGATCAATTTAGTATAAAGATTTCAACAGTTTGCACCCACATAGAAACACAAAGTGAAACATACTGTTAGAGTACTAATTATAGCATTAAATCAAAATGTACAGCACATTAAGGACAGAGATCCCACATGAGGAGCAAGTGCACAGTGGCTCCTGTTGTTGACCCAACAAATTGAAACTCTAGTTTATGGTGCCAGTAACCACCCTAGGCTGTCGTCATGAGTTGCCAAGGCTATGGAAGCCTTCCAAGTTTGCCGACTCTGATCATATTTAGACAAGGTCATAAAAGACAGAGTGAGGATAGTAACCAATGATCCTAAGAGTGGCATTTACCAGGTTTGAACAATTATACAGCATGAAGTGGGGAAGAGGACCATCAGTACACACAGGTTGGGAGTAGAGCCATTGGTGGTAGAGTAGAGGTTATGATTACAGAGGAATGAGGCCCAAGTGCACTAGACAGGGCCTAGAACAAAGGACAGAGTCATTATTAGAGGGGCTAAGAAAGGTGCTGTCTAAGCTACAATTAAGTTTTCTGATTGAGAGGCAAATAGAAACTGATAGAAGGGGCTTGATAATAATCTGGTGGGCTTTGGGCCTTGTAAATTAAGAAGTCCGCCGTGGCTTAACAGGCTAATCCTCCGCCTTGCGGCGCCAGCACACTGGGTTCTAGTCCCGGTTGGGGCGCCGGATTCTGTCCCGGTTGCCCCTCTTCCAGGCCAGCTCTCTGCTATGGCCAGGGAAGGCAGTGGAGGATGGCCCAAGTCCTTGGGCCCTGCACCTGCATGGGAGACCAGGAGAAGCACCTGGCTCCTGGCTTTGGATCAGCGAGATGTGCCGGCCGCGGCGGCCATTGGAGGGTGAACCAATGGCAAAAAGGAAGACCTTTCTCTCTGTCTCTCTCTCACTATCCACTCTGCCTGTCAAAAAAAAAAAAAAAAAAAGGAAAAAATAATCTTTCAACAAATGCAATGAGAGAAACTAGATGTCAATTTAAGGATGGAGGAGAGAATATCAGCCATTTCTTAAGTACAAAATCTTTGGAATAAATCTTTAATGAGGCAGATTCCTAAGTAGAATACAAAGATTATGAACTATTATTGAAAACATCAATAAAGTAAGGTTTAATCAAAATGTAAAAGTTGCTCTTTTGGTAAGACATTATTAAGAAAATGTTAGAACAAGCCATAAACAGGGAAATACATTTGCAAAACACACCTGGCAAAGAGCTTCCACTTGGCGCCGGCACTGTGGCTTACGTGGATAATCCTCTGCCTTGCAGTGCCAGCATCCCATATGGGCGCCGGGTTCTTGTCTCGGTTGCTCCTCTTCCAGTCCAGCTCTCTGCTGTGGCCCAGGAGGGCAGTGGAGGATGGTCCAAGTGCTTGGGTCCCTGCACGCACATGGGAGACCAGGAGAAGCACCTGGCTCCTCGCTTCGGATCGGCGCAGCGCACCAGCCGTAGCAGCCATTAGGGGAGTGAACCAACGGAAGGAAGATCTTTCTCTCTGTCTCTCTCTCTCACTGTCTATAACTCTACCTGTCAAATAAATAAATAAATAAAGAGCTTCCACTTATAAGTACAATAGGAATCAGCAATAAAAAGGTCCACCGACCCAACCAGGCCTATAATCTGTCTTTGTAAATAAAGTTATATTTAGCCATTAGGCTTCGTACGTGGCTGTTGTCATTGTAAGACGCCAGAATTACGTAGTTGCAACAGCAATCGCATAGTTCAAAAACCTAAAATTACATAATATGTCTGGGACTTTATGGAAAAAGCCTGTCAATCCCTGATCTAAAATATATAAAGACTTTTGTGGCTGAACAATAAATAACACAATTTTCTAAACTAGTGAAAGATTTGAACAGACATTTCAAAAAGAAAGGTATATGAATGACCAACAAAGGTATGAACAGGTGCTCAATGTCAGTAGAAAATTACAAATTAAAATCCACAATGAGAATAAGCATTGTGTGAAGCAGGTTAAATCATCACTTGCCACACCTGCATTCCAAATTGGAGTAATATTTTGAGTCTTGGCTACCCTACTTCTTATCCAGCCTTCCTGCTAATGGACCTAGCTAGGAAGCAGAAAATTATGGCCCAAATACTTGAGTTCCTGCCACCCATGTTGGAGATACAGATGGAGTTCCTTGTTCCTGGCTTCAGCCTGTCCCAACTCCAGCTGTTATAGCCATTTGGGAGTGAACCAGCAGATGGAATATTTCTCTCTCTCTCTCTCTTTCTCTCTCTCCCTTTTTCTGTCACTCTGCATTTTCAAATAGATAAGTCTTTCAAAGATAAAAATGATAGCACAATATACCCACTACAGTGCCCAAAGTAAAGGCTTCATACCAACTGAGGAAGCAACTGAAATTCCTAAGCATTGCTAACAAAAATATAAAGTCACACAAGTATTTCTAGAAAATTTTCATAATTGGATAAGTTTTTTTAAAAGCAAATCATGTATCTCCTATATAACTTAGTAATTCTGTAAAACATTATATCTGTTCAACAGTATGTTTGTGATTACAAAAGTTTTCTATTTTATAGCCAAAAACTAAAAATTCTACAAATGTCTACCAGCAGCTGAATGAGTAAATGCATTGGGATATGTCCATTCAATGTTATACTAGTAGGCAATGGAAAGAGTGATTACAAGAAACTCAATAATACAAATGACTCAATTCTCCTCTCCAAAAAATGAGCAAACGGATGGATCTCCAAGTTTTTACACTGAGTGAAGGAAAGTAAAGGACAGAGTACAAATTGCATTATTCTATGTGTTTAAAATTACATAAAATGACAAATAATCTAAAATGACAGAAAGCACATTAGTAGATGAATTAGTAGATGGGACAAGGAAGAGTGTTGACTATATCATTAATGGTCATGAAAAACATATTTGAGATTGATAGAAATGTTCATCATCTTTATTGTCATAATAGTTTCAAAATTATATTCATGTGTCAAAAATAATCAAATTACACTATAGAATGTCATTTATTGTACATCAGTTTCAATTTAATAAAGCTGCACAAAAATGAGACCTTTCAATAGATAAAATTTACATAGCCACATTTGTTTTTTCAAAACAGGCATGATGTTATTTGTGAAGGGCTCAGGTAATTGGGTTCCTGCTTACCCTTGTGAGATACCTGAACTGAGTTGGAGATTTCTTGCTCTATACTTGGCACAGTCCTGGCTATTGCAGGAATTTGGGGAGTGAATAAGTTGGGAGTGAACCAGTTCTGTATGTGTGTGTATGTGTATGTATATGTGTGTGTATGTGTGTGTGTCTACTTCTCCAATAAATAAATGAACAAATAACAAAGGGGTACATAACAAAGAAAATATTATCTTACTTTGTACAATAATTTTTAGCTTTTACTATATTCTCACATTCACTGTGTTAGTCTTTTCTATGAATTTATGAGATAAGAAATAAAACCTTATTTTTTATTTTCCATACAATTAAGTAATCTATCCAACATCATTCAACTGATTCAAATTCAGTTGTTTCAGAGTCCAACCTAGTGTTCCTGGTACCAGCCCACATTGCATGTATGAAATGCTCTCACAAAAAATACTCTGAAGATTTCTTTCAAGTTTTACATATATGTGGTTCAGTTAAAGACAAACAAACACCAAGTTATTTACTCTCATGGTGAGCCAGAAACTAAAAGTTTGGTGTTAAAGTCTAAATTGCCTTTGAGATATAAAAGCATATAAATTCAATTTTATAAATTCAATTTTCCAAACTTGTCTTATCACCCAAAGTGACATAGCAGGCAGGGTTAAATTATTTCATTTGGTTAAAAAAAAAAAACAAAAAAAACAGAACTTCTGGATAGGAGTTAAAAAAAAATCTGGATAGACATTTGTTTCATCAAGCAGTTACTCGTAGTGAGTTCCAGATGTCATATTTTTAAAGGCATTGTTCTTAGATGTGTCTTGCCTAAGGGAGGAAATCTTTCCCTTCTTTAGGTAAATTTACTATATTTGTCCTACCTTTTGTCCTGGTCAGTCATAATTTGTATCCCTCTTTTCTTTTCTTAAATGACTGTTTTCCTTGATTTCTTATTAAAGGGCTTGACAGAAATAGGTTAAACTGACATCTAGAAAAAACATTTCTGCTCCTGGGAGTCATAAGACTTCAAATTTAGACTTGGAAAAGTATCTGAAGCAAGTCAAAATAAAGGCAGAGAAAGAACAAAGACAAATCTCTCTCTCTCTCTCTCTCTCTCTCTCTCTCTCTCTCTCTCTTTCAGAAAATTGTTTTGTTTTGTTTTACATTGGGTCAGCTGGCACACTCCATTGTAACTTGAGATTTTTTCCCCTTTCTCATTTCATTTGCTTGTAAATGTGTTCTAAATGAGTTTTTAAGTCTTGAAGGGAGTTGGCTTCCATCCCCCAAATGGAACAATAGTTCTTCTTGGGTGAGAGTGCCAGCTACATATATTATCTGTCCTATTCCCAGTGAGAACATTCCAGTGTCTACTTAGAAAAATTAGTCACATAGGTTTTTAGATCAGGGAGGAGGTGCTAGCTTTAGTTGGCATCTTTAATTTGCGAGAGAATTAAACTGGTCTTCTCTTTTCACATCTAACTCTTACTCATTTTAGACTTTTGTAGACACTTCACCTTCTCTCCATGGCAGTCAAGAATGAGCCTATCTTTTAGAATGCGCCAAGAACTGAGGGCACATTTAGCCTGTTAAAGCAGCTTAGTTGGCGCATTTCCACTTGGGCTAATTACATTCTGTTTCTCAAAAATATCTCTTTGCATTTTCATTTGGTGGGGAAAAAGATTGCTTTTCAGCCTCTCTGAACTAAAGCTCAACCTTTAAAAGCCCAGCATGGATCCCTCCAAAGTTGCCTAAGGAGAAATTCTCAGAATGTGGAAGAATCCAAAAGAACACAGCCATTTCTAAAATCAGTATTCAAAGAAAAATATATTATAATCCAGCTGTAGAAGTTTGCCATGAACTTTAACAGAGATATTTCTTTAGCATGGGGGAGTGATGACATACTTGAAGATTCATATCAAATACCATGCAAGACAGGCAGGAATTCCCTGGAAACACATTGTCTGTTTCTTTTTTGGAAAATGAAAAGCATTGCAAAGTAAACCAAAAAGTCAAATTCCTGCAGTTTCTAACCCCTCCTTTGGTGCTACATGTTGCAGGCTCCACACGTGGATAGCATGCTTAAGGCATTCCATGAAATAAATTCACCCACATAGTATCTCTTTTTTTTTTTTTGCTACAATCTTTATAACAAGAAGTTTTCATTCTTATTTCAATTACAGGAAACAAGGTGACATATGCCCTTCCTATTTTAGCTTTATTGCAAAGTTTCCAAAACACTTGTCTCTGCAAGATTGTCTTGATGTGAAGGCACAGGAAATTTGCTTTGGGCTCTGCTGACTCAACATTGACACAGTTTTCTTCTGATGAAGTCTTCTGTTTGCTTTAAAACCAAATGATGTCATGCAACTAAACAGTATAGAATTACACTAATTATAATATATAGTGACAGATTCAGATGGAATCATACTTTTTGTTTGTTCTTGTAGTATATATACTCATTATCTATCAAGTATTTACATGTAGACTGGGAATTTTTACACCAAATGCCAAACTCCAAACCAAACACTTGGGGCAGTGAACCTGCAGATGGAAGATCTCTCTCTTTCTCTCTCTCTCTCTACCTCAGCTCTCTTTGTGTAACTGACTTTTGAGTAAATGAATAAATCTTTTTTTAAAAAAAGTTTAATTTTAAAAGCATTACAGGTTTAATTTGGAAAATACTTCCAGGAAGTGACCCTGGAACAAATTCATTTTCCTAGTCATTGTGACAGTTTCCCATGGTAAGCTTTCTTTTTTTGGGGGGTGGGGGAGAGGAGGTAGGGAAAAGTACAGCCTAACTTTGTGATTCATGGACTATCAACTCATGAGAATTGTACTATGGTGTCATACTTTTACATTTTCTATTGTTTCATATTGAGGAAAATTATATGAGTATTGGTCTCATAAATATCCTGAAAGGGATGAATTCTAATAGAAGTAGATTAACAGAAGAAGATTTTGTCCCCTAAATATCAGTAATAATAAGGTCTCAAGAAATACAGTTTTAGGTAATAAAGAAGAGGGAAGACACTATGAAATCTTCCAATTTTCAGTTAAAATTAAGCTTTCTCTTACAGAAAAATGACTATTGGCAAAAGAAATCTTATCAAATTTAGTGAGACAATATGAGAGTGTTAAACGAGTTCTACTTGGCAAAAATAGAAGACAATCAGTTTGTGCTATAATCACTAATTATGCATGAATTATAGAGACCGCTTCTAAAAGATAGTGGCATAGTAAAGAAAGGTATTAAAACAACAACAACATCATG